>NC_068401.1:17240499-17547285 GCF_023724105.1 Carassius gibelio | reverse complement strand
TTGGTTTCTGTTTGTCCTCATCTGAACACATGTTGGTTAATTCCCTGTTCTCATTGATCATTATTGTATTAATCATCTCGTTTGCTCCTTTGTTTCTTTTCTTTAAAAAGTTTCAGTTTGATTCTGTTCTTTGTCTTGGATTTAATGCTTACTTCAATGGTTAGTGTGGGTTATGTTTATTAAAAGATTCAGTTATTCTGTTACTTTTTGTGCATTTTCGAAAAACACATACTCCCTGACACTGCCCTCATCTCATTTTCTGCATTGTTCATTATTTTTTCAACATGTCTTGAGAAATTA
The DNA here is from genome assembly GCF_023724105.1 of Carassius gibelio. Taxonomy (NCBI): domain Eukaryota; kingdom Metazoa; phylum Chordata; class Actinopteri; order Cypriniformes; family Cyprinidae; genus Carassius; species Carassius gibelio. Next base: position 17,546,985 of record NC_068401.1, on the reverse strand, counting down.
TTCTGGTGCAACTTCACAAAACCAACAAGGTACAATGAAAAATCTAAAGTAATTATTGAATTTAGGCCAGCAACACTTGTAGATCAGAGAAATAAAATAATAAAAATGAAAATCAGTCCCTTTTTTTATGCCAATATGTTTGTGCACATGCGAACCATGTTCCTGGAGGCCCCCCAACACTGCAGGTTTTCAATGTCTCCTTAATCAAACACACATAATTCAGATCATCAACTCATTAGTAGAGACACAAGTACCAAAATGGATTTTGAGGAGATACAAAGAACGAGGTTGGGAACCACTGCTTTATCAGGACTGAAAAAACAAAAATGCTTAAGCTCCATTCAAATACAAAAAAAAAAAGACCAAAGTTAAATGTATGTTGAATTTAATCAAGGGTGTACTCATCTTTGCAATCCTTTATTTAAGCAAAATTGTCTAATTTACTTATTTAGAAAATTATGATATTTCTCTTGTAAAGTATGTTTAAGATATTTAAATGTTGATCTTCCCACAAACAGTGATAATTAAGAAATAGAAATACAATATGTATTTATTTTCAAAAATGTTGTACTAATTTATGCTGTTCTTTAATATTAATATTCTTACTTTTTTAATAAAATGGGGTCCCCACTTTACACAAAAACACACCTGTGTGTGTGTGTGTGTGTAAAAATGCAAAAATATGAATTGCATATTACAAAAAAACTAGGTCTAAAAAGAAACTATGTCTTATAGTTATACTGTAAAACTAGAATTGTTCCATGGAAGATACCCCACTGCCTCGTGTTTTTAGCAAGATAGCAAGAAGACAAAATGTGTGTGTGTGTGTGTGTGTGTGTGTGTGTGTGTGTGTGTATATATATATATATATATATATATATATATATCAATCACACACACACACACACTATACAAATATAAATATTCTATTATTACAGTAAGATTACAAATAAAACAAGGAATATAAAAGTTCTTAAAGATTCAATGTCTCTCTGCTGCCTGCATATTACAAGCAGGCATATCGTGCATTGCTTTATTCCAAATCAAGAGAGAAAACGCAGGAGATCACGTGACCCACTGACAGAGATGGCAGCTTGAGTCTAAAGCTCCAGGACCCGGTGTCGTTAAACCATTCGTCTGAGTTATATTCTCAGCACAAATTTTAATATTTATTTCCTTATATTCGTTTACTTTTCTGTGATGGCTAAACGACAGCTTCTGCCATCTTCTTCAGAGAAAAAACGACAGAAAGAGCCTGTTAATGAGGCGCTGCGTGCCATGGTGGCTGATGAGCTAAAGCTACAGTTCGGTGTCATTCGAGAAATAATCAAGGAGGAATTTCAACCGATCGCTGAAAGAATTGGATCGCTGGAGAAAGAGATGAGACTGATCAGTAATAATTTTGATAATATCCAGACAGCTGTTCCGAAAGTTAAGCAAGACTCGCCCGAAGTTAAGCTAACCGTTGACACACTTCAAGACAAAATGGCGAGATTAGAAGATAAAAGCCGTCAATGTAACATTCGTCTTGTCGGCCTTGCAGAAGGGGAAGAAGGCAGCGATGCCTTAGGATTCATGCAAGCGCAGTTACCACGGTGGATCCCGTCACTTAAAAACAAACCGATCAAAATCGACAGGGTGCATCGTATATATACTGGCAGGGTCGGCGCCAGGACATACAAAATGAGGGGGCCTCGTTGTGTCACTGGGGGGGCATACCTCCACAGCAGATATATTTTAACAAAAATAACTTAAAATGTAAATTACATTTTAACATTTTTAGCATTATTGCACCATATATTGGATTCTTATTTCTGCGCCCCTGAGAGTATGATTTAGAATGTTCATTGACGTCACAGAACTGCCAGATTCAAACAGCTTTCGCGCGTTGGCTGGCACTGAGCCAGAGACGGACGCGCTCAGAGCTTGTCATATATCACAATTAATATGAAGTGTTTTCAACCACATAATGTTTATTTTGGTTTCATACATTTAAATATACATAATCACTAGTAAAATAAAACATTGGTAGTTTGTAAAATATACACATATGTCTATGGAAGCAGCAAAAACTATTGAATCAAATGTAATTTGCCGACGTGTTTAGTCATATATCAGACACACATAGCAGAACAATAAAGTTTACTCTATTCTTCGCCCAGTTCAACAGCCACTTACTTTCATGTAGTTCAGGAGAAACTGGGGAATTCAAGTGCTGTACGTTAAATCCGGCTGAGCGCTCATCTCGTTATAGATCAAGATAATTTATAAAGAAGAATCGGAATATCAGATAGTTGACATGGTAAGCAAGTTTGCATATATATTTTAATAAAAAATGAAAAACTAAATAAAACGAATAGCGATATATCTGTTAGTTATTGTGGCTGCTGTGTGTCACGTGACAATCATGACGCGTCACCATGGAAACAAGGGGTCATTTAAAATATTTGAACTTACGCGTGAAAGGGTTGATTTTAAAAATATTTATATTTTCTAAGTAAACAACAATATCCAAGTTAATTAAACATTTTTTTATTGAGACAATAAAAAATAATTCTGTATCTATTTTTAGGTGGCTACGCCACTGATCCAAAGCACTGAAGTACAGCCTGCGTAGCTCCACTTTATCAATGATGTGGGCTCCAGTTGTTTCTTCAACTACATATTCCGTCAGGTTCTTGTTTACCTGTCGCCTCCGTTTTGCTGAAACAGGTGTATTTTTTGTGATTGTTGTAACTGTGTCACAGAGAATGCAGAATTAATCTTCGCTGCGGAGATAGCGCACACATTCGGCAGGTGAAGATACAAGTTTCATCTCAGCTAAAAGGTCTGTATCCTCTCCTTGCAGAGTGATATTGGCAGGATTGAGCAAAAAAAGAACCTAGGGTGGCAACCAGTGGCGTAGCGTTGGTGCGCTGCTGCTGTGGTCTGTGGAGGGAGACCATGACAGACCAAGGCTCTTGTCTTCATGACAACAATATCGACTTTTTTTACACACCTACACCTACGCCTACTGATAAAGGACACCGTCAAAAGTATTGACGGCGAAATAGATTGTTTGACAGGTGCAATATTTGAAAATCGATCATTATTTATTTATTTTTTAAATTACATTTATATCTGAATTTATGTCAACCTGTAGCCTTTCAAATATCAAAATATCAGGAATTCATTTGTATTTATGTACAAAATTACATATAAACACATTTTCCTATTATATTTTGCCTGGAAACGCTTCCAGCACGCGCGCGTGTCGCGGTAAAAATAGGCGTCGGGCTCTATTTCTAGCATGCACGCGTTTTCCGAGCCGCGGCTGAGACGCGCGTCTCACGCAGTCGGTCTGTAAGCTCTAACCTGTTAACATGGGAGCCGATTTAAAAACCAACACGCCACGCTACTGAGACGCTTGCGCCACGCATCCAGTGTGTCGCCCGCCTGAAGGTGGTGTGCTGACTAGAGGTGAGGGGGCACAGTAACCTAGGTGGCCGGGCCAGGCCCCCTGGGGCCCCCTCGTGGCACCGACCCTGTATACTGGTGACAGCAACAGAAAGAGCCCGGCGTACTCTAATCTTCAAACTGCTTCGCTTCCAGGACAGGAACGCTATCCTCAAGGGAGCTCGAGCCGCGGGACAAATAATACACAAGGGCAGTTCGCTTCTCTTCTCGCAATCAAACCGCCATGAAAAGACGCGAGTTGAATCAGTCTAGGAAACACTCACACAACTCGGGATCTCTTCCTTCATGAAATATCCCGCCACGATCAAGGTGATGCACCGCGGATCAACCTCTCATCTCCAAACGCCGGCTGAAGTGGAAGCTTTTGCTGACCAGCAACAGGCACTTGCTGCGCCTCTGCCCTTACGTTACAGCACACCAGTGGAAATGTTAACGGATAACAGTGCGCTGTCTCCAGGAGAAGATGGAGACTGATATCACGACTATGCTGAGCACCACTTTAGTGTACTGTGACACCTAGTTGGTCTTGGACTCGGGTGATCCTCTGTTATGTTGGCCACGTATCCAGACAATGTTGTTGTGATGGAAGGTAGGAGAGTTTGTTCTCACTCTCTGCTTACTGCCTTTCTGTTCCGTTCTTGTTGTTGCTCTCTTATAGTTTCAGATGCCATGAACTATCCTTACAAGTCAACTAATTCTAGTTTCTTAATTAGTAAAATGTACAGTAATTCAATTGAATTATGGCTCTTAATATAATGTCTTGGAATGTCAACAGTTTAAATGGCGCCATTAAGAGAACTAAATGCATGGATTATTTAAGATCTAAACGGATCTCTGTCGCACTAATACAGGAATCTCATCTGAAAACTTGCGATGTGCATAGATTTCAAAATAGATATTATAAATTAGTTTATTTTTCCTCCTCTGATAAGAAATCAAAAGGAGTTTTGATTTTGATGGCCCGGCGTCTTCCTTTTTCCTTACATTGCACTAGGAGTGATACAGATGGTCGTATTACTTGTATACTTGGTACATGGTCCAATACTAAATGCGCGTTTATTTTATGCTCCCAATGAAAATGATAGTGGGTTTTATCAACATCTAGTCAGTATTTTACTAAGTTTGAATGACTATTACTTTGTCATAGGAGGCGACTTCAATGCTGTGCAAAATCCCTTACTTGATAGATCTCAAATATCGCATTCGGATCAGACCTCTTCAAAGTTATTTAAGGATTTTATTAAACAGGTCAACGTGTGTGACATATGGCGATTGAGGAATGAGGCTGTCAAAGACTATACCTTTTTCTCAGCTTGCCATAAATCCTACTCTCGCATTGATTACCTGCTCATATCACCAGCTTTCATTCCGTTTGTTGAGGACACTGATATATTACCCCTTCTTCTTTCAGACTATTCGCCGGTTACATTGTATCTTCTCCCATTTTCTATTTCCTCCGGAAACAATCGTTGGAGATTTAATACATCTCTACTTCTTGACCAAGAATTCTTATCACAAGTACACACCTCCTTGGTAGAGTTTATTGAATTTAATAAGGGTTCGACAAATAACCCTCAAGTGCTATGGGAGGTAACAAAGTGTTTTATTAGAGGGAAATGCATTGCTTTCTCCTCATTTCGTCAGAGGTCTAGAAATGGCCGTAGAATTGAATTAGAGAGACAAGTTCAGGTGGTGGAACAGGATCTCAAAAATACTCACTGCCAACAAAAAGAAAAATAATTAAATGCACTTAAATCAGAATTAAAAGAATTGCTCTTACATAGAGCCCACTTTATTATGCACCACACAAAACAGTCTTATTATTTTAATGGGGAGAGACCGAGTAAAGTATTAGTGTTACGGATTAAACAGATGGAATCCAGAGCAAATATACATGCTATAAAGAAGGATGGCACCTTATACACTCAAACCAAAGATGTAAATCTGATTTTTAAATCTTACTATGAACAATTATACACTTCTAATTCTTCCTCTAGTTATCAACAAAATGTATCTTTTCTTCAACAGTTTCCCCTCTCCAAATTTGATGAAAAACATTTTAAGATGCTAAATGGCCATTAGATGAACTGAAAATGGCTTTAGACTCAATGCCGAAGAATAAAGCTCCAGGTAGAGAGGGAATTCCTCCAGAACTAATTCCTTGCGATCGAAAATGGAACCCTTCACAGGGACCAAAATACAGCCCTTGTAACCCTTTTACTCAAGAAAGGCAAAGATCCCTTATAATGCGCCAGTTATCGGCCTATTAGTTGAATAACTATAGATGCAAAACTCTTTGCTAAAACTTTAGCCCTTAGACTAAGTAAGTGTATAGATAAAGTCATAAACTATGACCAGTCTGGTTTTCTCAAAGATCGATTTGCCTCTGATAACATCAGGCGACTTCTACATATTATTCATAGGTCCAGTTCCTGTCCGACCTCCTCCGCGGTCATATCATTGGACGCGGAGAAGGCCTTTGATAGGATAGAGTGGAGTTTTCTTTGGGAAGTTCTTGATCATGTGGGGGCGGGACAGGGATTTATTCAAATGGTTAAAACGCTTTATAATGGTTGTTCAGCACGGATTCTTACAGGCTCCCTAGCATCTTCCTCTTTTGCTCTTGGCAGGGGCAGCCGTCAAGGATGCCCATTATCGCCCTTGCTCTTTACTTTATCACTTTACTTTATTACTTTATTGCTCTTTACTTTATTTTTTTTTTTACTACATCTGCTGTAAAATCTGAATTTGGTAAAATCGCCTTCCGTTACAATGCTCCTTCAACATGGAATGCTTTGCAGAAACAGTTGAAGATAAGCACTATTATCCCACTTAATGATTTTAAATTATATGTCACAGAAACCTTCAGCTATAAGTGTGATTGTATATAGACTGCTGTTCTGTTTATGATTTCCCCTGGTTAAATAAAGGAATAATAATAATAATAAAAATCAGTGGAACCATTAGCTCAAGCAGTACGGCAAACTTTATCCATACAACCATTTATCTGCGTAAATACCCCCCACAAAATTTCTCTCTATGCTGATGATATTTTGCTCTTTGTCTCCAATATTTCGGTGTCCGTTCCTGAATGCTTAAGCCTTTTTAACATATTTGGTAGTCTTTCAGGTTATAAAATAAATTTGAATAAATCTGCTCTAATGCCTCTGAATGAGTCAGCGGGACAAGAATCTAAGTTTACCTCCTTTGATCCCCATAGTCAAACAGTTTACTTATTTGGGTATTACTATATTTTCCTCATTTCATATTATTTCTAATTGTAATTATAAATCACTCCTAAATAAGATTAAGGAGGACTTGGATAGATGGTCCCCCTTATGTTTAGCTCTTCATGGTAGAATATCTACAATTAAAATGAATGTGCTCCCCAGGGTTAATTTTTTATTCTCCATGTTGCCTCTTCCTCCACCTGAATTTTTTTTAAGGAGCTAAACACAGCCATTTCTAGATTTATATGGATGAAGAAAAAACCCAGAATCAGACTTAAGACGATGCAGCGTAAGAAACTAGATGGAGGTTTGTCTTTACCTAATTTTGATTATATAATTTATCCTTCATATAAGAGGAATCAGAACCTGGGTTAACTCAGATTCTCCGGTTCCTTGGCGAGTTCTGGAAGCGAATATTATCCATCCAGTTCGATTACAAGATCTTCCCTTTTCAGGTGTTTCAAAATCTTTAAAGAAAACTTACTGACCAATTATTGAATATTTGCTCGATGTATGTAAAAAGGTGGAGAAAATGATGGGTGGACCTTTCTTATATACTAAAACAACTCCATTATGGCATAATAACCGTTTATGCACCGGCAACAAACCCTTTGTTTTTTAAATCTGGTCTGATGCGGGTGTTCATACTTTGAATGACATTTATGGTGGTAATGGCCTCAAATCGTTTCAGGACTTAAGTGTAGAGTTTTCTTTACCTGGATTCTCTTTTTTTCTATATTTAAGACTGAGGTCAGCTTTAAAGGCCTACGGCGTTCCTTGGGCCACCAATGTGCTTACTCATCCTCTGTGGGAATGGTTGAACATTGATACTCCTTCTAGTGGTTTAGTTTCTAAGATTTATAATTCCATTCTCATATTACAGTATACTTATATTCCAGCTATCCACTCCTGGGAAAGGGATGGTCTTGTTCAGCCTGATTGGGATGTGGTATGGGCCAGATGTTTTACTGCTTCTAAAAATCTTGCACATCAGATGATACATTATAAATGTATTAATAGAGCCTATTTCACTCCTAGTGTACTATATAAGATGAAGGTTAGAGCTGATCCTCACTGCCATTTATGTAATAAATCCACAGTAGGCTCTTACCTGCATATGTTTTGGGAATGCCCGGTGGTGGTTCCTTTTTGGAAAACTGTATGTTCCGTCTTTTCAGATATCATGCATTCACATGTACCTCGAGATCCCCTACTTTTTCTATTGTTAGATGATTCCAGTCTCCAGTTGAATGCTCATCAGAAAAGGGCTTTATCAGCAGCAAGTACTACTGCCAAAAAGACTATTTTGAAATTATGGATAGAACCTTCCACTTCTTTAACTTTCACTTGGCTATCATACTTTAGAGACATTGCCTTGCTGGAAGGTACCACTGCCAGGCTCAACGGCGCAAAGGACAACACTATTCGGAGTTGGACAAATGTTGCGGAGATGCTGCTAGATCGGATGAAAAGTTGACATCCCTACTATGCTTCACTGATTTTTTTGTACTTTTATTTTTCTTCCTCTTTCTCTGTATAAGTGGACGGCTTCATGGCATCTGTTTGTACATAGTTCTTTTGAACCTTGACTTGTGATTTATTTCTGAAAGTGAAATTAATCTGAATAAAATGTTGATCATAAAAAAAAGAGAGAAAATGCACACATCCTTAATCCTGACCCCTCGTACTTTAAAACCACAGCGTTCCTTGTTTTAAGAGAAACTACTCCTCTTATTGGTACACAGTTTTATTCACAGATTCACACTACAAATCATGCATCTTTCACTTCACTTTTAAATGAACAGAATCTGAAAATGAAAGTTAAATTATCATTTATGTGAAGTGTAAGTGAAAAGTGATATAATGGCAGCAGTAGGCTACATACACAATTACACACATTTTTATAAGATTTTTTTTTTTTTTTTTTTTTGCATTGACATCATGAATGTTTGATGTATAAAGCTGAGAAGGTAAATTTAATTAAAATATGTGTATAATGCTTAACAAATGCTTAATATGCAATAATATTATTACTAAGATGATTTACAGAAAATTATTACCAAAACAACCCTCAGTGAGTAAAGCCAAAAGTGACATCCACTTCATAGATGGATACATAACAGTTTTTGCAAAACTAGATGGATATAATTCCTATTGCTGAAAATTACAGCTGTCATTTTGTTAAATTTGTTAATTTAAAATAACCTTGAATAATGAGTTCTAACCAGGTTTAAGAAAGCAGAACAAAAATGAAACCATTGTAACATTGCTTGTTATTGTTTGTATAAGCTGGTTACTGTTATAAATTCATTCACATATTTAACAAAAAAAAAACAAAAAAAAAAACTTTGCTAAATCTTTCCTATAATTTTCAGCAAACTCAATAAAAACCAAATTCAGTAAAACTCAATCAATTCAGTAAAACTAATTCAATCAAATCTATAAATCAAACTTAAAGGTCCCCTTCTTCTTGATCCCATGTTTTAAACTTTAGTTAGTGTGTAATGTTGTTGTTAGAGTATAAATAATATCTGTAAAATTCTAAAGCTCAAAGGTCAATGCCAAGCAGAATTCGCCTACAAAAAACGACCCGTTTGGACTACACCCCTCTAGTTCCTGCAGTAATAACGTCACTAAAACAGTTTATTTGACTAACCTCCGCCCACAGGAATACACAAACAGGGGGGCGTGGTCTTGTTGCGCTCCGACGGAGAAGAGGAAGAGCTGCATTTGTGTTTGTCGCCATTGAAATGCTGTTATTTTCATCTCGAATCCAATCATCTTTGTTTGGGCTTCCCAGGGATGCTGTACTTGGAGTTTAATGGTTACAATTTATGTTTAACTCGGTTCCTTAAAAATTGTAATCTACATGTAAAACTGTGCAGCAGATTTTGCTGAGGACAGCGAGCTTCCTCAGTCTCAATCAGTTTAATGCCGGATTCGCACAAATATTATTCTTGAAAGATGGAGCAGTTCCCTCTTTGTCTGGAGAAGGCGTTGTTTATGGACCACAACTGGTAAGTGTATTTTATTATTTAAGTTGGTGCGTTTAACAGTTTCTGTAACTTATTACACAACGGGCAATGCTGTTTAGCTTTGCTAACTAGATGTTAGGGCTGTGCAAAAAAACGAATGCGATTTTTATGCGCATCTCGTCAGTAAAAACGCTCCTGTGATTATAAGTACATCTCCAGCACATGCCCCTGCCCACTTGCTTCTCAAAACTAGCCAACAATCACGTTACCAGGAGGGCAACCTCAGCTGCTGTCAAATCACAACACAGGAACCGCTGGCCCAATCAGAACTCGTTACGTATTTCTGAAGGAGGGACTTTAGAGAACAAGGAAGTCATCAGCCCGTTTTTATGACAGTGAAAACAGCGGTATACAGATAGGTGAATTGTGTGAAAAATACTGTTTTTTTACACGCGAAACATGAACACTTGTTATATTGCACACTGTAAACACAATCAAAGCTTAAAAAAAAAAACGTGTAAAACGGGACCTTTAATACAACTCTGTTTACATTGACGAAGTAATACATTTGACAGTTATTAGTGTACATGATCTCTAAACCCACATTATATTGTAAATGTAAAAAGAATCAGGAATCAGGAATCAGAAAATCATCTCCTGAAGCTGCTCAGAATAAAAAAAAAAGAAAAAAAAAAAAAGACAGAGAGTGAACATTTCAGTCATATAACCGCACTAATGGGCAATAAGAAAAAAATAAATATAGTATATTAAACCATGTGTAGTATTGTTTTGATCTACACAAAACTGATCTATGGGCCTACCTGCATGCTGTCATCATTCTCCAGATCTTTATCAGCCCTACCTGTTTCATAACAAAAAATAAAAAAAATAGTGTAAAAACCTGTGCCAGGAAACTTATGCAAATAACCCACTCCAGCATTCCCTCATGAGAGCAGCTGAAAGAGAGTAAGAGTGAGATGTGTTTCAGAATGAGCCAGAGTTTCTATACTTTAAACATCTACTATTACATATATCTACACAGGTTGTAACTCAGATTAAACATCTGAATGGAAAAGTGGTCCAAATGGAGAAACTTTTCCAATGTGCAACTAATAGCCCCAGTTGAAACAGAAACAAAAAAGTGTTACAGAAGATATGTTTAACCAAACACCAGTTAAGAAAAAAAATTACACATATTTAATAGGATGGGCAGAAGGTCCTCTACCATCTGTTAATAAATTCAGAGCAAAGTTATGATATCACTACTGGCTGTCAAGCCTATGTTTTTAAATAGCCTTAAAGGGTATGTCTAATGCTATTCATGCAATCTGACTTATTTACACTGTTAAAGAGTCGGATTCTCATGCTAAACATGACCATAGTCTAATTTGTATTACAGAGTATTTCTGTGCCAAAGATAACCCTTCAGGGTTTGAATAAGGCTAGGCATACACTGTGCGATTTTCATCCGATTTTGAGCCGAATTCTGACTCGTGCAACTCTTCTTTGGGTCGGATTTTCAGCATTTTCGTGCGTCGTTTGTCATGCAGTGTTCGTGCAGTGTACAAGAGGAAACGAGAGGCGATTAACCTCTCCCGACCCGCAATCGGTTGGTCGGATGGATTTCTGACACTATTGAAACAGGGCTACGGACCGATTTTCCGCGTTTCCCTCACTGCACATGCGCGAAAGCATAAACTAAATCATGGTGACACGGCGTGTAGCGTGGAATGAAGTGATGGAGGGAAAACTTGTGGAGTTATGGCAAAGAAAAATAAAAAAAGAAGAAGAAAACGCCTGCTTTCCTCCAGTTTATGTTGCAAAATGGATAAACCATATTGGCCATGGCCTCCGAGCCACCTGCGCGTCTAGATATGCCTACGCCTTTTTTTTTTTCCTTTTGACGTTTCAGCACCCAGAATTGTGCATATCACCAAGGCAGTGCGTTTATCCCGGGAAAGCATGTTTATTCAGAAACCGCCACAAACATCCGGGTTCTGAGGGATCCTAAGTGTTGATTCGGTTGATTGCTCACGTATAGTGTGAGCAGTCAAATCGCAACTCGACAATCGGACCGTACAGTGAGCGCATAAAAATCATGAGCTTTGGCTTTACATCACAAGCGATCTACTCGTACAGTGTGAGTTGGTACCTTGCCGAAATCGCACAGTGTATGCCCGCCTTAAGTTTCGGCAAGGTTTCTTTTTTTTTCCAATTATGGCCCTGCATGATAACATGAAGGGCAGAATTCCTTGTATGGGCATTTCTCCCAGAAGAGCACATATACTCATCAACGAGAGCGAGAGCACGATCATCAACATGCTTCATTCATTAATTAGTTAAGACAATCAATAAACAAAAGCTGCACTTGCTCATTACTCTTTAGCTCCGCCCAACACTTTTCAGAGAAAAGCAATACAACTGTAACAGTCTTGTAAAACCAAAACCTTGGGAGATATGAAGGATTCAATATTACTTTATAGGTATTCAAGATTAACATGAGATTAAAAGTAAAGTTGTAAAGAAATATAGAGAAGTGAAAACCCCATTTCACGAAACATCATTGACTAACTCAAACTCATGACAGTTATGTTATGTTTAAAGGGGATGTTTCCCCATTCAGAGAGATAGGAGCTGCACTTGGATGCCCCGAGAGGCATTTCAAAGATGGCCGCCGAGTGACATGACTTGTCTTAAAGAGACTTTGGTGCACTGCTCTTGTCATATTATCACAACTATGCAGTGTTTTTTATCCACATAATGGCTGTGTCCGAAATCGTATACTTAATGAGTAGGTACTTGATTTCAATAAATACTTACTTAGCGAGCGCTAAAAGAGTATGTACAGTACTCCTCAGCCAAATCTCGTTGAGTATGAATGCAGTCCGCCATGTTTACATTATCATGTGACTTATGACGTTATAACAAGCGCAACAACTTATATGACAAATATATGACTGACTGCTACAGGTTTAATATTTACTATCTAAATATTTTGGTGCTGATGCAATTTGCTTTGATTAAACACCTCATAGCATCAGTAACTTCACAACCCTACCTCTTACGGTTTTCCTCAGCGTTTGCAGTATTTGTAATATCTGCACAAAGGAGACGTCAATCAGCTGCTTTTGAAGATCTCGCCTTTGGAGAAGACTGTTGATTTTACACTTGAAAAATGTAAGTAATACTACTTAAAAATTAAGATTATCACAGGGAGCATATCTAGCCCACCCCAACACTTATCAACAATAATAATGATAAATGGTGACTAATAATTTTTATTTTTTTTTGTAAAACAAATTGTATTTTTTTTTTCATATCTATGCATGAATTCACACTAGACAAATGCAGCCAAGATGAATACATCTAAATATTCAGTCAAGTAAAGAATGAATGCATGTGTTAATGAAACAATTAGGCTATATTTTATTTACTGACAACAACAGGAGACATGAATAAACAAGTAAAATAATAAAAGTAACCATCACAATAAATAAATAGAAGTCAACAACAGATGAAACAAAGCTTTATTCAAACATTGTTCTGTTTTTGACCGTTTACAGACGGTGAACACACATCCGTCCATCAGGTCCCTCACTGCTGCAGTCAGACTGAATCTGATCATGATGAGAGAGGGACATCGAGTCCTTGTCTGAGTGCACAGAGAGAATGAAGAAGACCACGATGAAGACGCTGGACCACACAACCCTGAACAAGAGCAGGAGAACATGTGCTGCCGTGTCTGCTCCAAACAGCTGTGTGCTGCTCACCATGAGCATGACTACCTGTAAAATATTTACACATAGTAAAACGCTTTATATCATGTTGTCAGCATTCTATTTATTGCTGAATTTAATTTCATATTTTTACAATTGCATGTTAATTTGATATAGCTTCATTATTTCTGTGGTGTAGTGAAGTGGACTGGTCAGCAGAAGGTTGCTGGATCAATCTCCACCGGTGTGTCTTTACTCCCGGTGACTGCAGAGGGATTGAGATCCTATAATAAGAGCACTGTAAGTCACTTCAGATAAAAGTGTCTGGCAAATTAATACATGTAAATGTGAATTTTGTGAATGCTTTTTTGTGTCTTGGGCACAAATGCTCAATAAAGCTCCTTATTTCTTAAGCTTTTTTCTTCAAGGTACTACTATAATATTAATGCATGCATAAATTTAATACAGTTTCTGTTTGGGGTTTTAAAGGGTCAGGTCATCTAAACATAAATTCAGTCATTAATGACTTGCCTTCATTCTGTTCAATCCTTTGTCCAAACACAAAAGGTGATTTCGGTCAAGTTTCTCCTGCTGGTTTGTGTTCATACAGTATCAGTCAATGGAGCCTGACTTTCAGATTCTTCATGACATTATTTGATGATACTTTAGAAACTTCTGAAACTTAGGTTTATTGACTAATGTTGTATGAACAGAAACCAGCAGAACAAACTTGGCTCTGGGGTCGCTGAAGATGAAGAGACCACAGCAGCATCTGGTCCAGATGAGAAAACAAGAGGAGATGCAGTGATGGAGCATTTCACCCACCATGGCACTCCATCTTCTCCATCCTCAGTGCACACAGCTGTCTGCACACATTTCAGATCCTATAAAGATGCACAAACACAAAACAAAAGCAGTCATTTTAACAGCACAGTGTCATTTCATTTCTGTATTAGAAGTAACAGAATGATCTTACTTTAGATTTTGGTTTCAGGTTTTTTTTTTCACAGATGCTGCTGTCACCTGCTCCACCACAAAATATCTGCATCAAATGTACAGCAATCAAGAATCAGAAAAGTGCTGTAATAACTGTTTATTAATAAACTACAACTTATCTGAAAGATGTTTTATTGATGACTGTAGTATCCTCACTGATAGACATTAATGGCAGCGTTCATCATCAGTTTCTCTGCAGCAGATAAACACACGTGTGTCTCATCTGTCCCTTTAACATCCAGACAAGAGTCAGTCTCCTCTGTGATTTATCTGTGATATACTGCATTTACATGTTGAGATAGATGCTGATGTGTTCACTCACTTTATCCAACACAAGAGCTCCACTATTTATCAACAATACTAATGGTCAAATTAAATAGATAACTTATGTGTATTTAATGTAGATTTACTTACATTACTTACATTCATCTAAAGCAATGTAGACAGTGAATTCTACATAACAAAAACATCTCTCACTCAGATGAACATTCATGTGATTTGCTCTTTTGCAATTCTCTAACATTTCTCTGTCTTGTATTAAACAGACATTTAATCGTTTTTAAGATGTATATGGTTCATGCAAATCCACTTTGGAGATGTACATGTGTTTACTGGAGATCCGCTTTTCACTTTACATAATAAAACCTGTTTTGTTGTTGTTTTTTACAAATATACTGTTATGTTACTGGCTAGCGTCTTTACACCTTAACAAATCAACAGTTTACTCTACAGTAGCTCAACAAATACGATTTTATCACATGGGAACCGTGTTTTGTTTTATAATACTCACCTTTGTAAACACCCACGTCGCTGCTCTCCTTCACGTTCGATGACGATTTATCCCTTTCGTGTGGCATCCTGCGATTGAAAAGTATCTATCGATGAACCCTTCAGAATCTTGGCTGAAGCAGTAGGACATCCGGGGATTTCTCGCCTACTGTTTAATGGTTTAAGGTTTCGGACATACTTATTTCTTTACATCCTCTTTTTCCCTACTATATAGTAGGTGAGTAGGGATATTAGAACGCAAATTAAGTATACGTAAAACTGAATCTCGTAACAATTATTGCAATTCTTGCCTACTCTTTTATGAATGCAAAATATTCAAACATACTAATTCGTTGCATACTGCTTTTTCCATATTATAAAGTAGAGAAGTATGCGATTTTGGATGCAGCCATCATTTATTTTAAGTTTCAGACATTTAAATACACATTAGTACTAGTAAAACAATACATTTAGAGTTTATAAAACACATCTAGAGAAGCAACACTAACAATCTATTAAAATATAATTTGCCCATGTGTTTTATTCATATCAGATATGTCGCAAGAGTCCTCCTTGACGGTCAGCCCAAAGCTTTTTATCTTTTATCACATAGTGTAAGTAACTGTAATGTTCTCTATTCTTGTCCCAGTTCACCAGCCACTTATTTCTTGTATTTCGGGAGAAACTGATGAATTCTTGTGCTATAAAACTGACTGACAGGACTCTCTGAACTGCAGTGTGAACAAGCATGGCGGTGCCCATCTCACATTACAGATCACGCTCAAGATCAGTTAGAAAGATTTTTAAATGAGAAAACATACTCATTTACAAATATTTGTGAATCAGAATATCAAATGATTGATAATAAATCACACTATTCACACTTAGTTGGAAAATTTGAGTTTATTCGCTTAGTCCTTCTGATATTTGCCACTGGCTCTGATGTCTATTCAGTCGTTAAACATTAAATATAATTCATTTGGGTAAATATAACAGGTAATCTTTGGTATTTATTCAATTAATATATTAATAATATGTTAAAATGAAAATAAAAATAAAAAGAGGCAATACTGTTTGGTATAATATTTCGTTTCATTGTAATGCAGGCTATATAGGGCTACACATTTCCCTGAACTACATTTCTGCAGCTATTAATATGTTTAAATTAAAACTAAAGGAGTGGTGTTTTTTTTTTTTTCAAGTTTAGATTGCCTCCGCTCTTCTTCTTCTTTTTGATTTAATGGAAACCAACTTCCAAGGTGCATTCTGCACCCTACTGTGATGGAGTGTATAAAGAATGAACAAACCCTCCTATATTCTATTATATAACCCACTATTCTTAATAATAATAATAATAATAATAATAATAATAATACATTTTATTTATAAAGCACTTTACATTTTAAAGAAAATCTCAAAGTGCTACAATAAAAGCAGAAAAAAAAAAAACAATCTAAAAATTAAGTTAAAAAACAACTGCCAACTAAAACTAACAAAATTAAACATGAAAAAAGTTTTAAACATTGAAAAACTTTTTAAAAAGATACGTTTTTAAGTCCTTTTTAAAACCATTTGTCGTTTGTGGAGCCCTCAAGTGTTCAGGAAGAGCATTCCAGAGCCGAGGGGCCGCGGCACAGAAGGCTCTGTCCCCAATTGTACGGGACTTAGTCTTAGGGGGACGGAGCCGGTGGGTATTTGTGGAGCGGAGGGAACGTACTGAAGTCTGTGGAGTTAGGAGTTCTTGAAGGTAACTGGGGGCATTGCCATGGATGCACTGATGTGTGAGAAGGGAGACTTTATACTCAATCCGGGCAGAAATGGGAAGCCAATGCAAAGATCGAAGAATTGGTGTGATGTGTTCATATTTACGCACTCTCATCAGGATCCCAGCGGCACTGTTTTGTATGTGCTGGAGTTTCTGGATGCTCTTGCTAGGAATCCCGATGAGAAGAGCGTTACAATAGTCCAATCTTGAGGAGACAAAGGCGTGAATGAGTTTCTCAGCATCATGTAGGGTAAGTGTGGGGCGGAGTCTGGCTATATTCCTGAGGTGGAGAAAAGATGTTTTACAAAGATGTTTAATGTGCGCCTCAAAGGTTAAATGAGGATCAAACTTGACACCAAGATTGGTGACTAATGATGATAGGGGAATATCCTGGCCAGAGAATGTAATGCAGGTTATGGAAGATGATCTGATCTGATGAGGGGAACCAATGAGAATAGCTTCTGTCTTTGAACTATTCAGCTGGAGAAAGTTATGAGTCATCCATGCCCTTATTTCCTCCAAACAGGCAGTGACTGTTGATAAAATTGTTGATGAAGTTGATGAATGAGTGTCAGTTTTGATGTATAATTGTGTATCATCAGCGTAACAATGGAACGAAATTCTCAAACGACTGATGACTTTACCGAGGGGTAACATGTAAAGAATGAATAAAATAGGTCCAAGAACTGAGCCTTGTGGAACCTCGCAATTAGCAGCGTGTAAACGGGACCTAGAGCTTCCCATGGCCACAAATTCAGATCTATCTGTGAGATATGACTCAAACCAGCGCAGGACGGTGTTATTGAGACCAATAGAGTGGTGCAGCCGTTTAAGAAGTATACCGTGGTCAACGGTGTCGAAAGCTGCAGAGAGGTCCAAGAGGACAAGGAGTGATGGTGAACCCGCATCAGCTGTCATTAGTAGGTCATTTGTCACTCTCACTAAGGCTGTTTCTGTGCTGTGGGCGGAACGAAAGCCAGACTGAAACTTTTCAAAAAGGTTGTTGTACTTGAGGTGATCGTGAAGGTGCCTGGCAACTACTTTCTCCAAAACCTTTGAAAGGAATGGTAAGTTGGATATCGGCCTATAATTAGCAAGAGTTTGAGGGTCCAGGGTAGGTTTCTTGAGTAGTGGTCTGATTATAGCCATTTTTAGAACAAATGGTACATGACCAGACTGAATTGATTGGTTTATTATCATAGTGATAAAAGGACTGATAACAGAAATATTTGCTTTCACCAGAGCTGTAGGGAAGGGATCAAGGGCACAGGTAGAGGATCTCATCCCCTTGATGATGTCCTCAACCTCTGGTTGAGTAACTTCTGAGAAGCAGCAAAGTAACCTCGAACCGGACTGCTGATCGGCAGTTGGAAAAGATGAGGGAGATGAAACAGAAAAAGAGGGAACAAATTTTAGCAATTCTGGTTCTAAAAAAGGTCATAAAATCATTACATTTTTCTTCTGTAGCTCCTGTAAGAGGAGCACTTTGGGGTTTAAGGAGATGATTTATGGTGGCAAACAATTGTTTGGAATTGCCAGGACTATTTTGAATAATATTTGAATAATACTGTGACCGTGCTTCTTTGATTGACTTCAGATAGGCTTTTTAATGATCCCGATAGGCCAGCTTATGAACAGTTAGTTCAGAAGAGTTGTACCACCGTTCAAGGGCACGTCCAGCTGCCTTCATTTTTCGCAGGTCACTTGTGAACCAGGGAGCTGAACGGGAAAACGTAATTGTCCTAACTTTGACGGGTGCATGGAAATCCAAAATGCGGCTCAATGTCTGATTTGAAGAAAGGAGATGTTGAAGGCTTAAGGTCACGTTTTCTGTGTTAATCTTTTTCAAATTTCTAAAACGTATTTCACGTTTAAGCTTCATGTAGGAAGACGGAAAGGACAGCTCCATGGAAATGACCTTATGGTCAGATACACCCAGATCATATACAAATGGTGCGCTTAAAAGGGATGACTCAGTAATGACCAAATCGAGAATATTCCCCTTGATGTGAGTGGGGACATCAACATATTGTCTGAGATTTAAGCAGTCCAGTAATTGCAAAAATTCTATAGCAAGATGACAAGTAGGATTGTTAACATGAATGTTAAAATCCCCGAGTATTATTATATTGGAGGAGGTTGCACAGATAGTTGAAAGAAAATTGTACAACTCTGAAATGAAGTTTGAAGTTGATTTGGGTGGCCGGTAAATTAATAGTACTGTCATAGGGAATGGAGGCTTACAATTAAATGCCAGACATTCAAAAAAGGACAGCTCGGGGATGTCCAAAAAGGACAAATCCAAGTGACTGCGGTAGATGACAGCCAAGCCACCACCACGGCCGGAGCTACGAGCTTTTTGAAGATAACAGTAGCTAGGAGGGCAAGTCTCATTTAAAACAGAAAAAACATCTGGTTTCTGCCAGGTTTCTGTGAGGCACATTATATCCAAACTTTTGTCACGAATGTGATCATGTATAAAGCCGGATTTGTTAGTGAGCGATTGCACATTAAACAGTTCAATTTTAAAATTGGATGAAGTAGTAAATCTCTGTATTGGCCGAAGTAGGCTGTGATCCACTCCACGTTTTCTATCCATCTCCATGTGTGGCGCTGTTGCAGTGTCTCCTGTGTTACTAACCCACAGAGTGTCAGCGCTCTGATGACGTGGAAGAGATGCGACAGGGCGAACAGCTGAGCAGACAGAGGGGATAGCGTCACCAGACCGGATGTAAACAAGTTTTCGCCGAACGCTTCTGTGGATGTAACGAGGCCGATTAAGGAGACCAAGTTCTTTAATGACTGATATACATGATGGAGTGTTATAGTTGTTATATTCCATCAGTTGAGTGGCCGAGTAGTTCATTACGCCAGCCGCACGGACTCCACGTCTGTTGTCAACTGCTAGCCACAGCTGCAGTATGTTAAGAAAAAGAAGAACTCGGCACCAAAATGTCATCCGTAATGTGGCTGGAAAAAAAAGTGGATCCTGGTAGGCGCCACAAAACTGTAAGCGCTAGAAATGCATGCAGAACTAGGAAAAGCCGTGGCTAGTTCGATACAAAGTTTGCCTCAGGCACTTGCTTCCAACCGCTACCAGTCAAGTGGAGTCATCTAAATCGATAAGATCCATACAACAATCCCAGTTTGAATTCTGACGAATCGTACTAGTTAGTTACAGTCATTAAAATAAAATCATTAAAATCAAATTAAAACTCAAAACTCGAGTGGAGAAGCGGCAAACAGACAGCGCCAGCGTCCTCTCCCCCCGGAACCCACTGTTAATAAATCTCATGATGGCGTGCATTTGTTTTCCTGAATTCGGACCATAATTTAATAAGCTGGTTATATTAAATTCCTTGCATCCTACTGCTTGTAATTCTTCCTTAAGGATCCTCCTTTCTATTTCATATGTCTTACATATCTTAATAACATGTTCTACAGTTTCCTCTATTAAACAGACATCACATAGACCCGTGTCATGTTTCCCTATAATGTATAAATCAGGCAATTCTCTGTGCGAAATCTCTTCTTTGCGTGCACCTGTGCTGTCTGCCCCAGATATGACTCGTCCGTTCCAGCTTGAGGTGGATGCTAGTGCGCTTGGAATAGGAGCTGTCATTCTTCATGAGGGTGCTGATGGAATCAGCCACCCAGTGTCATACTTTTCAGCTAAGTTTAACCGTCATCAGTTGAATTACTCAACTTTTGAAAAGGAAACTTTAGCAATGTTGTTGGTGTTGCAACATTTTGATGTTTATGTGGGGTCCAGCTCTTGTCCAGTTGTTGTTTTTACGGATCATAATCCGTTGGTATTTATGAGTAAATTGTATAACCATAATCAACGACTGATGCGTTGGGCTTTGATAGTTCAGCCGAATAATTTAGAGATCCATCACAAAAGAGGATATGACATCGTGGTGGCAAACACTTCGTCTCATGGATTGGTTTAGGTTTTTCTATGGTTTTATTCAAAATCTGTTTTCTTTTGTCCTTTTAAGGAAGGAAAAATAATTTTTTTAAAAGTCTAATTCTTCCTTTAGGGGGAGAAGTGTTATGGCTTAAGCCTTATGAGAGTTGTATTTGTATTTTGTGTGTTTTTGTTTGTTTGTGATCTGATTAGGCTTTTTCTTCTGAGTGTTAGGCTCCGCCACTGCACACCTGTGTCCTGTTGCTCTGATGGCTCCTGCTAGAGTATATAAGAGAAGTGTGAACCAAAATGAGACATGCAGCGCTGAAATCAGTGCAAATCATGATGCCCAGCCAGCTGTTGAAGAAAGCTGTGTTCGATTTGATTTTTTTTTTTGGTTTGACCTATTTGTCAGTGTCTGTTAAGTATATTCTTTGACTTTGGTATAGTTTAAGTTTTATTGTTATTGTCATTTTCAGCGTTTATTTGCACATCTTCTCAGTTAACAGCGGCTCTGTGTAGTAAACAGCTGCTCTATGTGAAATCACGCACCTGAGGGAATTTACTGCTGATTAGAGAACTGGCTTTACTGACGAGATGTGCATTAATGATCGGCCGTTCGTGATCGGAGCACCCCTAACCCAGAGAAATGAATGTACTCAAACAGTACACTAACTGAACTGCTGTGAAAAGAGAACTGAAGATGAACACCGAGCCGAGTCAGATAACGAACAAAAGATTGACTCGTTCTTGAGTCAAGAACCGTTTCTGTCAGATGCATCTGATTTGAGAACCGAGGATCTGTTGATACTGCGCATGTGTTGTGTGATTCAGTGTGGAGCAGACTGACACACAGACTGTCTGAACCGAACTGTTTTTTTTTTTTGGTGATTGATTCTGAACTGATTCTGTGCTAATGTTATGAGCGCGGGTAAATCAAAGGTTTGAATCAAGGGAAATCATCGCAAATGACGTCATAACGTCGAGCGGAAACAAACCGCTGAACCGTTTTCTTCAACTGGTTTATTGAATCGAACTGTCCGAAAGAACTACTGGTGATCTGAAAACCGATGCAACTGATTCTTGACTCGAGAACAAGTCAATCTTTTGTTCGTTATCTGGCTCAGCTTGATCTTCATCTTCAGTTCTCTCTTCACAGCAATTCAGTCAGTGTACTGTTTGAGTACATTAATTACGCCGGGATATTGGTTTGTTTTAAATCAAAGCGAGTGCCAGCCACATTTAAAAAGTTAACAGCTTAAGTCACTTGTGGATTAATGCTTATGTGAACCATTTCAAACGATTCAGTTCGATTCGTGTACTGGTGGAAGAAGATCCGGTTACTTCAAATGATTCGTTCGCGAACCAGATATCACAAAATTTCAGTGTTTTGAAATCTCACAACAGACCAGAAGAGAAGACAATGCTGAAGTCGTAGTTTTTGCTATTTTTGGACCAAAATGTATTTTTGATGCTTCAAAAAAATTCTAACTGACCCTCTGATGTCTCATGGACTTCTTTGATGATGTTTTTCTTACCTTTCTGGACATTGACAGTATACCGTGCACACAGTTTCAATGGAGGGACTGAGAGCTCTTGCACTAAATCTAAAATATCTTAAACTGTGTTCTGAAGATGAACCGAGGTCTCATGGGTTTGGAACGACATGAGGGTGAGTTATTAATGACATAATTTTGATTATTGGGTGAACTAACCCGTTAAATTGCTCTTGGCCTCGCATCTCCTTTTATGTTGTGGACCCCTTTCTCAACGAGCATCTTATAACAGGGGTTTGTAACATGATTTAGATTTGAATGTCCTATTTGTAAATGTGTGAAAATAACTTGTTCTTTTCTACTTAAGTTGTGAATTATTTTGCTTTTCTTTTCTTTTTTTTACCTTTTAATAGTGTCGACCTGTATAACATGAGTCCCAAACTGTCTGCCATTTCCTATTACAAGCTTCTAAAATAAAATGTTTTCCTTCTGATGTACTGAGTGCAATGTTTAATTTTCTTTTCTTTTTTTTTTTTTTAAATTCTTTGGCAATTTTGTCTGCTTCCTCATTACCTTGAATTCCCACATATTTTGGTACCCACATAAATTGAATTATTATTCTCATCTGCCAGAAACTGTATAACCTAATCATGGTTTCAGTTAAAATGTCAGTTCTATTTGTTTCCAATGATTGTAAACTCAAAAGGACTGCCATTGAATCAGATCATATTATGGATTTATCAGGTCTAACTTCATACACCCACTCTAGTGCCATTAAAATCTCAGCTATATATACACTGATTGCACCATCCGTTATCCTTCCAGCCTTCCTCACCTCAAACTCTGGAACATAAAATGCAACCCCTGTCCTTCCAGTATCTGTACTCTTTGACCCATCTGTATATATTTGAAGAAACGAGTATGTGGCAGGGGAGGCGTGGTTTAGCGAAGTCTACAGCAGGAGAGAGAATCAGTAGACGAACGGTAAGTGAGTGGTCTGGGCCGAAATGATCAACACCAGTTTCTTGTTTCAGTAATTGGCGTGGATAGAGTATAAAACGCAAGGAGAGACAGAAGCAGTCGAGAGAGAGAAGGACTGCTGACTGGAACCCGAAGGAGTTTAGCGATAGTGTGTGCTAGTGTCAGAATAAAAGTCACCATTTTGTGTTTGTAAATATTACTTTTCATTTATTAAAACTTGTCAGCAGTCCATCCGACCCCTTGTCCTCTTCCTTTGCTCCTACGAACTTACTAAACTGGTGCCAAAACCCAGAAAGGGGAGCAGGAGTGCCACCCCTCCACAAGATAGGACCATAGGATGACCCGGAAGTGTTCCTAGAACTCTTTGAGAAATCAGCTGACTCGTGAGGCTGGCCCCGCAATCAATGGCTAGTCCGACTGATCCCCCTGCTCTCGGGCGAGTCCCATTTGGCTGCACAACAGCTACCGGTGGCGAACCTCCTGGTCTTCGGCGACCTGAAGAGGGCCATCATTCAGCAGGTCGGCCGGACCCCTGAGCAGCATCGCCAGTGGTTCCGTTCCCTGGACCTGGGGGAATCCAGCACTTCTGTTTCTCCTCTCTCTCCGCGCCAATTCTCCAATCCATTCCCATGCACTGGGGCCGCAGGGAGGTCTGGGCTGGCCTGTTGGCATTGCGGGGACCCACTAAATACCTGTGAGTATCCTCCATCAAGGAACACGAGACATCAGCTTGTCACAGGTTTCTCGTATTGCTGCCGTAGCTTCCTCTACCCCAGATTTGACTATGACAAAATACTGGTATTCTACTACCCCCTATACATCTTGAGTACAGATTTGAAGCATTAATAAATGTGGGTGAGGAATTCCCAAATGTGATTAAACATGGATCAGATCAGCCAGCAGCTAACACCACTACTAACAGGCGCTCAAGTTCGAGCAGACAGCAGCATTCAGCTCAGAGCGCTGCCGAGCCCAGGACTCCGATAGTGGGTGACTTTATTATCAGAAACATCAGTAGCAGGACTATAACAACATGCTGCCTTCCTCAAGCAACGGTCTCTGATGTGAACAAGGAACTTCAGAACATACTGATGAAGCACAAGGCTGCAAATCGAATCATCATCCATGTGGGAAAGAATGATACTCAGAAAGAGCAGTCAGAAATCCTTAAGAAGGATTTCAGTGAACTCTTTGAAACACTTTGAAGACTCAAAGTTCAGTCGTTCATCAGTGGACCACTCCCAGCAAGGGGAATAAATATGTTTTCATGGATGCTTGGGCTAAACACATGGCTACAAATATCTTGCAATATAAAAGGTGTGAATTTCATAGACAACTTCAGTGTATCCTGGGGTCATAGACAACTGTTTAAACTGGATGGCCTCCACCTAAAAAAACTTGGTGCTACAGTGCTTAAGGACAATATCCACTTTTCCCTCCGTCATCCATCAGCAGAGTGTGTCAATCCATTCAGCACACAAACACTGGGTCCAAGTCATCATGTGGTTGACATATCCCACAAGGACACTGACAAACACCGTGGAGCCAAAACAAGCACTGCGGAAGGACACTATCCCGGCTGATGCTTGCCAGCTAAAAGATTCAGCATCCAAGGTCACTTTCTGGAAAACAACCAGGGAAGCCAGGACAACATATCAAAGCCAACGGAAACACCAGAGACACAGCCCATCTCATCAGATACATTATCCCTCTCTCCAGCATCTTCACTTCAATGGAGGAATTGATGTATGGTGGGTCTAAACTCTCTCACTCATTCATTGCAAGCCCGCAGATATCCAAAAAAAGAAAATGTCGGGCCCATCTTAAGCCGAAGGGCAAACTCGTCTAATCTGCAGCCTATTATGTATCAAACTAAGATTGATGTTGTAAGCCCCCCCCCCCCCCCCCCCACACACACTTCATGCTATGGGCTCATTCCAGCTACAGAAGGCCCTGGTCCTTTTGCTGCAATCGTTTAAACACCTCAGACCAACACAAACATCCCCCTAGATCATCAGTCTCAAACTCAATTCCTGGAGGGCCACAGCTCTGCACAGTTTAGCTCCAACCAGTTCCGAATCACGCCTGCTTGGAAGTTTCTAGTGATCCTGAAGACGTTGATTAGCTGGATCATGTGTGTTTGATTAGGGTTGGAGCTAAGGTGTGCAGAGCTGTGGCCCTCCAGGAATTGAGTTTGAGACCAATGTCCTAGATGAAGACAGAAACTAACAATTGGAATTTGTATTAAGTCAAGTCCCAGACCAGGGTAGTTTACACCTCAATGAGAACAGAAGGAACTGCTGCATATGTGAGAGAGTTGTTTCCATTTTCCATTTTCTCTCAGTGAGATGTGGGAACAAATGTCTGTATGTTAATGTACTGTGTGTCTATAGTATGTTTCAGAAGATCAAAGTGTTTGAGGTTTCTGTAATTCTTACAATGTAAAGACACAAAGCACTGCCATCAAGTTAGCATCTTTAAGCCCTTTACGTGCAAACATCGCCGACGGCCCCAGTTTATTATTGTTTCACTTTCACAGCACGTTAAACATCACTCTCTTACTTGATCTGGACAAACTGTGCATCAATTGAAAGTTTAAAGACTCTAGCTTCGATATTTGACCAATATTTTTATAAAATAATGTTGCAGTGACAGTTATTTAGTAATTTATGTCAGGAGTGCAAAATAATAAATCCGTATTATGCCCCATTTTGAATAGAAATTCACCACTCATTGATATTCAGTCAAGTCTGTAGCGGTTTATTTGTGTTCACATAGGCTGTGTCCAAATTCAGGGTCTGCATCCTCCTTAGGATCCTTCCTACCCGGTTGAAGGAGGATGGGTCCTCCGACGACCGCAAAAACCGGAAGTCGGTGTTTGTGAATTTGGACAGCCTACCCTTCTTTCAGTTCCCTCCCTTAACCGTTGCTCATATCCTGTCGCCTAGCAACCGTGACAGCGCCAAGCAAGACGCCGGTGAAGAGCTCATCGTTCTCTCCCCGGAGCTTTATAAACACTTCTGTCTGCTCTTTCGTCCTTAGAAGCGTTAAAACAGCTACAGCTTCAATCACTAACAAATAAGCTGTGTGTAAGGGGATATTCACACAGGCAGTAAGGAAGAAGCTAGTTTACAAAAGTAAACGTTTTTTTTTTTACATATACACGTACACATGTAAAAAAATGCTTAACGCTAAAACAAAATGCCTAACTAGAAAACCACTGAAAATATATCTTTTTGAAAAGCCAGTTTTTAAAAAACATCGAAAATAATACTCCTCCCCCACTCCGCTACCGCTCGCTTCGTCCTGCCGAAAAGAATTATGGGATAGGTAGGACGCGAAAGGATCCATCACACCCATCCTTCGAATTCGGGGAAAAGGAGGACGCATTTGTGGGCCGCATTTGAAGGATCCTACGAATTTGGACAGCCTTCGTCGCGGCGCTGTGACGTAACATCCTTCAAATGCGTCCTCCGAAGGATGTAGACCCTGAATTTGGACACAGCGATAGACTCACTGAACAGCGTCAATAAGGATTTATATACCAAAGATGCATATCTGTGGAGATATGTGGATATATTTACTGATGTTTACTTCATATTTCTTCAGACAGAATCATCATTCCTATTCATTTTCCACTGATTTACGCGATCTGATGATAAATAACCTCTCCAAGTGCAGTCTCTGTGTGTTTGCTTCCGTGTACTCGAGCTGTGACCCAGACAGACTCTGATTGGACCTTCGGCTTGTCAATCTGACAGTCCCAAAACCGGACAGCGTCAGATCTTGTCACGTGGTTCGTGAACAGTTCCTGGTTCATATCTGCTCACAACAACACTGAAACACCTCTGTATACACGAAATATCTGAATAATAAACCCGCGATTACGATAGAAAAGCTTGGTATGAGATTTTATTGAGATCTGGGGCATTTTATAAAATATAAAAAAAATGTACATCGGAAATGCTAACTTGTGCAGCCATGAAAAAGGCTACAAATAGCATATTTTTACAATAGTAAACGACCAAATTCCACCCGTGATCGCAAAAGGATGTTATTACAAACACTCGATTGGGGTTCAAAGTGAGTTTTGAGTAAAAGTGTATTAATAATTTCATAAATTGTCTGATGTAGCTTGATGCTAACATTAGCTCAAATGCTACTAATAGCAGGTGCATTTCTTCTTCATAATGCATTTTTGTCGCAAGAAAATGTTTTGTTGTATTTTTATAGTAAGACTTTTGATAAATAAGGACTAAATGCATACAGAGACTGAAGTGAGATCGCTGCTTTGTTAACATTGAAAAACCACAACAAAGGCTGATAAAGGTGGAATAAAAACAAAAGAATACTGAT
Source organism: Carassius gibelio (assembly GCF_023724105.1). Classification (NCBI taxonomy): domain Eukaryota; kingdom Metazoa; phylum Chordata; class Actinopteri; order Cypriniformes; family Cyprinidae; genus Carassius; species Carassius gibelio. The sequence continues at coordinate 17,519,336 of NC_068401.1, read as the reverse complement.
AAAAGAATAATGCGGATAAAGTGTCATACCTGGCGGAGGTGTGAAAGACTCGTTTGGTGAGAACAATGGAATAATGAATCGGGCAGTTTTCACAGCTAAACACACACAAAATACACAGGAGAGTTTACATGTGAGATCTTACAGGGATGACAAGGGCCATAAATCAATCTGATTAGCCTTCTCTAAAAAACACACATGACATGGCCTTAGAAAATATTTCATAAAATTCACAGTTTTACAGATTAGATTATGAAATTTCTAATGAAGTTTTGAAAGACTTGTGGCTTTAGCTACACTCTATTTCTAAACTCATATCTTACATGAACACATTTTTAAATACATTTAAAAAAATATATTTTTAATATTTTTATTTTTGTTTTTATGTTTGAGCTTATATATCTCTATTATCATAACAGTCTGAGTGATTCTGATTCCTGAACAGTAAACTTTGAAGTGTCAGCTTTTGTGAACATATGTTGATTATGTATCTAGTCAGAAAGAATCATGAACAGAAACCCTTTTATTTTGGGTATGTCATTTCTGTCTCCATGCCAAAAAAGGGGGGTGCCTAGAAAGGGGTTAAACATTTGCTCACTAAAAAATAAATAATTTCTTATCAATGACTTTATAAAACACAAACAATCTGGATTTTATGTTTCTAAATGAAACATGGCTAGAAGACAGCTTTAGTGCAACAGTCCTCAATGAAGCAGCCCCTCCTAACTTTAATTTCAAGAGTGTCTGCAGGACTGTTGGGAGAGGTGGAGGTGAAGCTGCTCTATTTAAAGATGTATATCAATGCAAGCAATTGTCATTTGGTCAGTACTTGTCTTTTGAATATCTAGGGATTGTGCTGAAAGGTGCTCCATGCATTCTGTTTATTATTATTTACAGGCATCCAAAATACTCTCCAGCCTATGTTGAAGAGGTCACAGAAATGTTATAAATGATTTCTTCAGAGTTTGACTGTTTTGCTATTGCAGGGGATTTTCATATTGACATAGACAATGCAGAAAACAAAACTACAAAATAAATGATAACAGTTCTAAACACATTTGACTCAATTCAGCATGTGCATGGACCCACACACAAAGGTGGACACACTCTAGACTTAATCATCAGTAGGGGTCTAAACATTTCATCCATTGTTATTAATGACGTAGCACTATCTGATCACTTCTGTATTTTCTTTGATATATGGATCTCTGCTACTACTGAATCTAGATCGGTCTCTGTCAGAAGGAGATGCGAGAACGAGAACACAAGTGTACTATTTATGGAGGCTATATCTTTAACACCAAGCATTTCTGCAGACTCTGTTGATATTTTCCTTTATTCCTTCAACTCAAAAGTTAAGAATGTTATTGATGTAATTGCTCCAACAATAGTCATTAAGAAAACAAACAGACATAAATCAGTTTGGAGAAGATGAACAGCAGTTCAGACTTTGAAAAAGAAAAAAATGAGAAAGGCTGAACTTGCTGAACTTGTGGCAAAAAAAAATGAAATTCACTATATCATCTATAAAGACAGACTTCATACTTTTAACATGAAACTAGCCACAGCTAGACAGAATTTCTTCTCAAACCTTATAAACAGTGACTTAAACAACACTTGTACTCTTTTTGCCACTGTTGAGAGACTGACTAACTCCCCAAGTCAGATTCCCAGTGAAAGGCTTGCAGACAGCAAATGCAAATGAGTTGCTTCCTTCATTTCTGAGAAGATCATCAATATCAGGAAGGCCATTAGCACATACTCAAGTAATGCAGAGGTCAGACAGATTTGGCCACAATATCAAAAAGATACTATGTCTATTTTTGAAGGAATTGATAGCAAAATTTTGGAAGACTAAAATTGTCAACCTGCTATCTTGACACACTTCCCACATCTTTTTTTCAAAAGTCTGTTTAGAAGCAGATGTCTTAGAAGTGATGAACGCCTCAATTCTCTCTGGGACATTTCCAAACTCACTGAAAACTGCAGTTCTTAACCCCCTCCTGAAAAAGAGCAATCTTGATAACACCATTTTGAGCAATTTTAGACTAATATCTAATCTTCCTTTTATAGGCACAATTATATAAAAGGTAGTTCCTCTTCAGGAACTCGAGCTGCATCGAGAACGTTTGGGGAATGCCTCCAGTGTGACGTCTCTGAGTAACGTGTGTAATCAGTTCAATGGATGGGCGAAACATCATAGGTAGCTGACGTCAGAGACCAGGAAGCATAAAAGCATGAGCGGCGAAGCCGGCAGTCAGCCTTCTATTTTCAGCAAGGGATCTTGTGTGTGTTAGTCGCTATCTGTTTGTGAGTCTTATTTAGTGTCCTTTGTCCACTGATAAACTCCATTGTCAAGGCTTCAATCAAGAGAAGTTCTGGGCGCATTTGCAGCACTTTCTCCCCGTTGAGAGGGAGTGATGCGCTACCTGTCTTTCTCTGAGAAGATTGATTAGATTAGATTAGATTCAACTTTATTGTCATTATGCAGAGTACAAGTACAGAGCTAATGAAATGCAGTTAGCATCTAACCAGAAGTGCAAGAATATAGTGTTTTATATACATAAAAGTGCAGAGTAAGTAAAGCTATGATATACAGAATGTACAGTGGAGTTGCTATATACAGTATTGAGTATATACAGAGTATAAATATGAATGCAATGTAGATATTGTATGTACATTATGAACAGAGCAATGAAGGATTATATATAAATTATGAATAGCAGGAACGTGAGAACAGTGGTAATAAATACAGTTGAATGAGTGTGCAAAGTATTGTTGAACAATCTATTATATGCAAAAATAACAGTAGGGCAATGATTTTTGTAGAAATAGTCTACTGTGCTTGTACAGTAACCACTTAGACAGTTTATAGAGTAATGGATTTAACCATGTGCAGTCTGTGCAAAATATGAGTAGTGCAATACATGTATGTAAAGTACTGTGACCAGTGCAGTAAAAGAGCAGGTGCAGGTTAGATAGGTGGTGTAGCATTCAGAAGTGTCACAGCCTCAGGAAAGAAGCTCTTCCTGAGCCTACTAGTTCGAGAGCGTAGGCTTCTGTAACGCCTGCCGGATGGAAGGAGGGTGAAAAGTCCATGGTTAGGGTGAGAGGCATCCTTGATGATGTTTCTTGCCCTGCCCAGACAGCGCTTCTGATAAATGTTCTCGATGGATGTTAACCACAACAGCAAGATCGCATACACGGACACACTCCTCGGAGCGTGCCCGGTGAGAGCGGAGCACTTAACAGCGAGAAAAGCACAATCAGTCCACTGAGAGCTGACTGCGTGAACTCCACTCCTCATTAATGCGGAAGACATCGCTGATGTGGAAGACATCGCTGAGCTTGCCAGTTACACAAGCATATCATGCCTAATATTATAATAAGCAGCATTAATGAGGAGTGGAGTTCACGCAGTCAGCTCTCAGTGGACTGATTGTGCTTTTCTCGCTGTTAAGCGTTCCGCTCTCACCGGGCACGCTCCGAGGAGTGTGTCCGTGTATGCGATCTTGCTGTTGCGGTCGCGCTGCTGCTGAGGCATAGCAGCGACCGCGATCATCGCACATATTCTGGCGAACAGTTTGGAGACGGCTTGTCCAATCTCCACCTGTGTTCACTAGATCTAGAGCTCGTTCTCGAGGCTTGGATGCCCACACTGTGGTTTCTTCGCCCTCTGAAGCAGAGCTCGCTGCTGCTGCAGGCTGTCTTGCCGGGCATGCTCTGAGGAGTGTGTCTGTACATGCGATCTTGCTGTTGCGATCGTGCTGCTGCTGAGGCACAGCGGTGACCACGATCGTGGGAGTCGCACATGATCTGGCGAGTGGGTTGGAGTCGGCTCGTCCTATCTCCACTTGTGTTCACTAGATCTAGAGCTCATTCTCGAGGCTTGGAAGCCCATGCTGTGGTTTCTTCACCCTCTGAGGCAGAACTCGCTGCAGCATTAATCTTTCTCTGAGGAGATTGATATTGTTTGTGTGACTGAGTGGCATAAAAAAAAAATATATATATATATAGTCTGGTAGTTGACTACATTTAATTCTGAGGAATAAAATTACATATTTCTCTGAAAATGTGAAGTTAGATGTAAAGGGGCTCTTGGGATGTAATTTCTTGTGTGAGAACGTGTGTTCACCTCTCTTCCTCTGAGGAGGTTGAGGCAGTCAGGGGCTGCTGGGCAGAGTCCCAACCGTGTTTCAGCCACAAAAGTGCCGGGGGAGTCACTTTTGTACTCCCCAGTCGCTAGAGTCAGAGTGGCGATCCAAGGCAGAACACTTCTAGTGGGAAGCGGTTCTGAAAAAAGGACCGTTATTTTTTGCTGTATAGTCTTCATCATAACATCCGGACGCCTAAGGCCTTGGACGTTTTGAGGGCCAGCTCTCTCTTGAGAAGAGCGGTGTACACCGCATTACACGGTGCCCGTCTCTCCTCAGCGCCCTCAGGAGATCGTTCTGCCAACCCTGCCGGTGTTCCGGGGTGCAATGATCTCTGACGAGCGCTTCTCTCAGTTAAGGCCCGGAAATGTAGCGGTGCTAAGAGGCTTGCTACCTCTATGGAGGTCTCTAGAGAAGCTAGTGCGGTCATCCCCTGCCGGTCCGCCACTTCAGGGCACCGAACTAGTAGAGCTGGACAATTATGGCCTAAAATCAAAACCTCGATTAATTGAACATTTTACCTCGATTACGATTAATGAATGATTATTTTGTTCCGGTTTTGTTTTGTTTTTTCCTCATAGTTCACTGACAAGGTTTGTACAAAAAAATATGATTGACTACTAAAGGTGAGACATTTTTTCCTATTGAAAGAGTGATCTGAAATCATAGCTCACTATCAGCAATTATTGTATCTATGTTCATAACATTTCTTACAGATTATTGCTCGGTGTAAGATATAAAGATCAGATAAAGATACATTAGCACAGTACCAGTACGAGTGATTGCCTGTGTGAATTATTCATATGGTCTCTATAGTATTGTGAAGCTGTGGGTTGTAAATAGCCTAGTTCCTTCAAAAGTAGAAAAATATGCTATAAGTTTTGAGATTCTAAGCTACTTTAGTGATCAATTACAGGACAGTGCTGACAACTAGTTTCTGCGTTCCTCTGTGCACGCGATCTTCACAGCTACTGTTTATATGAGTGTTTGTGCCACAATGCTGCTGTACGAACTAGGGCTTATCAAAATGGCTGAAAAACGGAATTTGAATTTGAAATTAAATGTTATCAAAATTCAAATTATATTTGAATTTAAAATGCATAATTTTAGTTAGATTGAAAACCTTCTGATGCCACAAGAGGGCACATTGGGCAAAATATTACTAATGTATATTTATTCAAAGCATAAGAAAATATGACTGTGAAAAAAGTGCATAATATTTAAAATAATGTTTATGAACCAATTATAATTAATTAGCTTAAAGAACTGTAAACAAAACAGCATCATGTGTACATGCATAGTTTAATAAAGGGCTCCCTCCTTGGGTTGCATAGTCCAGGTCCTAGATCTGGTACTTCACTGTTCCGAGGAAAGATGAGGTGTTGTGTCCTTTTTTAGATCTGTGCTTTTTGGTCGCTCTGTCAGGGGACTGAAATTCAGCATGCTTGCACAGGCCAAGTCCGAGGACTGGTGTGTCACGATCTATCAAAAAGATGCACTTATCTCCATCCTCCTTCATCTGAAGTTCCTGAGGTTTGCTTTTGGAGGCAAAAGCCAACCAATACGGATCTTCCACTGGCCTTGCACTCTTACCCCACGCTTTCACGACTCAACCACATTGACGATTGGTTGATATTAGCTCAATCAGAGCAGATAATTCTCGCTCACATGAAAGAGCAGGGGTTAAGACTTAAAAGCCAAGATAAGTGTGCTTTCTCCAGTACAGAGAACCACGTATCTGGGTGTGGTGTGGGATTCGACCACAATGCAGGCACGCATGTCACCTGCTCGGATCGAGTCGATCCTCAGTAGAGCTGGGTATTGTTCAAAATCTTTCGATCCGGTGCCAATTTCAATACCTCAGTTTTGATACCTGTTCCTAACGATACTTTTTTTTCGATACCATGTTTTAAAATCCATTTCAACATCAACACAAATACATTAAACACAAAACTTTTATTTTTCACCTTAATTAAAACAAATTTTGGTAACACTTCACACTCAGGATAACATTATTAATACAACTGGTTGTGCTTTTTGAATAGGGGTGCGCCAGCAGACACTCAGGATTGGTATCAATCCTAACTTGGCCAAAATTAACAATAAAAGAGAAACCTTTTTGCCACAACATGAACATATTATAAATAAATAAATAAACAAATTATATAAAAAAAAAAAAAAAAGTGAAAGTGAAGTGACATTCAGCCAAGTATGTTGACCCATACTAGAAATTGTGCTCTGCACACTTCCTGTTTGTTGTTGACGGCTGTACTGCGTTTGAGCTCCGTCACTATATTCTTTTCATTGACTATTTTTAACTTAAAAATCAATTTTATACATCATCGTTTCCATTTATATAACGTGTGAATATATCCTCTATTGTATTCTACAACAAAAACAATCAGAGCGCCTCGCTATCACTAGTTTTATTTTGATCTCCCGGGTCTGCTATTAGCTTTTAGCCAGTTAGCATCAGCAAGCGTGGTTGCTGCTAACTGCGCTTACATTGCTAATACTCTATTCACACACATTACCACTGCTGTACTCACTGTTACTTGCTTTTAATGGCGGATGAATGTCTCCACTCTGTGCAGCTCGAGCTTGAGGCCGTGGGGAAGCAGATTCGCAACCTGGAACAGAGGCAGGCCCAGCTGAGAGAGCGGAGAGCCGCGCTGGAATCATCCCGGGCTGACGCTCACAAGTCCGGGGTAAGTATACAGCGTGCTGTTAACAGTCCCACCACGTCTACTTCGTGTGTTTCTCTGCGCAGGCCCAGTGCACCCAGGACGCGATCTTCCCAGATGTCCTTCAATGCGACGCCGGGACACCACGGACCCTGGGTGCATCTACAGCGGAGGACGCGAGCCGGGTCCCGGGCGACGACTTCTCCCCCTCCTGCATTCGAGATCTCCATCCAGAACCGCTTCGCTCCACTCCGCGAGACAGGACGCGACGCTGTGATCATCGGAGACTCCATCGTCCGACACGTAAGTGCTACGTTAGCCGAAGGTAAAGTGCTCATTGTTTGCCTGGTGCTCGTGTTCTCGATGTTTCTGCGCAGATACCCGCGATCCTGAAGGACGACGAGAGCCCCAGAGCGGTCGTGCTTCACGCTGGGGTTAACGACACCATGCTGCGGCAGACGGAGACGCTGAAGGGGGACTTCAGGAGCCTGATCGAGACGGTTCACAGCACGACGCCCGCGGCAACGATCGTCGTGTCAGGACCACTGCCCAGGTATCGACGAGGACACGAAAGGTTCAGTAGACTTTTTGCTTTAAATGAATGGTTGTTGTCATGGTTTAAAGAACAGAAACTGCTATTTGTTAATAACTGGAATCTTTTCGCGCTGATGGATTACACCCCAGCAAAATCGGAGCGGAGCTTCTCTCTGACAACATCTCCAGGACACTTCGCTCCATGCGACTAGTAAGACAGTTCTCAAATAACCATAATGATGAGTTTTGTTCAACCCGCTTAAATGCTAAAAGTACTTGCGCTGTAAAAACTATTAAGACTGTGTCTGTTCCCCGAATAGTGAGGTCAAAATATAAATATAATGTAGGATCTAGAAAAAATCTTATCGTAATTAACCAGAAAAATGTAAAGTAAATTAACAAAAACAATTTTTAAAGTTTGGGCTCATAAATATTAGATCACTCACACCAAAAGCAGTTATTGTAAATGAAATGATCACGGATAATAGTTTTGATTTACTCTGCTTGACTGAAACCTGGCTAAAACCAAATGATTATTTTGGTCTAAATGAGTCTACTCCACCAAACTACTGTTATAAACATGAGCCCCGTCAGACTGGTCGTGGCGGGGGTGTTGCAACAATATATAGTGATATTCTCAATGTTACCCAGAAATCATGGGAGATTTTAATATTCACGTTGATAATGCAAATGATACATTAGGACTTGCGTTTACTGACCTACTAAACTCCTTTGGAGTCAAGCAAAATGTCACCGGGCCCACTCATCGTTTTAATCATACACTAGATTTAATTATATAGCATGGAATCGATCTTACTGCTATAGATATTGTACCTCAAAGTGATGATATTACAGACCATTTCCTTGTATCGTGCATGCTGCGTATAACTGATATTAACTATATGTTGCAGCGATACCGTCTGGGCAGAACTATTGTTCCAGCCACCAAAGAAAGATTCGCAAATAACCTGCCTTATCGATCTCAACTGCATTTTGTACCCAAAAATACACATGAATTAGACGAAATTATTTGCATGGAAAAACAGTACGTCCAGCTATAGACAGGCTCTAAAAACTGCTAGGGCAGAGCATATACACAAACTCATTGAAAATAACCAAAACAATCCAAGGTTTTTATTTAGCACAGTGGCTAAGTTAACAAATTACCAGACGCCACCTGATTCAAATATTCCACCAACGTTAAATAGTAATGACTTTATGAATTTCTTCACTGATAAAATAGATAACATTAGAAATACAATAGCGAATGTAGATTCTACAGCATCTAACACTTCAGTTTCATCCATCGCACCCAAAGATAAACTGCAGTGCTTTACAACCATAGGACAGGAAGAGCTAAATAAACTTATCACTGTATCTAAACCAACAACGTTCAGCTCTAACACACCTGCCTGGAACTTCAGGTAAGACTTTTTTTGTTTTAAAATTCCCAAGAACCTTGATTAGCTGGTTCAGGTGTGTTTAAATGGCTAGATCACCCAAAAATAAACATGTCATTACTCACACCCCTTGTCGTTTCAAACGCGCAAGACCATCATTCATCTTCAGAGCACAAATTATGATATTTTTTAGGGATGCCCCGATCATGATTTTTCGTGGCTGATACCGATTTTTTTACAAGCAAACTGAACGATTTTTTTTAAATCTTTAAGCAACAAACAAGGAAGGAAGGACAGTCTACAGTCCAATATTGAGGAAAAGCTCAATAAAGCCCCTTTCACACTGCGATTCCGGCAAATACAGGTCCCGTAACGACACGTGACATCAGGGCGTGACGTGTAATGTACGAGTCGAAAACATTAGGCAGGTAATACTTTCACTGAATCTGGCGAACGATCTCGGTGTCACCGTGGAAAGTGAGGAACTAACTGATATCTGCTTCATACAGTTTGCACTTTTTTTTTTTCAGTGAACGTTGATCTTCCTTCAAAACAGCCGCTAAAAGAGTCGCACGATAACATGCGTCATCACTTAGACACGCCATTAGATCTGGCTTTTGTTCACACAGCGCTTGTCCTGGGATTGAACCCAGCAATGTTACTAGGTCCCCGACCCGGGTTCAATGCTGGAATCAATCCCGGGACGTGTTTGCTTTCACACAGAAGTAATGTAGTCGGAGCACGCGGGCGCACTACCGGAAAAATCGTCCGGTTACCAATCGCATATTTTAAGCAAAAACCGTCCGGTTTCCGATTTATGGCCGGTCAATTGGTGCATCCCTAATATTTTTATGAAAATGCGAGAGATTTCTGAACCTCCATAAAGGCTGCAATGCAACTGAAATGTTCCCAGAGTCATAGTAAGGACATCAGTAAAACAGTCCATGTGGCATCAATGCTTCAGCCACACTTTTACAAAGGTACAAGAATACATTTTGTGCAAAGAAAACAAAAATAGCGACTTTATTCAACAATTCTTCTCCAAATCATTTATGCCGCCATTATGGACAGTAACAAGAGGCATGAAAATTTCTTTCCTCTGCGTGTAATCAAGGCTCAGTGCATGTGTGTTCTAGGTCAGCAGCACCATGAGCATGATTTATTTACGTGCTGTTGATAATGGTGGAAGATGCGATTTGGAGAAGAATTGTTGAATAAAGTTGCTGTTTTGGTTTTGTTTGCACAAATTAGTATTTTTGTTTACTTTTAAAAATATGGTTGAACCACTGATGTCACATGACTGTTTTACTGATGTCCTTACTATGTTTCTGGGTCTGGGAACATTCCAGTTCTGTTGCTTACCGTACTGGGTCCAGATGTGTGTACCATTTTCCACGGTAATGTTTATTAGAATCCCATCTTGACTGCTTGCCTGGATTTCCCATAAGAAGATGAATGACTGACTTTTTTTCATGCAATTAAAAAACAAAGTGTAAATTTTGTTGTTTTCATCTTCAGACTAATGAAATTGAAGTATCCAATGAAGACCCTAGCAGTATGGAGTATATGGTGAGTTTTTTTTTTTCAAGGTTAATAAATGATTTGTTAAAGTTAATACACAAGAATTTGAGTTCTCCATGCTTTTAAATACTTCTAGGATACAGAGGTTGCCAGCAATCAGGAGGTGATCCAGAAGACTCGTGGGAATCTATTTGAAGCTGCATCATTGAAGACAGTCCAGCAGATGTTGGAGTTTTAAAGGATACAGTTCTTCAGGACCTATAGCAGTTTACAGTCTGCAAAACCATGATGCTGGGACTGATATATGGACTGAACTTGAGCAACCCTCCTGAATTCAGGTACACATTTGGAATACTGAAGAAGTTATTTCTGGAGCCAGTTCCTGTTCCTGGAATAAGGTTTGATTGGTTGCCCATGAATGCCAATTAGAATTTTATTTGCTATTTTGTGTAATTTTGTAATGTGGTTTAAACTGTATTTTTACTGTGTGTAATTATTTATTGCTTGTTTAACAAATACACTTTGATCATTTGTGACATCTTGTCTTTTGTCTCATTACAAGACAAATCACACAAAAAATGCTTTGTTGAAGGGAGTAACTTTAAATAGAAAATATTGTGTTAAAGTAACTAGAACTAATTGTGTGGAACCACTGTCCATAATTGAAATGAGTAATTTGAAACAAACCGCCTTATGTTGATAGAGTGAAACAAATTTGGCTAGATTGTAATAAACCAAAACAGGTTGAGTTAACTTAACTGGTTTAAGTTGAAGCACAGTGAATAAATTGAGTTGGTTGGACATTACTATTTCACATAGATTCTACCTCATTCAGTTGTGTTGTCACAACACAAGGAGTTTGCATAGATTCGAAAAAATCCATTAATGTTATCAAAACACAATTTGGTTGTGTGGAACCACTGTCCATAATTGACTTAAGTAAGTTTAAAGATTTTTTTTTTTTTGAGTGTAGCCACAAATGTACAGTTGTCTGAGAAGTCATGAAATGTTCTTTAACCCACATATGCAGTTTGATTTTGCACTAAAAAGTTTTTTTTACATTCCTTTGCATTTTAGTTGGTTCAATATTAGCCTGTGCACAATATAATTTGTTTATTTATTTATTTATAATATGTTCATGTTGTGGCAAAAAGGTTTCTGTTTTTTTGTTAATTTTGGCCTAGAGTGTCTGCTGGCACACCCCTATCCAAAAAGCACAACCACTTGTATTAATAATGTTATTCTGAATGTGAAGTGTTACCAGAATTTGTTTTAATTAATGTGAAAAATAAAAGTTTTGTGTTTAATGTATTTGTGTTGATGTTGAAATGGATTTTAAAACAAATGGTATCGAAAAAAGTATCGTTAGGAACCGGTATTGAAACTGAGGTATCGCAAATTGGCACCGGATCAAAAGATTTTGAACAATACCCAGCCCTACCCATTCATAGATCTTTTAATTGTATAATAGATTTTTTAATAGATTTTAATTATCAAAAGTGATTGCCAATTTAAACGCTTTGATTACATTACAAAATAGCCTAGGCTAATTACCACCATATTAGTTCTGATACCACATAAAGTCAACTTCATAAATAGGCCTGTATCCATTGCGAACATATTTTATTATGAGTCTTAAAATGTCCATAACATAAAATCACTGTTGAGCCACAACATTGTCAACATACCATAGTTTGACTTGTACTGTGCTGTGCTGATTTCTAAAGACCGCTGTACAGTGGCGGTGACTATGTCTTGAGCTCAAACAACGCTAAGAGAGAGCTTACGAATGGTCCAGACCAACCTTATGAAAGTGTGACTTACAGAAGATATACTTAACGTATTAACGTGTCGGGAATCGTGCCATAAGGTTAAGAGAGAGGTTAAGGAATAGGTTAAGAACTACTTAGCGATAAGAACGTTTTTGTGAACCGGGGATTGAGTCCATTAGAAATACCAAGGGTTCACACAAAACAAGGGTAGTCCACCTTTAGTAACTATGCCGCCCGCGATTGGAATCAGCTTCCAGAAGAGATTAGATGTGCTAAAACACTAGTCACATTTAAATCTAGACTCAAAACTCATCATTTTAGCTATTTTACTGTATTTTATGTAAAGCACTTTGAATTACCATTGTGTACAAAATGTGCTATATAAATAAACTTGCCTTGGCTAATGTTGTCCACACTTCCACCTTAATGCATTAATGTTTATTTCCCAAATGTTGCACACCCTCCACCTGTTGCTCTTGACCTATCTTTTCTAATGGATATATACCCTGGAATGATGAAGTCTAATTGCAATTTAAGCCATGTCTCCTTAATACATATTAAATTAGGAAGGTCTGTCATTTCATGCACAACTTTCTTGAATTATTCACCATTTGTAGTCAAACTGTCAAATTATTTGTTTTAACCTTCGTCTGTCTGGGGTTTCCTGAGAGCATACATTATTCTCAGATAGCCCTCGTAGCGTCTGAATTTTCTCAACTGTTACCTCTGTTATACCCAGCTGACGAGCTGCTGCAGATATAATAATTTTCAGTTTCTCTGTTTGTTTGTTTGTCCTGTACAGTTGATAACTTCAGCAATAAATACAATGAAGCTTACTTTCCTGACCATAAGCATACTCTCATCTATATTTGTTTTATATTTCTCTGTTCCCTGTTTGGGATTTCAGTTGCATCAGATCTTTCAAGACTAGTTCTATTTCCTTGCTCATTTTGAACCTGCTTTACTGCTTGTGCATTTGAAACATTATGCTCATCCTAAATACGCTGCACTATGCAGGCCTCCACAGTTGCAACACTTAGGTTCAACTAAATCCCCTCATTCTCCATATCCATGTTCACCTCCACATTTACAACATCGTATATTTCCCTTCCCTCTGCTATATGACCCAACCTTTGGCAATTGAAACATCTTAATGCAGGTTTTACAAAAGGTCTAACTGGGTAGCACACATGTCCCATTTTAAAATTTTCGGTTTCTGTTCGATGCCAATCTTTTCACTTCTATTACCTTTTCACTCATTAACTGGTTTCTTACTGTCTTGTCTGATATGAAAATCACTCCTTTAATTCCACTCACCTCGCCAGGCCCATGATACATACCGGAACTACTTCTCTCTGTTTATGTCTATGAAGAATCACAAAGGTACTGGGTTACTCCGCCGCGGTACCCCCGAAGCAATCTAAAATAGTCCGAATATAAACACTTAATATAGGTGCACCCTAGTGATTCAGGACAAGCTAAAAACACGGTTTGGAAAATGGATTCATGGTGTACTCGCTTATTATATAAATTTTTCTACATTTTGAACACAAACAAAGTTACGGACCGCAGCTCTGATTGGTTTATTTCTTATTGGGAGCGGTTGGTAACTGCAAATGGCAATAGGACCACTGGGAGGAGCCAGAGGAGTTGATTTTTTTCACAGATTATCTGTCTCATATTCTACTGTCAGGACATAATGACAGGTTTAACAAATATGTAAAAAATATATTTTTACAAAAGTTACCTACTGCAGCTTTAATTTCACCAACAGCTTTTCTAAGTATCTTTGTTAATCAAATAGAATTACTATTATTCATTTCACCCACTGTCTCAAACATTAAGATCATTTCTCATCCTCCTTTCTCATAGTTTTACTCCTTCCTTCTCCTCCTCCGCGGAACTTCTCAGAATCTGAGCCTCTGTCTTGGGATTTCTAAGACAGCTGCTCAACCTGAATCAATTCATCAGAATTCGATGAGCAATGAAAAAATGCCCTAAACGCTCAATTTGCGTCGCGTCATTCATGCAAATCGCGCCGCAGGATGTCTATTCAAGTTTTTTCATTGACTTTACATGTAAATCACTCGTGCTTGATGCTTTATTGGCGTCTGCTGTGGACATTAGTGAAACTTCTAAAATAAGGGTCTCCTTAAAAAAAAAAAAACCTCACTCTGGAGGGACGGCTAGAATATTTTAAACTCACCACTGAAAAGTTAAACAAGGCTACATGTCCCCATTGTCTGACAAATTAAGTAAGCAAATAATAGCCTGTGTTTTACAGATATACCTCCTGCTACTCACTGAAATCTGTTCGTAATTTTAAAAAAAGAGTAAATAAGTAGTTCATTTGTTACTCTTAGAATGAATGCTAAAGGTATACTCATGCTGAGCATTTATTTTTCTTATTTTGACGAACATAAGTGTTTGGAAAGTTAGTTTTAAATTTTGTATAGTGTATTAATGTAAATACAAAACCATCCCAGAGTTTAGGAACTGCAAAATAATTAGACAGCAACAATTTATTTTTTGTTTTTGGTTTGTGCTTTTATGTGATCCACACTGATTTTTGTGTATAGGCTACTTACCTTCTGAATCACAAAGATATAACCAATGATGCACAGTAGCAACATGACAGCACACACAATGAGAGCGTTCTTCACATGAAGATCTTCTGGACAACTCTCAATCTCTGCATCTGAATAGACATTTTCTATTAGTTTACGTACTCAATAACTGCATTACATTCAGACCACAATAAACCATTATCCTGATAATTAAATTATTTATAAGAAGTTTAAGACACACTTACCTATCCATAACCATGTGAGCATGCTAACTGTAAGTTTCTCTTCCAAATTAAATTCACACCAGTAAAGCCCGATGTCTATGGTATTTACATTTGAGAAGGTGACATTAAGGTTGAGAATATCTCCATCTACATGGACTCTGCCTTTGTGCATTGATGATTTAAGAGTAAAACTGTTGTCTTTGTAATAGTAGAAGATGTTCTGCTTATTTTTACTTCCTAAATCTTGTTTGTACATGGCCACTCCATCTTGAGGGGTTTTATCAGTAGCACACTGGATGATGATCTCATTACCAACAGCTCCGATTAAAGGTGTAACTGTGTTTGAATAAAAAATATATATATATATGTATAAATAAATAAACAAGAGACCTTAAAAACTTTAGTTAAATACACTTAAATACAGTGATAAGTTCTAGGCTATATAGTGCGTCTTAAAATATTTTTGTAGCAAACGTTATGGACATGAAAACACACAAATAAAGCTTTACAACTTTTCAGTTACATGACTGTGGTTAATTGCCTTTTCTTAACTAATGGAACTAAATATTTTCCACTGCAGAATCTAGCATACATGAAAGTAAAAATTGTATATGTTGAAATGGAAAGGAAAATGTATTCATAAAAAAATATTCATATTCATACCTTGAACATTTGCATCTGCCCATGTGGTGCTTCTTAAACAGATACTGATCAATAGAAAACTGTATCTCACAACACACGCCATTTTCACAGCTCTGCCTGACTAAAGATTGGCATTTACTAGGCCCCGTCCACACGGAGATGGAGTTTACCCCGATCTGATCTTTTACACGAAGACGGAGTTTACCCATAGACAGTAAAAGAAAGTTTTAAGAGAGTTTACCCCAAGCGTGTACGTCTGCAGACTGCAAGACGGGGGTGTAACTTGAAGTAGGAGGCGTAACTTGAAGTTGTCCAAATCACACAGAACCACGCGAGACCTCAAAACGGCACAGAGTAGAATATTGATTACGTTTTAAGGGAGGCAGGGGTTTTAGGCAGGATTTGATGCATGCTGTGTGTGTAGATATTAATGTTAGGGGACAATGTGAGATTGTACGTTTTAGTAGGAAAACGTATTATCTGACCCACACTCCGGAACAGAAGATGGCGGTATTGCACCAATAAGCTGGATGCCAACCATCGTTAAACTGGAAATAAGACGAATATGACAGCTTGCTGTGAGAGACAACGGTGAGAATCTTATTTTTTCCGAAATAGTTATTTAAATTGAAGTGTATAAGTCATTTTCATACAGTAGTATTGTTTTTGGAGTTAATAATTTATTAAAACTAAGGCGTAAAGTAAGCAACATATAAGCAAAAGGTCTAAAGACACCATCCCCAGGTATCATAGGCTCAATCTGTCTGCTCCAATAGTGGATTTACGACTCAATAGTGGATTTACATAAACCATATATACTTCTTATTACTAAAATGTCTATTTATCATCCGACTGAATAATGTTTAATAAGAATTGTAGATGAGCACATCTAACAGACATGAAACAGGTGTCGGAGTGATATATATGTGTGTGTGTGTGTGTGTGTGTGTGTGTGATATTGTGTAGAATTCACTTTTGTCAACACTGCTATAGATGAGTGTGAGTCATGTACAAATCTACATAAAGTAACTAAATATAAGTTATCTATTTTATTTGTCCATTTGCAATATTGATAATTTAAGGAACATTTGTGTTGGATAAAAAGTGAGTTACATCAGTTATTAACTCAACATGTAAATGCAGTATATCACAGATATATAACAGAGGAGACTGACTTGTCTGGATGTTACAGGAACAGATGAGACACGTGTTTATCTGCTGCAGAGACACTGATGAAGGAATGCTCCCATCAAAGGATTTGTGTAAGTACACTACAAAAATAAATGAAACATTTTAAATCTTAAGTTGTATTTTATTTTAATTAATGTAATTTTAAACAAATATTACACCTTCTTTATTATTCTTGATTTCTGTGCATTTGCTGCAGATCTTTTGTGGTGGAGCCGGACCTGCAAGGAAAGGTGAAAAAGAGGGAATACCTGAAACAAAAGAATAATGTAATGACTTTTTGTATTGTGTATGTGTATTTTTGTAGGGCATGAAAATGTCTGTAGACTGGGGGAGAAGACCACAGCATCATCCTGGAAATGATCGAGAGTCACAGATGAGACGCTCCATCACTCCAGCTCTTACTGTCTCATCAGGACCAGATGCTGCTGTGGTGTCTTCATCCTCAGTGCACACACCAGTCTACAGACATGTTCATGCCCTATGAATTATTTCATAAAAGAAAATGGTAAGACGGTTGTATCTAACAATAAACAATCATAATGCCATAAAACAATAAATAAAGAAAAATCATGTTTTCATCATAGTATGAGATACTATACAAGAAAAACATTTTTCACGTAAAATAATTGAAAAAATATTCAAGAGATAATGATTTTGGGTTTTCAAATTATAAAAAAAATGCTTTAAGGATAACACTTGATCACATTAGTGGAGTTAAAAATATAAAAAATTTAAATCAACAGTATTGGCTATACTACAATCACAAAATAAAAGGGCAGCAGTTTCTGCAACATGTTCTTCATTATCAAGATAATTACAAATACATTAATTAAACCTGTCACTTATGTCTTTTACGTTTTTGTGCTCGTTTTAACTTTGTAGGTCACATGATCAACATAGCGGATGATGATATACAATTTGCATTTATACTTCATACATACGCATTTAGGCTGTAGAGTATATACTCTTTTAGCGCTCGTTAAGGTAGTACTTAATTACATTTACATTTACATACATTTATTCATTTAGCTGACGCTTTTTATCCAAAGCGACTTACAATTGCTATATATGTCAGAGGTCGCACGCCTCTGGAGCAACTAGGGGTTAAGTGTCTTGCTCAGGGACACATTGGTGTCTAACAGTGGATTCGAACCCGGGTCTCCCACACCAAAGCCATGTGTCTTATTGAAATTAAGTGCCTAATTAAAGGGTATGCGGTTTCGAACGCATCCCGACAAAGTCTCGTTTTGACATCTCGCGTGGTTCTGTGTGATTTGAACAACTTCAAGTTACGCCTCCTACTTCAAGTTACGCCCACTTCAAGTTATGCCCCCGTCTTGCAGTCTGCAGACAGACCCTTCTCATTTTACCCCGATCCGATCTTTTTTTTTTCTCGTCTCAAGAAATATCCGCGTCCACACGAAACCACAAAACGATGTAACATACATGCCAGACCAGCCTGTGGCGCTGTAATTCTGCCACAGGAAATACTTAAAACGGAGAAAACGACATGGACTATGCTCATAAACCTTGCACGTGGTACACAAACGACCGTGGAACAATACATTTATTAATCTGTGTTAATGTTATTTAATAAAAAGATAAACGTTAAATGTGTGTTCATGTTTTTGTTGTTGTTACGTGACGTAGAGGAGGTGTCTGACTAGATGCCGAGACGTGGGCGGATGACGTAATCGTTTCAGAAAATATTCGTTGTCCACACGAAAACGCAAAGGTGGTGTTTCCAAATTTATCCACTCTGGTATCCGGTTTCAGAAAATTGCGGTTTCACTCTTCCAAAACGCCCGATCCGTGTGGACGAAACGCCTATTCAATAATGTTTTTTTGCATACTCACAGAAATGCTAATTTCAAATGGTTTCATTGCCACGACGTAAAGTGGGCGTTTCTGGAGGTCTTGTTAAAACGCCCTCTTTCAAAAAAAAAGAAAAGAGGTCACCGATCATGTGCAGAATGCTGTTTATTTTTGCATGGGCATTTCCAATCCCAGGATCAACTCAGATGGATGACGAAGGAGAAATAAAAGCATACCTACAATGAATAATGAAGGACAAAACTGTCATACAGGTAGATATTATATTTTATATCTATTATGTTTTATTAGCTTACAGTTAAGCTATTTTCGTAAAAAAAATAAACAACCAAAACATTTAAAACGTGAAGTAACGTTGGTACTCTGCTTATGTTTTACTGTAAATTTTACTACAAACTAAACATGGTTATTGACGTGTATTAAATGTGTATTACTAACGTGTATTAAAACCGAGTTCATACATAGGGTAATCAATCCGCCAAAGAAAACGTTTGTTACACCCTTAATAAACCATGGTTAATTTGATCTTAATTAATTAATGAATTAATTAACTTACATTTTTGTATATGTATCTTTCCACAGTTATACTGAATGAATATGAAGAAAAAGATCACAGAGACGTAATTAATGAACCTCTTTATACTTTAAAGGTGCCATCTGTAATGTTTGGCAAAAAAATCAAGTCATACTCCACATTCCATACCAGATGGGGGCAGTATGCCTCAATAAAGTGAATTGGTCTACTCTAGAGTAACAAACGAGAAACGGCATAGTCTCTATGCTCCGCCCCTACTTTCACAACAACACTACAGCCATAGCCGAAGCCTAACTGTGCGTTCACACCGCCGGCGTCTAGAGCGTCAAAAATCGTTCTTGCCGCTCTGCTCACGACGCTGCAGAAAGATTTGTGAGCGCTCAGACGCTCTAACGTAGATCAAATGCTTATTTTGTATTTAAAGCGGCCGCAAAGCAAACAAGCTTGTTGATCTCGTGCAGACTAACCACAAGGAGTTATAACCTCATTAAATATTGTTGTGGACGAAATATTAGGATCCTTTACTTAAAATGAACAATCTCAGACACCTTGGTCCACGTATCACTTTTAATTGATTTTTTTATGTCCCTGTAGGCAAACAGGGACACATCATAGATTAATACAAACGCTAAACAGCAATAATCAACCTGTCCTTTATTCTGCTTGAGAACTAATGTGCCAACTCTCAAGCATTCACCGTGAGACACACGCAATTGACTCTTTTCACATGCTTTCATGCCACACATAAATTTTTTCACGCACAGAAAAACCACGAAGCAAAGAGGACACGGAGACCAACAGACTAGACAGAGCAGGTTAGTTATGATACATAGGGCTGTGCAAAAAATCGAATGCGATTTTCATGCACCTCTCATCAGTAAAGACGCTCCTGTAATTGGAAGTATATCTCCAGCATGTGCATTCAGATCAGGGTTCCAGGTTTTCACAAAAAATCCTGCCCAGTTGCTTCTTAAAACTAGTCCAAAACTAGCCAACTAGCGTTTCCGGGAGGTTCCCCTATAAAAATTGCTTGCCGGGGTCTCTGTTAAATTAGCATTTTAGGGGCTAAATATCACGTTATTGGTATTGGGATTGCTTCAAACCGCGGACATGAAAAACAACCGCAGACTTGGCAACACTGGTTCAGGTGGAGCGACAGTTACTGCACAGAGCCTCAGTCTACCGACAACTAACACAAAATTGCTTTCAAAATCGACAAAGAATCGCCTGCGATTTTAACATCGATGTTGTGTAGATTGTCAGTGAATTACGGCTCTGTGTAGTAAATGCCAACCAGTGTTGCCAAGTCTGTGGTGGTTGTTTTTCATGTCCGCTGGTCACAGCGACCCCAATACAAATAACGTGATATTTAGCCCCTAAAATGCGAATTATACCAAGGCAACCCTGCTAAAAAAACTATATTTTAACCCCGGGAAGCAATGTTTTATCGGGGAACCTTCTGGAAGCGAGATTGGGCTAGTTTTGAGAAGCAACTGGGCAGGATTTGTTGTGAAAACCTGGCAATCCTGATCTGAACACACTTGCTGGAGATATACTCCTAATTACAGGAGCGTCTTTACTGATGAGTAAAGACATGCACAGCCCTATATAATAAAATGGGTAACGTTAAGTTATAGCTAGCTAATTATCAAATGCAGCTACGGTAAGCCATCGCTAACATTAGCATGTTTATCGAACAGCCTTCGATACATTTCTATGTTATAACTCCCGAAAACAAATACACAAACATATAAAACAAACTTCTAGCGAAATACTAAAAGCATCTAACTTGCAAGTTCAGAGTCGAACCTCATTTCTTTCAGGTCCATCAGTTGTCTCTAGCGATTAAAAGCAGTGCCGATGTTTACTCTGGTATTCTTATCGGATTTGATTTGTGATTCCTAGCGCGGTTGTTTCCCTGTAGTGGGTGTTGGTCTCTTGCCAAGGGCTTCAGCTATCCTTCCGATCTCTTCTCTGAACTGAAAGTAGTGGGCTGTACTTTCCACACGATTGACATCAGGTTCAGGTACGCCCTGCAAGTTATTCGTGTATTGCAGGTTGGCTGGTGGTTATGTTGCCCGCATACCGCCTCCCACGGCCGAAACTGGTATTGCAACACCTGTTGGGCCGGGGCTAGTAATGCTAATTAAGGTTGATATCTCTGCAGCACTATAACTTGACATTTTTTTTAGTGACATCATCGCCCTTATTTCTTCTCATTCTTTTGATGCGTGTAGGTCATGTTATGGATATTTTTACCTCAATTTCTGCATATGGCACCTTTAATACTTTATTATTATACTTTGTTTCTATCAGACTGGCTCCCAACAAATTTCAAAATATGTACATCATCGGAACAGTATATAACAGGAATAGTTTCTTCAGAAGAAGAAAGACTAAACATCTACTGGAAAGTCACATGCGTGCATCAGGCACATCTTACACAGTTTGGTAATTTAACAGTCCATATTTTTACTGCATGTTTTCCCGCTTTGATAAATTATGTAACGTTACTTGTTTGTGTATAATGGAAATATCTTGTGAACATTATTTTCCATGATAAAAGAAAAGTATATTCAGATATATACACTACGGAAAACACATTACAACAAATATAGTATAATTCTCTGTATAGAGAATTTTGCATTGTAAGAAGATAAAAGGTAGCAGAGGGTAACACTTTGCAATAAGGTCTCATTTTATAACAGTTAAAGCATTAACAAACAGTGAGCAATACATTTATTTATTCATGCTGTGCCTGCCCATAATCTTCAGTTTTTCTTTCATTTTTTCTTTTAATTGTATTTTTCCTCATAAACAGGTCTGATGACAGTCACAAAAAACAGAAGATGACACCACGATGTTTATGGAAAGTGGAAGATACAGAACATGTCCCACTCTCTGCGAAAAGAAGTGTGATATATTCTTGTCAGCACAGAAAGAACTACAAGAAGACAACCACAACAGATGATTTGGTATGTATCGCAAAACACATTTTGTTCACCACACTGGTTATACTGTAAATTGCATGCATAACAGTAGATAACAGAATTTCCATTTTTGTGTAAACTAACCATTTAGTGTCAAAAATGTTCAAAGGTACACTTTTGTAATTTTTGCCATTGTGGGTAATAAATAAAATGTTATGCATCTAGCGGAAGAACATTGGAACTGGAGCTACTCCACAGCAATTGGTGTCTCACTCTCAAATAGTATAATATGAATAAGTAAACACTTAAAAGATTATAGGTGAACTGTACTGATTCAGGACAAAAAACAAAAACATGGTTTGGAAGATGTGTTCATGGTGTACTCAACCATTGTATAAATGTTGTAAAAAAAGATATATAGTGTGCCTTTAAAATCTAATGGGGTTTCTGCTGTCATCATTCAAAAAAAAACAGAAACTCCCCAAAACAAGCACAGCTGAAAATGGCTGTATTAAAAAGGGGGGGGGGGGGGGTGAAATGCTCGTTTTCACTCAATATCCTGTTAATCTTGAGTACCTATAGAGTAGTACTGCATCCTTCATAACTCCAAAAAGTCTTTAGTTTTATTATATTCATAAGAGAAAGATAGTCTGTACCGATTTTTCCCGGAAAAACACGACCGGCTGGAGGCGTGACGTGTGGGCGGAGCTAAAGAATCACGAGCGCCAGTAGGCTTTTGCGTTGAGAGCATGTGGAAACTGTGACATTACCGTGAGGGAAAAACCATCATCCAAAACAAACCATGGCTTACAGTCAGATTCAGCCATTTATTTATGATCCAGAATCAGATCCAGAGGCTGAAACTGAATGAGAGCAGCAGCAGCAACGACTCGCTCCGAGCGGGGCTCGAACCCGGGTCTCCGGCATGGAAGGGGACACACTAACAAGGAGGCAGAGATATTTGAAGCATTTTTACTCACCGCCTGCGGTTCCAACACACGATCGTGATCCTTTTTCGTTGGGATTGCATCATCCTTAAGAAATAAACGATACGCAAATCCGTCGTCAAACTGGGCCTTGTTTGTAAAACAAGCATCTTCGAAATGCAGGGAACAAACAAAAACACTTGCACAACTCCGTTGATGCTCTGTAAAAATAAACTCCATCCACTGGTCCCTTAATGCTGTTTTTTTTTTTGGTAATCTGTGCAGGGTTGTCTTGTCAGGGTTGACACACTTCTTTTGTGACTTTTCGTGACGCTCTGATCAGTGCATCGCTTTGATCAGTGAAATGTCTGTGCTCAGCCCTTTTGGGAACAAAAATACTCCTTCAAACGTACAACTTAATTTTTGAAACTTTGTCCATGTTTAGCATGGGAATCCAACTCTTTAACAGTGTAAAAAAACTCAGTATGCATGAAATAGCATTTCACCCCCCCTTTAAAGGCCTGGCAAAGCATTTTAAAGTGTGAAACCAAGAGTCTGGTGATGTCTATGGGTCACAGACTCACTCCTGTAACTGATTGCAAGGGATTCGCAATTAAATATTAGCTTTAACACTTTTACATTTACATTAACTGTTCCACTTTAAAAGTGCTGTACTTCTTAGTTGGTAAAACATTTTGTGTTGAAACAGTCAATAATTAAAATGTGACATGCTGTACTTCTGCCTTATATTATTATTTTAATCATATTTTTAGATGTCTTGACATCCCAGCTGAGCAATTTTGTCTTTACTGTTCGCATACTTATGGAGGGCATTGTACACTCTAAAAACTGTTGGGTTGAAAACAACCCAATTTGGGTTATTTTGGCAACCAGCGCTGAGTCAAAAAGGGACGAACCCAATGCTGGGTTATTTCAACCCAACCAGTTGGGTTATTATGTTTAACCCAGAATACTGGGTTACTTTTTATGGTTTAAAATTACTATATTGCTAGGCTAAAATTAACCCAAATTAAGGTATTAGCATTAAACCTGCAAATCCTGTTCATTTTAAAATCACGTTTACACACAAATAATAACAATCAAAAGGTAAATATTTATTAAAAACAGTCAAAAAGTAACATGCATGTAAGAAGAAATGCAGAAAAGTATGACATTAACAGCTTAAAAGTTGATAAATAGGGCATTGAACATTTGTTGAATATAACTTTAAGATCAAATTAGATTTTTTTGGTTCATTTTTCATATGAAATGAAAGTGAAAGTGAAAGTGACGTGAGAATCAGCCAAGTATACCCATACTCAGAATTCGTGCTCTGTATTTAACCCATCCGAAGTGCACACACACAGCAGTGAAAACACACAGACCATGAACACACACCAGGAGCAGTGGGCAGCCATTTATGCTAAAATATAAACACTATTATACAATAACTGTACAATTAGTGTACAAGTGCAAGTTCTCTACTAACTATTCTAGCATACAAATAAACCACAACATTAACACTGATATTATAACATTTAACAGACGCATATGTGTGTGAAGGAATGTGAGTGTGTATAAATTACAGTGTGCAAACTCCATTTATCCTAAGCAACACACAAGCATTTAACATTTTGTTTTTACAAATTAAACACTTACAGTTTGTTTCATAGTCCATGAATACAGATCATGCATCACTGTCAATTTTCATGATCTCTTTAGCATAACTGATTTAGTCATGAAGAGCATGTGACATCTTTTACATCATCATACAGGGTAGCATCCTCCTTTAAGATAACTGCTGCATCAGTTTAGGGGAAAGGACATTCTCTTCTTTGACAAGCATTCATGGTTCTTCATCAGTGACCTAAAAAGAGAAACACATTCGAAAAAAGAAAACATTTAAGCATACTATCCATTTTCAGATAGAGGTGTATTCACAACCATAAGGTGCTCATTTCTAATCTCTCGGCCACGCTCCACTCGCCACATACCCCCGGGGGTACTCACAAGACTGCGCTCTACTCCAAAATACCGGTTATCCAGACTCTCAATGGATATAACAAAATTATAAGAAAATGTTAAATATATTTGTGTTGTAAAGACAGACATAAGTCTTATAGGTTTGGAATGACATGAGGGCAAGTACAGTATATATATATTTTATTTTTTTTGTGAACTTTTCCTTTAAGAGGGAAGACCAAGAATGATGACTCAAATCGGACAACTCCAAAGTTGTTTTGAGTTCTGCAAT
Source organism: Carassius gibelio (assembly GCF_023724105.1). NCBI lineage: Eukaryota > Metazoa > Chordata > Actinopteri > Cypriniformes > Cyprinidae > Carassius > Carassius gibelio. The sequence goes on along the minus strand of NC_068401.1, from coordinate 17,494,172 downwards.
GAAAAACCCAGACATTGATGATTTTACTGAAATGAGCACAAAATCACACTGTTGTTGCTTCAAAATGTCAAGTAAACAGGCATGAGACAACAGAAACATTTATTTTCTAAAAATAACTTACATAAATCTCAAAAGAATGATGCTCGTCTATGTCTCTGGCTTTTAACTTCTGCAAAAAAAAAAAAAAAAAACATTTTACTCTCATTAAAAAAAAAACTGATAACATAAAATTATGAAGTAAATTAATGCCTTAAACCGTCTTTCCCTCTCTTCCAAAGAAGCTGAGAAAATGACCTCGTCACACAAGCAGTCTTCTGTATGCTTAACTCCAAGGTTAGTTTGAGTTCTTCAAAGAAAAAAGGGACATCAATAGGTAAAATATGAACATGTAATCACACTGTTGTTGCATCAAAATGTGAAGTCAACTGGCAGGGACTCACATCAGTCTCAAAAGAATGAAATTATCTTGTCTCTGGCTTTCAGAATCTACAAAAAAAACAAAAACAAAAAAAAAATATAGCTGCAAGCAGCGATGTCGGGCTCAAGCCATCAGTGCAACGCCACCCTGGTGGCATCGGGAAAACTGTGCCCAGCGGGCATAAGCATTTACAGTAACCCTCTGACAATCAAGTTTTAAGGGATGTGGCAGTTAAAGGGTTAATCCGACCAATCTAGACTTTGAAATCACATACACAGAACAATATATATAACTTTAGTAACACTTTATTTTAAAATGTATAAAAAATGTATAAGGTGTGCATTGTAGCTGACACCTATATGAACACATTACAATTGTTTTGTGACTACAAGTCTTTCTTCTCAAATGCTATTGAGTGGTCGCGAACGCGGATGGGAGAATGGCGCATATTTGTTTTGTTTTTTTTGAGCAACTGGTGCCCCCTCTGGGAGTTGGTGCTCTACGAAGACTGCATACTCTGCATATAGGGAGCGGCGGTACTATCTGGAAGATATATTCCTCAAACCATCGTACAAGTGAAGGTGATGCTAGTCCTTCAAGAATCGCTCAAAACCTTTTCAAGTGTACAGTTTCCTTTTATTGCATCTTGAAATAAATATTTCTGAATTCTGAATCAAACTGGGTTGTGTTTATTGATTTATTTTATAAGACAACTGAAACTTTAATCTCCTTTGTAATATATGTGCTTTTAAACCAAGAACAATGTAATTAGAGATGTATTCCTGCTTAATAATGACTATTATTAAGGGAAAAGGCTTTATAATCATGAACTATTTACTAATGCTTAGCTAATGAGTGCAGTTATTATAAAGTGTTACCAATGCACTTACTAATGTTAACAAATTAGACATTATTATACAGTGTTACCAAACCCTTTAATAATTTATTAGTGTTTTGTAATGATTTTAATGACCTATAAGCATTTGTGAAATAGTTTTGCTTGCATTGCAGCTTAATCTGTCAGTTGAAGAGTTTTACTGTTACATCCATGAGATTAATAAATGTCATGTCACGTCACAGGTTGTCATAGGTCAGTATCAAATGAGTTTGAAATTATAATTTGCAGCACAAATAAGGCTTCTTAGGATGTTTTTAAATCCCAAAAACTGTCAGAAAAGGATAAGGCCTAAGAGATTTCTTAACCTGTAATGAAAGGAAAAAAACACCACCATTAGCAACAACAAAAACAATAACAATTTAAAATATAGATTTTTTTTCCTGATTATTAAAGGAATGATTAGGTCTCTCTCTCTCTCTCTCTCTCTCTCTCTCTCTCTCTCTCTCTCTCTCTCTGCCAGACAGCCCCTCCCTACAATCCACACACACTGTCAGTCACCAAAGATTCACAGTCACCAACCCCCTCACACTCACACTCCCCCTCCCTCTCCCCCTCCCTTTCCTCACACAGACGGAGTGGCCAGAGTGAGATCATGTCAGTTGAGAAGTCTGACAGTTTTTTCTTTTCTTTTATCCATACAGTGTTGTAAAGTCATGAAACTATGCATATTTCCTCATAATGATTTGATCTCTGTATGAAAACATGCCTTGAAGTGTTTGGAAGCTGCAATTTAGACATACAATACAATTAATGTTTCCCTTCTTACTGTCATTTCAAAAAATCACCACGTCAAAACCGTTCAAGCTAACCAAAATCCGTTCGCAATTTAAGTTCCTCGATGTTGTTTCTTCATGTAGTCAAAGTTTGGTGTGTATAGTGTACTTCCCATGTGAGGAGTATGCATTAATTCACAACTGTAAAATCTCAAAAATACACATTCAAATCAAAATAGCTGACTTCCTGTTGATCGTAGCTTATGACTGTGAATTAGAAAGTTGTCCGTCTTGATAAGAACAATTTAAGTACCGAGTTTGGTGTCTGTAGCTAAAACTAAATAAAATGCATTATTATTATTATTAGCTGTACACTTGCTAAACATTTTTAAATATAAACTTATGCAATTGTGTGTGTATATATATATATATATATATATATATATATATATATATATATATATATATATATATATAAATTCAAGTGTACAGTTTTCTTTTATTGCATCTTGAAATAAATATTTATGAGTTCTGTGTTTGTTTATTTTATTTATTTTATTTTTTATTTTACATTTTTTTTAGGGAGATTACAGCCTTTAATCTCCTCAAAATAAATGTGCATATAAACCATGAACAATTTAATTATAGCTGTATTTATAAAATGCTTACTAAAATATTAATTTTGGGAGAAGGCTATATAAAGCATGAACTGACTATTTACTAATGCTTAGCTAAGAATTGCAGCTATTATGAAGTGTTACCAATGCATTTACTAATGTTAACAATTGAGACATTATTTTAAAGTGTTACCAAATCCTTAAATAATTTAAAAGTGTTTTGTTATGATTTCATTAAACTATAAGCATTTGTGAAATAGTTCTGCTTGCATTAAAGCTTAGTCTTCATCTGTGAGCTGAACAGTTTTACTGTTACATCCTTGAGATTATGTAAATTCAAATAAATGTCATGTCACAGGGTGACAGAGGTCAGTATCAAATGAGTTTGAAATTATTATTTGCAGCACAAATAAGGTTTTTTAGGATTTTTTTTAATCCCTGAAACTGTCAGAAAAGGATAAGGCCTAAGATATTTCTTAAGATGTAATGATAACAGCACAATTTGCAACAACAACAAAAAAATAACTATTTAAAATACAGTTTTTTTTTTCTGGTGATTAAAGAGATGTTTAAGTCTCTCTCTCTCTCTCTCTCTCTCTCTCTCTGTCTGTCTGCCACTCAGCTCACACCCCTCCCCCACTCACACTCACACACACACACAGAGTCAGCACACAGAGTGACAAAGTGAGATCAGATGTCTGACAGTTTTTTAATTTTCTTTTAATCATACAGTGCTGTAAAGTCATGAAACTATGCATATTTCCTCAGAATCACTGGTTTTCTAAATTAAAAATGTTTTTTAAAGGTTTGGAAGCTGCAATTTAAAAATACAAGACGATTAATGTTTCACTTTTTACTGTCATTTCAAAAAATCACCACGACAAAACCGTTCAAGCTAACCAAAATCTGTTCGCAATTTAAGTTCCTCGATGTTTTTTCTTCATGTAGACAACGTTTGGTGTGTATAGTGTACTTCCCCTGTGAGGAGTATTCATTAATTCACAACTGTAAAATCTCAAAAATACACATTCAAATCAAAATAGCCGACTTCCTGTTGATCGTAGCTGATGACTGTGAATTAGAAAGTTGTCCGTCTTGAAAAGAACAATTTATGTACCAAGTTTGGTGTCTGTAGCTAAAACTAACCCCCCCACTTTTGACAAAAGGTGGCGCTATAGAGTGCCTCCTTCACGCCCTTTTAAAAGCTTTTGCCATTGTCTAGCTATCACTAATACTGATATGTGTTTTGAGTTTCATGTAAATCTGAACTTGTTGTCTGCCTCAAACTCACCATAACAGAACATTCAAGTTTGACACGTTGCCATGGCAACACTATATCAGATATCAATATCCCCACAACAAATTTACATCGGCCGTGTTTTGTCATTATTCTGATGAAGTTTTAAGTAAATCGAGTAAAAATAAGATGCTGAATTCAAAGCATTTGGAAAATGACACACTTCCTGCTGCCAGTTGGTGGCGCTATAACGTTGACTCTTAATAGCCACATATATACAATCGGTATCATACAACGAACAAACCCATGAAGTTTGATCAAATTCAGGAAATGTATGTGGATGTTATTAGACATTTCCTGTTTCTCATTTCTCGCCATAAGTTCCATGCCTCGCCACGGGCAAACCATTCGAGATATCAAAAATCCCCTCGCAATTTTTCATCCTCAATGTCTTGAGATCATGTTCACCGAGTTTCGTGGCGAACGGGTTGAAAACCTCAGAGGAGTATTTCAAATTCCAGAGCATGCTTTTTTTAAACAGCCCTGAATAGCTGACTTCCTGTTGGGCGGAGCCTATGACATAAAGTGTGAAAGTTGTTTGGCTCAATGAGATCTATAAGTGTACCGAGTTTGATATAAATACATGCAAGTGTGTGTGAGCTATGGTTCAAGAATTCTGACTGTCTTCCAGGGGGCGCTGTAGAGCCCCTGTGCCACGCCCGGGTCCCAGCCTCTGCGGCGTCCTGATGGCCGCAGATTCCAATGTGTGTGCCAATTTTCAAGAGTTTTTGAGCATGTTAAGGCCCCCAAAACACCCCGGAAGGTTTAATAAAAAATAAAAATAAATATAGCTGCAAGCAGCGATGGCGGGCTCAAGCCACCAATGCCATCACCACCCCGGTGGCATCAGGTAAACTGTGCCCAGCGGGCACATGCATTCACAATATCCCTCTGGCAGTGAGGTTTTAAAGGATAGAGGGGAGCGTAGAGGGGAGCGTGCATTTGCAGTGGCTGGGCCACGACTCTGGAATACCCTGCCTTTAGAGATCAGACTGGCCCCTTCCTTGTCTATTTTTAAATCTTTGCTAAAAACTTTTTTATTTTCCTTAGTGTACTGACTAGGGCTGGGCGATATATCGAACGATATGATCATGCGCATCTAATCAGTAAAGCTGCTTCCGTGATCACCGCTAAAATCTCAATCACCTGCTTATAATTGGAGTGGCGTTTAATAGACAGCAGAGGTGGGACTTTCAAGTCACAAGCAAGTCTTCAAGTCATATCCAAGTCCTCAAAGGGTTAAAGCTAAAGAGATAATTAAGTGACTAATTAAATGATGATTGTGCATTAGTGATGAACTTCTGCTGTTAACAATCAACATCACTGAAGTAAAGCGAAACACAAGAACTACAACTGAATTTAGCCACAGCCTTCAACTGAAAAAAAAAAAGTAAAAGAAAAAAAAAACACTATGTCACCATAATTGTGGTCAAGGTTTGCTTTAGGTAGTCTCTTGACCCTTTAACTTATTCAAAGAAATTTGATTCAAAACAATTTCAATATTGTTTTCACTACAAACATGTATGCATTGCTGAATCCAACCTTGTAATGACAGTTAATCTTATGCTTTTTCTGTTTATAACTCATGTTGACTTGGACATCATGAGATAGTCTTCTTTGGCTTATTGACTGACATTCATCTTTTACCAGAGTTGGGGCTTTCAAGTCACAAGCAAGTCTTCAAGTCATATCCCAAGTACTCAAAGGGTTAAAGTTAATGAGATAATTAAGTGACTAATTAAATGATGACTGTGCATTAATGATGAACACCTGCTGTTCTTGAGAATTACAGAGGATCAGATGTTGATGTTTTATTGGTTAAAGTGATGCAACCATAATGGAGATCAGTGTTTGCTTTAGTGGGGCTCTTGACCCTTGACTGTCATGTTAGATCTCTTTATGTAGCATTGCATGAGGTGCTGTAAAGCAGAGAGAAGAAATTAATCTGTATGTGATAGGTGGTCAGATTACAATCAAATTAACATTAGCTCTATTTAAATTAAGCATAATCAACCCAGTAAATCAACACTATGGGGGAAAAAATTAAAGTGAATTTTAAATCTACTAAGTGCATACAAAATTTGAAAAACTATACTCCGTAGACACACACAGACATCAAGAACCAGCATATGACTCTCAACAGTGGTGACAATCAACAAAATGTTGCATGCTGGGTAAAACCTTAGTAAAATCTCCCGTCATGCACTGCAGTATGAAAAATTGTCACCACTGTTGAGGATCGTGTGAGAAGTGTGTTTGTCTAAAAACCTGAACTGATTGTCTCCTTTTGTGTCTTTCAACAATGAAGCATTGTGATTTTTTTTTTTTACTTCAGTTCAGTAATAGCTGAGTTTCAGCCTACTATCCAAAGATAAACACAATTTCATGATGTTCAGTCATCATGAGTTATAAGCAAAAAAAAGCATGAGAGCATAAGACAAGATGTTACTGCAAGGTTTGACTCAGCAATGCGTACATGTTTGTTGCTAAAACAATATTGCAATTGTTTTGAATCAAATTGGTTTAAATTAGTAAAAGGGTCAAGACACTACTTAAAGCAAACCTTGACCACAATTATGGTGACATAGTGTTTTTTTTTCTTTTACTTTTTTTTCAGTTGAAGGCTGTGGCTAAATTCAGTTGTAGTTCTTGTGTTTCTCTTTACTTCAGTGATGTTGATTGTTAACAGCAGATGTTCATCATTAATGCACAATCATCATTTAATTAGTCACTTAATTATCTCTTTAGCTTTAACCCTTTGAGGACTTGAATATGACTTGAAGACTTGCTTGTGACTTGAAAGTCCCACCTCTGATAGACAGAGCCGTAGATCGCTGACAAGCCACGCCATATCGCGTTCATATCGAAGGCGATTAATCTGCGATAATGAACGCGATATGGCGTGGCTTGTCAGCGATCTACGGCTCTGTCTATTAAATGCCACTCCAATTATAAGCAGGTGATGGAGATTTTAGCGGTGATCACGGAAGCAGCTTTACTGATTAGATGCGCATGATCATATCGTTAGATATATCGCCCAGCCCTAGTACTGACTACTGTGTTATGCTACATTTTGAAATGGGTGGTTTTAAATTTTTTGTCTGGTCTATTTTTATGTATGTGTAATATTCTTGCTCTTATGTTAAAGCACTTTGGTCAGCCAGGAGGCTGTTGTAAATGCGCTATACAAATAAATTGAACTTGAACTAGAACTTGAACTTGATATGGCAGTTAAAGGGTTAATCCGAATCATCTAGACTTTAAAATCACATTCACAGAACAATATATATATATATATATATATATATATATATATATATATAACTTTAGTAACACTTTACAATAAAATTTCATTTATAAACATTATGTTAACATGAACAATATTTATATAGCATTCATTCATGTCAGTTAATATTCCAAACTTAAACATTAAAACATTGTTTTATTGTGATTTTTTTCCAAGCACATTTTACCAATTCCAAACCATATCAATCTTAATAACTACCATTATTTTTTATTTAATCATTTATGAGTGCTATACAATAGTCCAGGAAAGCTGGAAGAGAAAAACAGGTCAAGAAGAACTGACAAAAGAATTGCAAAAGAATTAGGAATTAATGTGAAGATTAATTTTTAGTCAATTCTGCAAGACAGACTTTCAGGAAAGGAGGTGGAATAAAAATGAGCTCCTAAATCTTAATCCCAGATTCTGGAAGATATATTCCTCAAACCATCGGACAAGAGAAGGTGGTGCTGGTCCTTCACGAGTCACTCTAATCTGTTCATTAAGCCTATATATAAAGTCTTAATATATAGTATTTCACAATACTTCATGGTATTCTAATTAAATAATTTTTTGGAATCTTAGATCTCTCAGAACCTGACACATTGTAATTCTGAGACTCCAGGAAAGTGGCAGTTCTGTAAAATGTTGGCGCTGGAGACTAAATGCTCCCTGATAGTTTCACACCTAATTCACTTAAAACACACACAAACACACACACACAGTGACAGAGGGACAGAGTGACATCAGATGTATGTTTTTTAATTTTCTGTCATCCATATAATGTTGTATAGTCATGAAACTATGCATATTTCCTCAGAATGACTTGTCTTCTATGTGTACATTTTTTTTAAGTGTTTAGAAGCTGCACTTTTTTTTACTGGTTCCTTTTTTACTATTATTTCAAAAAATCACCACGACAAAACCATTCAAGCTATCCAAAATTCATTCACACCTGCTCTGTAAGATTAATTCTTTAAACAGTGGTAAAAGAGGATGTGGTGCTGAACCTTCAAGAGTCACTCAAAACGTATCTGTCCATAAAGCCTATTAAGAATTATTCTTAATATACAGTTCACAATACTTCAGCTTGTTATTCTAATTAAGTGAGGGTCATTTTATCAGTAAAATTCCTAAAATACATATTATTTTATTTGAAAGATTTCTATAAATTATTTAAATCATACTCGTTTCTCCAATAATTATTTAAAAGTAATCCTATAGCTCCCTCTGGTGGCCATTATAGGTACTAAGAATTGCAAGCTTGATTTATAAGTTATGATAGTTTTAATTTTATGCTGGCTCTTGAAAATGATAAAGCTATGAAACTTACTGTGCTTCCTTCAAATGAGGACTTCTACTTATATAAAAAATTATGAAGAGTTAGAATGAAAAATTTTAAAGATATAGTAAAATAACTATTGTATTTTTTATGTTACTTTAATAAATCTCTATGGCAACACCATTTAAGCTATCCTAAACCCATTCACAATTTAACATCTCAGTATATTGGCATCATGTTGAAAAAGGAGTATGGAGTAGTATGAGTAGGAGTATGAATTCATTTACAGGCTGATTTTATCATAAATCCACAATAAAATTTCTGAGTTCTGTATCAATCTGTGTTGTTGTTTGTTTATTTTTATCTTTTATTTTTCATAGGAAGATAACTGACCCTTTACTCTCCTTTTTAATAAATGTGCTTATAAACCAAGGACAAGCTATTTATAGCTGTATTTATAAACTGCTTACTACTGACTATTAATATTGGGACAAGGCTTTATAAAGCATGAACTGACTATTTACTAATGAGTGCAGTTATTATAAAGTGTTATCAATGCATTTGCTAATGTTAACAAATTAGACATTATTTTACAGTGTTATCAAATCCTTAAATGACTCATAAGCATTTGTGAAAGTTCTGCTTGCATTACAGCTTAGTATTGATCTGTGAGCTGAACAGATTTACTGTTACATCCATGAGATTATGTAAATTCAAATAAATATAATGTCACAGGATGTCATAGGTCAGTATCAAATGAGTTTGAAATTATTATTTGCAGCACAAATAAGTTTTTTTTAGGATTTTTAAAAATCCCTAAAACTGACAGAAAAAGGTTAAGGCCTAAGCTATTTCTATGTGAGTGGCTAAATTTATTTTTGTTTTCATAATTGTAATACACAAACTATGAAATTATACAAAATGTATAAAAAGGTAAATAAATAAATACGCACACATTAAAAAAGCAGCCAAGTCGAATGAGTTTCCTTTTTTATATAGATTAAAATTGAAGACAGAAGCAAGTGGTAAATGTGGTCACTTTAATATTCAAATCCAGTAGATCCAGTTTATGTTCACGTGGCTGTTTTCGTTTATAGTCGCCAAGCTATTATGTATTTTGAAATAATCTTGTCCGTGATGTGTTCGTTCGTACGACGAAAGCCAGAATCCTGCAGCTCGAGAGATATGTTATTCTGCCAGTCGCGCTTTCAAATAGTCTTGCACACTTAAACAGGTCACAAACACCTGCATTTAGCTCTTGTTGTGTTACAATGGGTTTATTGTGTGCATTTGTGGTAATATTTTATTTAAAAAAGCTCTTAAACAAGAATAAATTCGTTTGTTTTGAGCTGGACACTGTGCGCGCTGATCGGAGGCAGTGATTTCAGATAGGCAGCTGCAAATATTTCATTTTCACACAAACAGTTCAAAAACATCTTAATTTAGCTCTTGGTGTGTTCTAATTGGTTGATAGTGTGATATCGCTGTAATAATTTATTTTTAAAAGCTTTAAAACAGGAATAAATTCGTTTTCTCTGAGCTCTTTACTCCAGACGCTCGTGATCACAGCGGTGATTCATCTCTCCTATTTCTCACGTATCTCTGGCCAGAAATAATTTATCCATGAGCCCTGAACCGGTAATAATCAGATATGTTGGTTTAGCTTGTCAGTGTGAATTAAATCTAAGTATTTGTTTGTATTTTTAACCGATTTAAAAGTGAAAGTAAAAGTCCGGGAATTGAACCTGTAGGGGCGCTATTTCTCTCAGACAATGGAAGTCTGAAGCACATATACTCAAACAGAGGGACAGAGTGAGATGAGATGTCTGACAGTTTTTTAATTTTCTGTTATCCATACAGTGTTGTAAAGTCGTGAAACTATGCATATTTCCTCAGAATGACTTTTTCATCTGTATGAAAAAATTCTTTGACGTGTTTGGAAGCTGCAATGTAAAAATACAATAATGATTCCCTTTGTAAGGTCATTTAAAAAAATCACCACGGCAAAACCATTCAAGCTATCCAAAATCCATTCACAATTTAAGTTCCTATCAGAAATACTGATGTGTGTTCAGAGTTTTGTGAAATTCTAAGTATGTTATTTGCCTCAAAATCACCGGAGAAGTATTCCAGTTTGACATGTTGCCACGGCAACAATTTTTTAGATATCAATATCCCCCTTGCAGATTTATATCAGCTGTGTTTTAACATTATTCTGATGAAGTTTGAAGCAAATCGAGTAATAATAAGATGCTGAATTCAAATCATTTTGAAAATGACACACTTCCTTCTGCCAGTTGGTGGCGCTATAACTTTGACTCCTAATAGTCACATATATGCGATCGACATCATACAACGAATAATCTGATGAAGTTTGATTAAAATCAGAAAATGTATGTGGACGGTATTAGACACTTCCTGTTTCTCATTTCTCGCCATAATTTCAACGCCTCGCCACGAGCAAACCGTTCGAGATATCAAAAATCCCCTGGCAATTTTTCATCCCCAATGTCTTGAGATCATGTTGACCGAGTTTGGCGGCAATCGAGAAAAAAACCTATGACAAGTATTTCAAATTCCAGAGCATGCGCTTTTTACATAACTCTAAATAGCTGACTTCCTGTTGGGTGGAGCCTATGACATGCAATACGAAAGTTGTTCGGCACGATGAGATCTATATGTGTACTGAGTTTCATATGAATATGTGCAAGTATGTGTGAGCTATACATCAACATTTCTGACTGTGTTCCAGGGGGCGCCGTAGAGCCCCTGTGCCACGCCCGGGTCCCAGCCTCTGCAGGCTCCTAAAGGCCACAGATTCCAAAGTGTGCGCAAATTTTCAAGAGTTTTTGAGTATGTTAAGGACCCCAAAAGCCCCCACAACTTTGACGAAAAATTTGAATACTAAACCCTAAATAGCCAACTTCCTGTTGGGCGGAGCCCATGATATGCAATACAAAAGTTGTTTGGATTGATGAGATTTATATGTGTACCAAGTTTCATACGTCTACGAGCAAGAATGTATGATATATGGCCCTCCATATTCCAGGGGGCGCTGTAGAGCCCCTGTGCCACGCCCGTGTATCAGTCTCTGCCCGGCCCTAATGGCCGCAGGTTTCAATCTGTGTGCCAATTTTCAAGACTTTTTAAGCACGTTAAGGGCCCCAAAAGCCCCCGAGACGTTGGAAAAAAATAATAATAATAATAATAATAATAATAATAATAATAATAAAAAATAATCCTAAGGAAAACAATAGGCCTCTCGCCCTTTGGGCTTGAGCCCTAATAATAACAAGAATAATCCTTAGAAGAACAATAGGGCTCTTCGCCCCTTCGGGCTTGAGCCCTAAAAATATATATATATATATATATATATATATATATATATATATATATATATATATATATATATATATATATATATATATTTATTATATGATGGAATTCTGAAGTTTACTTGCCTTAAACCCGTCTTTCCCTCTCTTCAGAAGAAGCTGAGAACACCTCCTCCTCACTCCTCCTTTAGATTTAGTCCGAGAGCTTTCTGTCCCTCCATTGAAAATGTATGTACGGTATACTGTCCATGTCCAGAAAGGTAATAAAAACATCATCAAAGTAGTTCATGTTACATCAGAGGGTCAGGTAGAATTTGTTGAAGCATTGAAAATACATTTTGGTCCAAAAATAAGAAAAACTACGCATTGTCTTCTCTTCAGGGTCTGTTCCGTTCACAACACTGCGTAAACGAATCATTCGATTTAACCGGTTCTTCTTGAACCAGTTCACCAAATCGAACTGAATCGTTTGAAACGGTTTGCGTCACCAATAAGCATTAATCCACAAATGACTTAAGCTGTTAACTTTTTTAACGTGGCTGACACTCCCTTTGAGTTAAAATAAACCAATATCCCAGAGTAATTAATTTACTCAAACAGTACACTGACTGTGAAGAGAAGGTCTGAAACGATTCCTAGAGTAACTCGATTACAAAAAATGATCGAGGAAAATTCCTCTACCTCGAAGCCTCTTTTAATTTATTTTAAATATCACGTCAGGTTCTTTCGCAATAATTGTTTTAATGTGACACAACATCTCGGTTACTGCCTCCCCAGGGACCGGCCATCTACTGCATCGTGATGGGCTGCAATGGCAGCCACATACACCTTCAGGGTGGAGGGTGACAGCCCACGCTCCAACCTTTCTTGCAGGAAAGAAAGCATGACTCTGACTGGGCATCTCCGGGGGTCTTCTCGGTGAGAAGAACACCAATTCGTGAACAGACTCCACTTCAGAGCATAGGCCTGCCTCGTAGAAGGGGCTCTAGCCTGAGTGATAGTGTCTGCCACCGCTGAGGGCAGATCACTTAGGACTGCCGCGTCCCGTCTAGAAGCCACACGTGGAGGTTCCAGAGATCTGGACGCGGGTGCCAAATGGTGCCAAGCCCCTGAGAGAGGAGGTCATTTGCAGCGCAAATCGCGTTGTATCGGAAGGGCAATGCTGAACCCAGCTGCAAGCGCCTACATACCGCGTCCTGTGTGAAGGGCCCATTACACAGTCATTATGTGGGAAACACACTGCAATAGAATAAGAATAAGTTAAACGCTAACGTTATAGTTTGACCTCTTATTAACGTCCGCGCTCTTCCACTGATAAACATGGTATTAGCTTTGTGGCTAATCTAATACAGCAATGCATTAGCGGCTGTAAGTGATGTTACAGAATATTTAGAAGTGATAATGATAGGACCGTTAGCTAGAAATACCACACCCTTTTTATATACAGTGTATACAGTATATGAACTAAATCTACAATCATTTCCCATGACGAACGACAGACTCACCGTCACAACAGTACATCTCTGTGGCTTGGCTGATCGCTTTCTTCTGTAGTGAATTTCTGGCGCTGATGTCAACTCTGGAGCTGCAGAGCTCCCTCTGGTGGGCAAACTATGCAACACTCATAACATGAGTGCAGCATGAGACTCTGTTTCTCATGTTTCATCGGCCGTTATAAACGCCGTTGCCGATTTAAATTCAATAAGCTCATATCGGCCAATAATATCGGCCGGCCGATATATCAGTCGGGCTCTAGTCTGTTTAGACAACCCCGTGCTGGAGAGGGAAATGGTAGAGCTGGAGGCCTTTGATTTTTGGGGGTTCATTCTGTACCTACAACATCGGTCTCAGTGGGATACCCCAGCCACACCTGTCTTTCCCAGTGGAATGGCAGACAGGAAGACCGCCAGCTCAGCGCCACAGCACAAGGTGGCCGCCAACCCAGCGCCACGGCGCAAGATGGTCGCCAGCCCCAGCATCACAGCACAAGATGGCCGCCGGCCCAGAGCCACGGCACAAGATGGCCGCCGGTCCATCGCCCCTGCACAAGATGACAGCCACAGGTGACCCTCCAGAGTCGGGTTCCCGTTGATCCTCCAGAGTCGGATCGGGTTACCGTTGACCCTCCAGATTCAGGTCGGGTTTCCGTTGACCCTCCAGAGTCGGGTCAGGTCACCATTAACACTCATGAGTCAGGTCAAGTCACCATTAACACTCATGACTCAGGTCAAGTCACCATTAACACTCATGAGTCAGGTCAAGTCACCATTAACACTCATGAGTTAAGCACTACCACAGTTAGACCTCAGGAGTCAAGTCACCAGTGTTATTCATGGGCAAAGTCAAGTCACCAGTGTTCTTCATGGGCAAAGTCAAGTCACCAGTGTCCTTCATGGGCAAAGTCAAGTCACCGACTATCTTCATGAGCAAAGTCAAGTCACCGACTATCTTCATGAGCAAAGTCAAGTCACCGACTGTCTTCATGAGCAAAGTCAAGTCACCGACTATCTTCATGAGCAGAGTCAGGTCACCAATGATCTTCCTGAATTCAATCAAAACACCACGGATCTACAGAGCCTCTCCACGTCTCTGCTGAACTACCAGAGCCTCTCCTCGTCTCTGCGGACCTTCCAGAGCCTAGTCACGTCTCAGCCGATATCTCTGAGCACTCGACTCATCCTGTCGTGGCCACTTATCCTGCCCTTAACCTGTTCATGTTCTCTGTTTCAGACTTGCCTAACCAGACTTGCTCTCCTGTGTCATCGATCCCACTGTGGTGGTCTTCGGCGCCGCCCTGGTGGGCTTCTGTCCCGAACCCCCGGCTGTGGTGGTCTTCTGCGCCGCCCTGGTGGGCTTTGGTCTTGACCACATGGCCGTGGTGGTCTTCTGCGCCGCCCTGGTGGGCTTCGGTCTCGACCGCATGGCTGCGGTGGTCTTCTGCGCCTCCGCCTGCCCTGCCGCAAGCTAAGTCCCAGATTCATTGGCCCATTCACCATCCTCCAACAGATCAATCCGGTCACTCACAAACTCCAGTTACCCCCTGAGTACCAGATTCACCCCACTTTCCATGTGTCTCTCCTTAAACATCACCATCCTTCTGTCTCTCCCTCCACAGAACCTGGCGAAACCAAAGCCCCCCTCCACTCCTCCTAGACGACGGCGCGGCCTATGCAGTTAGTGCCATCCTGGACTCCTGGCGGCGTGGAATATCTAGTGGATTGGGAAGGATGCGTTCCAGAGGAACGTTCCTGGGTCCCACGCAACGATATCCTGGATCCTAACTTACTCGATACCTTCCACTCCACTCCACTCAGGTTCATCCTGACCGACCAGCTCCCAGGGGAAGAGGACGTCCACCACATCGTCGGGGTCCTCAACCCACAGGAGCGGGCCATGGGGAGGGGGGTACTGTTACAAACACGCCAGGTTCCACCTCCACTCAATCACTACGCACGCCCTCACCTGAATACTGAGCACATCCACCTGATCCTCATAATTACCCAATCACCTCGGCACCATAAATACCACACACACATACTCAAACCAAGTCTCGTTCACGACAAGGTCTTACTTTTATGCTAACACAAAGGACTAACTCTTCCTCTACTTACCTCTCTCCAGTGATTCTCCGAAGATCCAGATCCCCAGTGTGCGTGTGTGTGGTTCACCTCCCTCCTCTGACGTCTTCACCCTGCTATCACGGATTCATTGTTGTAGATTAAACTACCCAATAGTTTTACTCTCTATACCTTAAGTATATTACAGTATGCAACATAATACTTTTACTTAAAGGACAGTTCAGCCAGAAATGAAAATTCTGTAATCATTTACTCACTCTTAAGTTATTCCAGGTTTGGATTTTTTTTTTTTTTTTTTTTTTTTGGGTGAACTGTCCCTTTAGCAAAGGTTTTAAATATGACAGCTGTTTTTCCCCAACATGGTATTTGTAGTTATTATAGTTTACTAAAGTATCTCAATATTTCTTTTACTAATTACGTTGTCATAGCTCTAAACAATTTCTCTTTTCCTTCCTTCTCTAAATCAGAGCAGACCCCTGTACTGCAGGATGAAGCTGAATGTGGCAGCACTGGACAGGTGTTTAATGGTTTTGTTCTGAGCAGCGAGGCCCTGACAGTGCTACTGGATCTTCTGAGAAGTGCCACAATCCAGACCCTGGTGTTTCTCTTCTGTCTGTCAGTGGTACATCATACAAAGTGTTTGACATGTCTTGTTCCACTGTCACCCTATTGTCCTCCGAATCACTGAGGAGTAGAGCCCTGCACGGTCCTCAAATCTAGGCCCGAGCCCGGCCCTGGCCCGAGATGCTGAGGCCCTAGCCCGACTCGTGTCCAACAGCTCATCAGAATTATCAGCCCGAGTCCGACACAAGCCCGTTTTTTTTTTTTCATTACACAGCGGCAGCCTGCCCTATTTGCAGCCATTAAATAAGTCAGTTTTTTTGTTATGTTTCTTTTCATTTCTTTCATTTTTTCATTTTTTTATTAAGTTAACTAATTTAGATAAATGTTTGGAGCATTTTTTTTTATGACAATTAAGCAGCCGAGCCGACAGCGAGTAAACATGTTTGATGAATTTAGCCTCTCAAATCAACGCTAATACATCAGTAGTTTCCAACAGTTAAACGAAAATAAAGACCAATAAAACTAAAAACATCGGTAGTTTCCAACAGTTTAACGAAAATAAAGACCAATCAAACTAAAAGTTAGAACAGTCTCTTAAAGGGCATTGTGGAGAAAAAGAATAGCATCCACAGTGGAAGGTTTTAACCCAGTCCTTCTCTCTTCAATCACTCTTCCCGCTGCGCTGAAGACACATTCGCTGCTGCTGCTGCTGGCGGGGACACTAAACACAGAGCGAGCCAGTCTTGACAGTCGCGGTAGCAGGGTCTCGTGCTGTTTCCACCAGAGCAGCACATCTTTACTTCATCGTTGTCATCCTCGTCCTGCTCCACAATGTTTTCCCACTCTTCCTCAAACTCGGCCAGCGATCTCTTCTTTGCTGTGTGGCCCGCAGGAACAGGTGCAGACACAGAAATGCTCGCCGCTGCATGAATCAGCATTATTTTATAATTATTAGTTGGCCAAGTAGCCTATGATTATAAATTTATTTAGAGGCCTATAATAGCTACTACTATAATAAGTGACTTGGTATGGTTGCAGGTGCAAATAAAGTGAAATAATAATAATAATAATAACAGGCCTGATGATAATAATAATAAGAAGAAGAAGAAGAATAATACACACACTTAAAAGAAAATCTCACCAGCTGCTTGATCCGCCCCTTGCACTGCCGTCCCCTCCTCTCTGTAGCGGGCTATCTGACATCTGGCCAGCTGAAAGATGTCATCCCTCTTGGCGTTGGTAAACATCCTTAACTGACTGAACTTTGGCCATAAGAATATGGCAAGTTTGTGAAGTGGCTGGATGTGGATTTTCTTTATTATCCACTCAAGGTGTCGTTGGCGGATAATTACTTGGGAAGGAGTATCCGACACATCTGGCTGGCAATGGTGTTTCAGCTTGTGAAGCCATGGCACAAAGAGGTTCAGTGTTGGGTATTAATCCCCCTCCAACTCCCTTTGTGTGTCGTAGAACGGGCGCAGAAATTGCACCAGAAAAGCCAGCACATCAGGGGACACATCGTGTAGTCGCTGGCTCTCACCACGGCTCTGAAGTATCTCCTGTAACTCTGCGTAGACTGACTCAATTGACTCCAGGGTGAGAAATAGGGTGAGTGCTAAATCTGGTTTCTGCCATCTGTTTGACAGTTTTTGACAACCGGCTTGTCAGACCTGACAGCTTTATATATCGGACTAAAGCCTTGGCGGCCTGAAGGGTCTCTGCTACTTCTGGGACTGTTTCTGAAAGCTCATCTGGGTTCAAGTAATGCCGAAGGACAGTGTTGTACATGTAGTCTTGACAGTCCAGGCGCCGGTATGGGCATTGAGCGGCAACATAATTAGCGCCCTGATCGGTTACCCAGACAATGCAATTCATCACCGAGGCATCAAATCCAAGGACTGAGACTAATTGCTGCTGCAACTCTTTTCGAATATTGTCTGCTGTTTTGGCCTCGTTTGGGAAGCTTGTTGTAGTGAGTACCATGCTCTTCATGTCATATTGTGGTGTGACATAGTGACATGTGATTGACATGTAGCTTATTTTCCGGTGATCATCCGTCCACATGTCAGTTGTCATGCCCACATTTATCAACGACATGACACCCTTGAGTTCTTCAACCACATCCCCTCTCTTAGCAGTTGCCAGTTCTTTGCACTTTCGAGAGACTGTGGTGGAGTCAGGGAGTAAACTTGTTGCTGATGTGGTGTATTTTGCCATTCCTTCTTCACCAGGGAGACTCTTTGCTAGTCGTTGCAATGGTCTTTCCCTCATTGGCAAGGGTGGGTCGTTACTAGCACACCCTTCATCCCTCACTTCATGCTGTGTGGAGTTGTTGAAGCTGGTTGGCGTATTTTAAGGTTAGAGATGTGAACTCAGGTGTCACTCTGTAACCGTTTTTCTGATTCAAGCAAGGCTCTCTTGAGATCATTTCTGCACCCGCACTGGTTCTCTTTGATGGAGCGAAGCATTCCTTGGCCTTACTGGAACTGCTGTCTCCTGTAAATGGAAAACTTCAGAGTTTTTTGTTAGTGTTATCAAGCATGCTATTTTGTTCCTCTTGCTAGTCGTCCTTCTTGGTGTGACCTGTGGAAATGTAATGTGGGTTGAGGGCTGTCTTGGCCCCTTTTTGAGTTTTCACAATTCCAGTGCTGTCTTTACTATTTTTTTTAATTCCTTTTAATTTAATTCTCAACAATTTGCTTATTTAGTTATCTTTTTATTTTGTAAACTGAGTTCCACTATATCACTGGATAATTTATCTAGGCCTATGTTGCTCAGTAGCATAGGCCTTTTGCCCTGGAAAACACTCAACCCACTGTATTTATTTTAACAGTCAGAAAGATAGTATTTCATCCTTTTGACACAATCTGCTCCATCATGATATGCTGAAAAGAAAGTTAAATGTTGGGTAGACAGAGCAAGCTTGCTTTGCTCTGCCTTCCCATGTTATATGCTGCGCATGTGTGGCACAGTTTTTCTTTCTGCCACAACAAAGACCTAGGTACTGACCAGGAAACTTAACCAAATTCATCCATGGTCATTATTTTACTGGGCATAAGTTTGCCCTGTGGGCCCACATTCAAATTTGTATACATATGTTTGGGCAAATTGATTGAATTGCCTCAGTGTATCGTCAGACACTCTCTTTCATGCCATACAACACCATCATTCATACTTTTTCACACACTTTCACTCCCCCCTTTTTTTTTCTTTTTTTTTTTTTTTGCCAAAAACTTATTTTCTTTCTTTCCTTCCTTTTTCAAAATCTCATAGATGAATTTGTTTAGAATATTAGGCCTAGGCATTGGGCATTTGAGAGAGCCAATTATCATTTCTCAAATGTCATGTGTTTGTCTAATTTAAAGTTTAGTCAAATACTTTTTTGTTATTGCTCATGAGCAACTCTGAGAAGAGGATCAGAGATCTCTGCATCTTCTTGGATCCATGACCATCTACATTTCCATTTTGTTATCCTCAGTGTTGACAGTATATGTTATTACATGATTTTGGATCTTTGGAATAATTTTTTATTCAATATTATTTTATTCAGTTTTACCTTAGAAAATTACCTTTAAACAAAATGGAGTGACCAATATTTCTATTTTCTCAACAATATATATTTTTTCTATTGTTCATCAAGATACCCTTTTTTATTTATTTATTTATTCTCTTTTCCCAAAGAGCTCAGCATTGTTGTCAAGTATTCAGTTGTGCATTTTCCCCTAGTTGTTTAATGAAACAGTCTTACTCTGCCAAATCCAGCTCCATGTTTATCTGATTGGTGAGTCAAGTACTCACTTCTGTCTGTCAAAGTTATTATTTTTTCTTTAAGACATGAGGCTGGACTGGTACCTATTGAAAAGCAGATTGAGAGAGTTAGTTAAAACACAGAATTTAAGGAAGTGCTGTGAGACCAGTGAATAATCAAGATTAAAACATACATAATACATAAAATAATTAAATAAAATAATTAACATTTGAAGCAGTCTCTATGTGTTCATTGAATATGCAGGACCTGTGCACTGAAGGCATGGAAGTCCTTCTGGTTAGATCATCCGCCTGGGCTGTTACACTGGGTCGTCAGTCTGTGATGGCACTCAAAGACATGATGTTGTGGCGTACGGTCTCCGTTGTTTTTCTGCTTCTTCTCAGTCTGGCTTCTGGTTGCTTTCTGCCAGAGTTTTGCATTTCATAATGTTCTTTTCACCCTCAGGAAAAGTCTCAAGTGAAAGATTCACCTTTTCCTGCTTTGATTCAGTCTTTCTCCATGCTGAAAATGTGTTCTTCTCTTTCAAGAGGGGAGGGGAACATCCATCAGCCCCTCCCTCTTCTTCTCTCTTCAGCTGTTTGCTGTTTTGCCATTCCTTGACAGACTCCAGTTCATTGCTTTCCTTTGTCAAGGCACTGTTCCAGAAATCATCTGAAAGTTTAACACTCAGAGACTGCATTAATCAAATTTACCTATGTAACTTCTGACCAAATTGTTTATGAGCAATCAGCTCTTTTTCTAATTTTCACTTTTCAACCTCTTCTTTCAGTGGTCCCTTAATAAAAACTAAATCCTCTGGTTGAAAACAGCAGTTCTCTTATTCTTTGTTAGTTAAGCAAGTTCTTCATTGCAGGAAAATAGCAAGCATTTTTCTTCTTTGCAAAATGCAGAAATCAGCTACCTTTATGATCTAAATATACTGCAATAAAATAAAATAAACCTTCCTTTTATAACAGTCAGACATGCATATGGTAAAATAAGGACTTCAATCATCATTTTTCTTCTAAATTTGCATACATGATTCAGAATAAGCTGGTATTTGTGAATTAATGTTTCCTAACCAACATAAAATAATTCCTATTACTGTAAATAAAATAATTAAATTTAATTCTTTAAGCAACTAGTTCCCTTCCTATTGTAAAATGCCTATAGCTTTTAAATCCGAATGTCTATTGACTTGGTCACCCAATCTTGCTTTCATTCCACATTGCACAAGTTATTTCTTTAATTTTTTACATTTATATGAGCCCAATCTCTGAAACTCTGTAATGGATTAATCTTTCATACTGTGTCCCAGGGATAACAAGATACAAATTTTAGATGTCTTCACATATTAGATATAAAGTTTTAAGCACGTGCATCTTTTAAATTAATCTATTCAGACAAGTTATTAAATAATAAATGCATATCTTATTTTAATTAATTTATTATCATTTCTATATCCCACCATATCTGCCATCTCTATATTAGTCCATTTCTTGGAACATTTGTATTTATTTTTCTCTAAAACAACCTTCCTTCAGTTAACTTTATTGTTTTAGGGCTCCTGCACTTATCCTTTCTGGGTTGCCTCTGTGTTTTCACAGCTGGCTTCTTTTCCTCTGCCCTTCTAACTCTAGTTCTCCGGTTACATCCACTGTTCCCTTAAATATTGGGAACTCTCCTTGTACTGGCAACTAGGTACAAGATACAAATTTAACTATTTTTACCCATTTCACCCTACTTTTTATTCTTCACTATGTGTCATACCTTTTTGAATTTAGTTTTTTATTTTGTCTCATGCGTTTACACTTTTTTTATTTATTATTCTTTGACTGTCTATTTTATTAACTCTATTTGCTTGCTCTCACTCCCACTGCACTGGGCTCAGAAAATTTTCTCCCCTTTGCCACAGACATCCAAAATGCAAAAATCTATTATAGATCTTGGTTCAAACTTTATTGATGCTATTTTCCTAACCTCATTCACACTTTCTGCACTCTTTATTGAGCCAGAGTGCTTATTCTTGCATACTTTTCCCCTTTATTTAAGGGATAATCACACATTAATTGTCCTTTTATTATCAAGGCTCATCATACATTCATCCCTCTCAAGTGGATACTAGTTGCGTCCAACTCCACCCAGCCACCCTGAAGTGACGGTCCAAGAATTGTGCGCAACTTTTACCCACCCAACACAGAATTTATTTGTTTACACATTCATTCGTCCGGACACCGATACATACACACAACAAAACACAGCTCACCTAGAGCTCCTTAAGGGCCCACCTATTCTGACCTTCGAAAATTTCACTTATACATTCTCAAAGCGGTATCCGTGGGACTTTTCCTCGCGATTCCTTAATCTGCTTATCCGTTTATCACTGTCCTACCTAGGCCCAGCTATCCAATAAACACAGACCACAGCATGCCATGTCTTTCTGCCTACACCATATTTGTCTTAAATCGAGGTTGCCTTCCAAGGCCTTCCTATTAATAACCCAAATATGTGCATGCAGTTATTTCTTCTGGAGTAAAACCCCTTTTTCAATTTAGATATCATATTATTTTTCTAAATTTGGAAGAGCAGATTTTAAGTGTCCTTACCACTCAGAACTGACCAGTCAACAACACACACTAATTATATAAGCAAAAAATGCTTACCTTATTTCTTGGTGGCCACCACTGTGTGTGTGTTGCTCATCAGTCAGCTCAAAAGCAGTCGTCCACTCTGCTCCTTTCCAGTCCCATCTGGGGTGCCAAATCTGTGGTGTATTTTGCCGGTTCTCCAAAGAATCGAACTCAGTCAGGGATTTTTCTCTCAGAAGAAAAGACTTTATTTTAAGCAAAACAAAGCCGAGAGGTCCTTGCAAGGAGATCTCCCGAAATGCAATTTGGTTTCTCCTTATATACACTATATGGGGCGTTTCCAAATAGTCAAACTTTTCCTTATGCTTGCAAGTTTGATCCCTCCCTAGGGAGGAGAGGCCCCTACTTGTTTTTGTATGACGAAAGGCCCTTTCTGGCCATATGTTTCTCCTCAGTTCTGAACATTCCAGCACGTAAGCAACTTTCTATCATTACCTATAGGATTATAATGGAAAAACAACTAGCAACAAAAATGGCTTGATTCACATTGATTATTCTTGATTGATTAAAATCTTACTAATAAAAATCTTCCACACTGACAGACGTTCATGCGCTCGCTGCACCTACATTTATTAGCTCTTGCGCTAACTGGATGAAACCATTCCCTGCTACCGAATGATCGGTATCAAATGACCGAATGTCCTTACCACAGAAATTCACACATTTATCTGTGATCAGTGATTTCACGCTAGAAGGAGTTGGTTTGGCAAGGAAATCACTCACACTCATTTGTTTGCTGCTGCTGGTTGGTCCGCTACCGATACATCCACCACGCTCAAAATGCCTTTGTAAATGAGATGATCCCATCTTCTTACTATCGTAGCTTAGCACAGCCTTGCAAATTGTACATTGTGCATAACCAGTTGACTCATCATTTAAGGTTGTAACGATTTGAAAAACAGCCCAGAAGTTTGCCTTTCCTCTGGTGTTTTTTACCATTTTAAGTTGGCCATCTGCAATTTTTCTCTAAATAGTCTCCATTATTTGCACGAGGTGAATCGTGGGTCGCACTGATGGAACACCTTCTGTGTGCGTGCGTGAGACTGTCATGTCAGTCATATGTCAGTGTAATTATCACATTATAAAAGTTATGAGGTTATGAAATGTCATTCTATGTTTGTTTTTCTATCGTCGACGTCAATTTCTAATTTTTTTATTAATGTCTAAAAATATAAAAAGAAGGATACCCAAAAAAGGCCCGAGTCCCGGCCCGCATGTGAACTATGACGTGAAAATTGGCCCGAAGCCCGGCCCTAGGGGCGTAAATAAGTCGGGGCCCGTCGGGCTCGGGTTGAAATGCAGGGCTTTGCTGAGGAGCTGCTGGCCATTCACCAAGAGACTCACTTCCAGAAGACCCCAGGCAGCGCTGGGCTCAAACTGATGTTGTTTTTCTGATGTTAAACCTAAGCTATGCTGTAAATGTTTGTTAAATTTACTTTCAGTTATGTATATAACAATTTGTTTTAATGTATAAAAAAATATTTACATGCCAAAAAATAAACACACAAAATAATGTTTTGTGAAAAAAAAATTATAAGCTGCATTAATTTTTTTTTTACAATGTTCATGAATATTTCTCTTTTATTTACACGTGAATATGAAAAACAAAAATACAAAATGTACAGAAAGTACTCAGGTTTGTTTATTTTAAGCAATAAATTACACACTAAAAAGAAAAAAATGTATACAACTTATGCATTTCATTTTTAACTTGCATTACAAAAATAAACTAGAGAAATTAGGTTTTTCCGTTGACAATATGACATTTAAAAAAGATGTTGAAAAACTGTAATATACCTATTTTTTCCTTCTGTTATCTCTTGGCTAATGAAGAATGTATTTGTAACGCATTCTCTTAAGAAGAGAAAACTTGCGCTCTTCTCTCTCTCTCTGGAGTTTGATGTGCTCCTTGAACAGCTTCCACTCACTCCCTCACCTGTCACAGGACACTTACTCCCTCACCTGTCCCAGGACACTTAGCAAATAGACCATGCCTGTTAACAACAACAGCACAAGGAATTTCAGCTGAAAATGTACTATTAACTTTGTATCTTTAAGTCTTTCCCAGCAGGCTCAATCGCTCCAGAATAGTAATAAAACAAGAGAAAATTTAAACCCTTTTGAAAAATATAAAGACAGGTTTGTAATCTTACCAATAGAAAAGTATGACACAGCAGGTCATGCATACAAAATACAGCAGTGCTAAAGTTTGGTTAAAACATTTGTAGACATCTCTTGCATGACAGAACTTCAAAAACAAAACAAAGAGAAAGACCATTGTCTGATATAGCGACTGTTTTATTGTTTGTGGGCTTTATGTAAAAAAAAAATTTAAATAAATAAAAAAAAACTGGTTTTTAACACTTTGCTAGGTATTTGAGTGAATGAAAATACAATAGCCTACTTACATATCAATGTGAAGTCTGCCACAGAACTCTCACATGCCACCATCGTCATATGCACGCAAGTGGTTCTGGGATATGGTAGGGTGTGAAGTGTCCATAGATGTACAATTTATTTTCATGGGAACTGAAGGGCGCATTTGAAGTCGCTTTCGAAATTCGTCAGCCTTTGTCGTGCCGCGGTGATGCATTCGCACTTCAAATGCGCCCTTCGAAGTGCACATTCTGACTTTGGGACAGCTTACGTCGTGATGCTGTGACGCAATCGAACTTCACATCCGCACTTCGGAGTCCACACACTTCAGTTTGGGACACTCTTCGTCGTGCTCCTGTGATGCATTCGCACTTCAAATGCGCACTTCTGAGTCCATGCACTTAGGTTTGGGACACAGCAAAAGACTGCCACTATTGCAGTAATGTGTATACCTCTTTTAATGGCCACAAAAGTAGGCATCAACCAGATGCCGATGCTCATTTGTCAAATTTTAAGAATGATATTATCTTAACAGAAACTGACAGCCCCACAATGCTGGGTCAACTTGAAGCTGCTGACTTTCCTCAGAATCCTCCTGTGCATGAAAGTCCTGACTATAGTCCTCTTGAGTCGACTTATGATACTTGTGAATTGCAAGCTCATCTAAAAAGCACCTTGTCGTCTTTGTTCTTGAAAATGCACAATATTCTTCATGTTTCAGAGATGGCAATACAAGAACTAGTTGAGAATTTGGGGCAGATATTCTTACTGTCCAAATCTCTTGTGAGAGACTCTGTTATGACAGTTCTTCAAGAACATGAACAGTCAATCAGTGATGTCCTTCTTCATGATTTAGTTGAAGCTATCATGAAAAGTAATGTTTTTGTCAGTGCAACTGCGGAAGGTGCAGATCCGTCTACTTCTAAGCGAAGGAAAACATTTGTGAAAAGCGACTACCCTCTGGTAATGCCAGTACAATATACTGTAGGTTTGAGAGAATGCACAGTGGTATATGTTCCAGTACTACAAATGTTTCAAGCTATGTTTAAAAATACTGATCTTAATGAAAAAATTCAAGCCAACCCGGAATGTACATGTCTCATGAAGATGGAACCTATTTTAAAGAAAAACAGTTTTTGTCAGAAGCAGGAGAGCTGAAATTGTCACTCATTTTGTATATGGATGACTTTGAAATAGCAAATCCTTTAGGCACATCCAGAAAAATCCACAAGCTTTGTGCAGTATATTGGTTGCTTTCAAACCTGCCCAGTAATTGTAGGTCCAGCCTACATACATCTAGCACTCCTATGCAAAATATCTGACGTGCAGAGGTGTGGTTATGAAAATATTCTGTCAAATATTCTGTCTTTGTTTAAAGACTTGCAAACTCTTGAACAGGATGGCATTTTCATTTGAAACCATTGGTCAGCGTGCTCAGGGCACTGTGTTGTGCGTTGCAGCTGATAACTTGGCTGCTCATGGTCTTGCAGGCTTTGTGCAGTCTTTTCGAGGACAATACGTCTGCAGATTCTGTTGCTGTACTACAGACTAAATACAGATCAGCGAAGTTTCTGAAGGAGAGTTCAGCATGAGAAAGAAGGAAACTCATGATCTACATGTCCAAAAAGTTGTGCAGGAAGAAATGGTAACTCATTTTGGTGTTGTGGGTGAGTGTCCTCTTAGCAAGGCCCTGCAGCATTTTCATACCGTTACAGGTTTCCCACCAGATATACTGCATGATTTGTTTGAGGGTGTTGTACCTGTTGAGTTGGCTTTGTGCATCCGTGAAATGATTTGGCAGAGGTATTTCCATATGAGCATTTTGAAAGGATTGATAAGCCACAACCAATCAAAAAGTTTTGTTGCCAAACTAAGTATTGGAGGAAATGGACATGAAAATTCTGCTTTGCTGAGATAACTAAGCCCAGAAGGCAAAGAAGCATGGGAAATAATAATGAACCTTAAAGAAATGATCCAGCTTGTGTTTTCTACTTCTTTCACAGATGAATCCCTTCAGTACCTGCAGACCAAAATAAGTGATCAGAGACAGCCTCTTAAAGCTGTGTTTCCAGAATTTAATCTCAGACCAAAACACCATTACATTGAACATTAACCAGAACTGATCAAGTGTTTTGGGCCTCTGGTTCATCTGTGGACCATGAGGTTCGAAGGGAAACATGTTTTTTTTAAAAGGGTGATGCATGACACACAAAATTTCAAAAATGTCTTGAAGACTATTGCTGGTAAGCATCAGTCCATGATGGCTTTTCATATGAATGTCCCATCTTTTTTCAAACCCCAAATTCAAACCAGAAGTGTTACTTCTGTGCAGGTTACTACTCTACCTCAAGTGGCAAAAGACTTCATAAAGACCAAGAAAGACAGCCAAAATATATATAGCACATCAGTGGTCTCCATACATGGCACAGATTATGCAAATGGAATGTTTGTTTCTGCAGGACAGTCAGGGGGACTTACTAGTTTTGCAAGATTGAATGTATACTCCTTGTAAATAACCCTGTGTCATTTCTGTGCAGGTCCTACGAGTGATGGTACATTGAGCATTTAAGCTGACATCATTGGACAACTTCTCTGTGCATGAGCTATCAGAACTAAATGACACAGTCTCCCAGCATACAACATTGATGGACAGTTGGTGTTAACACAGAAGAGGTTTATTTTGAACAAACACCTTGATGACTAAAATGCATTTAGAAATGCTGACTTAGACATTTTAAATTAAGTAGGGAAAAACATTGAAACAAGCTTTTTTTTTTTTTTTAAGGAATGGAAGCGCATAACTTTTTCCTGCGTGTCCATACATCCACTGACATTGTGAGGAAGATTAATTTATCTTCACGTCCAGCATCCGTGGAAGAGGTAAAAACAAAGATAAAAGAGAAATTTTATCTCACCATTGACTTACCCTATCATACCAAGATCCTGACTTCAACGGGCAGCTATGTTCCCTTTTAGACATTGAGGCACTTCCACAGAAGGCTGTCCTTATAGTGGTGCGATCTGAGAGCGATGCTAGTTCTGTAGCATCTGATGACAGTAATATCACCACATGCAAGAATTCCAGAGAGGGCTGAAATGTTGCCTTGTATTTTTCGAGTGCCCACTTTTTCTTTTGAAGTAGAACTTGTACTTGCTGAGGGAAATGCAGTTGGTTACAATTCTTAATGCCTTGTAAAGGTGCTTAATTATCTTTAGTTGAACTCTGATGGTTGGTTCATGAATAGTATTGTGAGGCTATACTGATT
The DNA here is from genome assembly GCF_023724105.1 of Carassius gibelio. Classification (NCBI taxonomy): domain Eukaryota; kingdom Metazoa; phylum Chordata; class Actinopteri; order Cypriniformes; family Cyprinidae; genus Carassius; species Carassius gibelio. The sequence continues at coordinate 17,466,149 of NC_068401.1, read as the reverse complement.
AGCGTCCGTACTGAATGATTTTCTTTTTTTTCTGACAATGAAAGGAGCAAAGGAGAAGTTGATGTCCATGTTAGACGTGCTGCGGTACTCCGGGCTCTCCCTCCGTATATGCATGAGAGTGATGTTAGCTTTTTCAAAATGTGGGAGGTAAGTGTGCATATTCAGCAGTGTCTATAGTTTATTAAAACAATTGCTGTCACATTTGAACACATGATCTGATTGTGATTAATAGATGTCCAGGTTTTGATTGTTTGCCTGTTTTTGACTGTCCTTGTGTTTGACTGCAGGTTTGGTGTCAGCTTTAAGAACATTTTTAGTAATGGGTAATTGTTTCTCTTGTTGCCTTTAGGTGGAGCAGTCTGATAAACTGAACATCAATGATCAATGAGCTTAGGGCTCCTCCTAAGCAATCAGACATCATCAGATGCCCATTTTTTCTGCCCAGAGAGGATTGCAGTTGTGATTGAGTGTAACATTGTTATTGAGTCCTCCGCACTGGCTGATGCATTCGTCATTCTTTTTGCAATTACATACACCCTGCACCTTAACTATCCAAAACAATTGCTCAACACATTTAACTTTGTCCAAAAGGTCTTGATGGGTCTTGAGGATGGAAAGTTGAGGCCTAGGGTTTTGAGTCTGAAAAATGATCTGTTAGCAGTAGTGTAAGCACATTTGTTTTTCTTGCTGTAAAACATCTAACAGATGGGGTTTATAGATATTGTTCCTGAAGTTTTAATGTGTTAAAGTTGAATGAAGTCCATGAAGTTTGTACATTTTTATACTTGTGTAATATGTTTGTGTATCTAATACATAAATTTGTATTGACAAATATTCTAAATGTGTCTTATGGTGTGACAACAAACCACCAAATAATTTAAAAGAGTTTAATCTCTTTAATGGTATTTGTAACTTTCTCATGCTATTTGTTTAATTTTTATTTCCAAAACTTTGCAATGTCACACCATAGGACATATTTACAAATATAATACACAGGTAATTTAGAAATTGTGGAATGGTGTGGTTGCATTAGGCATCTGCACATAGGGTTAAGTGCAAGTTAAATTATGGCTTCCTTGAAGCAGACAATTGCACACTGCCATACTGTTATGTATATTAAACCTCTTACAGAATTGTTGTATATTATAGTAGTTGTAATGTTAAATGCTTGTTGAATGATTGAATGTTCACATAGGATACTTGCACATTGGTGTGACTGAGAGATTATGTATCTGTTCACATTGCAGTGCACAAACTTCAGCTTTATTTTGTGTACGTAACAAAACACTAAAGATAAGCTTTGTATTATACTTATAATATTTGTAATACGTGTTACACTTCATCTGTATATTATCATTTCAATTTGTTACAGTTAAATGTTTTAAATAATTGTTTTAGAAAACTTATAGTGATCCAGATGTTGAATGACATCGAGACAATTTTGGAAAGTTTACACATGGCACATTCTTGTGTCTTGAGTATTTTGTATTTGTTTACATTGCATATGAGATATTACAAATATTTCAAGAACGTCATATTTGGTTAAACAAGTTACTTGCACTGAAGTCTCTCTGTGGTTATTTTGCCTTATTCAAAATTGTATTTTTTTAATTATAGAAGGATTTTAATTCTAGGACCGTGTAAGAGTCCCCAATTAATGTAAAAAAAAAAAAAAAAAAATTACATTAAATTAAAATTTAATTGTAAGAATGTAAATATTTAATTTGAAAAGTAATGAAAATGTTGAAGTTATCTGTACCCAATATAAATATGTACTGTAAGCTCAAAATACCTAGTTAAAAATAACAACATTATATGGTAACAGACAAAAAAAAAAAAAAAAATATATATATATATATATATATATATATATATATATATATATTATTGAACTTTAAAAAATTGAGTTAATTTTAATTAAAATTTTCGATGTAATCTGTTTCAACTATTTTTTTTTTTTTTTTTTTTTTTTTGAGTTAAGTGAACTTGTCAGGTTTTACAGTGTATCTTTAACTGTGTTTTCCGAAGATGAATGGAGGTCTTACACATTTGGAACGATAAAAGAGAGAGTCATTAATGATATAATTTTAATTTTTTGGTGAACTATCCCTTTAAGACCTCCGTTTCTGAGGCGAAAACCGCGTCAATGTATTTTACATATAAGCTCTTTTATTTCTGCCTTTATTGAAACCTCAAAATACTCCCGGACATAAACAATGAATGATAACTTACATTACAATTACATTTTGAATATTTACTTACCATAATGTCTCTCACTCGCTTCTTTCATGCTGAGAAAATGGCGGCTTCTCGCACTGAAGACGTAAATATTTAATCTTTTGAATAGCTTCACAACTTAATGTAGCTTTAAAACAGTCAGAACAGTGGGTCTCATTCACTAATAATTGAGTATTTTTTGTTAAATCATGTTTATAAGGCCATATTTAATTTATTTTTATTTCTCCAGTTTAGAATCGCTTTGTCAGACACGTGATCTTGTTGTGTGTGACGTCACCGCGGTGCCATTTTTGAGGTATCGCTATTGACTGAAACAACCACGATTACAAGAATTAAATAATAGAATAAATAACTAATAAGACTACTTAGATATCTATCTAGATAATAAGTAAATATAACTCGCAAACCTGGAGAAGCAAAAGAAGATTGAGAAAAGGCCGTACCGAGATAAATTCAATAAAGATGCCAGGGACCGTTATATGGAGAAATTGTCATCCATTAATAACATAGATCCAAATGAACTGACTGCATTAAGTTGGAGTACTGACCCCACATTGCTACCTTCATTCTCATACTTAGACATTGTAAATTATCTTGTTTATGGTATAGTGTTGTCAAAAGACCCGGTACTTCGGTACCGAGTCGGTACTAAAATCTTTTTAAATGCGACGGTACCAGGTTTCTTTAAGTACCGGTAGTACCGAAGTCCCATTCAAACCCAGTTCAGCGCTATGATTTCCGCGAAGCAGAAAACGAGGACGGAACCTCAAAATCCAGTCATGAAAATGAAACTTACATTTTAATATGGACAGTCATGGAATTTGTCAAAGTTAGCATAAATTAATCAGATCAAATCTCCATATGGACCAGTATCTGTAAATGTTAAGCCGCAAAAGTTGTTTGAAATATGAATCCGTTTTCTGCGCGTCTCTGTGTGAATGAATGGCAGAGACGTGCGGGTTTGTTTACTACATAGACTGAAGCGCATGACGCTTGCATTAATTTCAGCATCTGAGCTTCGTGACCCGTTCTGTCATGAGACTAGATATGCAGCCTATCACACAACAAGAACGTACCATTTTACCACATTTAAGACCAAGACAATCCTCCCAATTGAACACACTAGCATTGATACCTTACAAATGGCGGCTATACCCATAATGCATTTCGTGTTCCACGAGTGTGACGTCACCTGACAGATCCTCATACATTTTGGAATGAAAGTTATTGATGAAACATGATTTGTTCATGAAAATGTACATAACATCGATTTCATGCCCAAATTTGTGTGTTACTTAGTGAATGAGACCCAGTGGTTCTCAACTGTTTCTGCTAAGTGCCCCAGTTTGACATCAAGTGCTGATGAATAAAAAAAGCTACAGATTTGTAACTATTGTGTTTCTTTCATGTTTTTCATGACTCTATATAAACACAATCACAATTGAGAACCACTGCTTTAAAGTTTATACGAATTGTTTCTTTTTGTGTAAAATCAATTTAATTAGTGTTGAACTGCATATTTCTTGTGTTGTTTAATAAAAGTGATGTTACATTCAGCCAAGTATGGTGACTAAAAATTTGTACTCTGCATTTAACCCATCCAAAGTGCACACTAGTGTTGTCAAAAGACAACTTAAAAAAAAAAAAAAAATGTTACGTTACCAGGTTTCTTTAAGTACCGGTGGTACTGAGTACCCGGTCAACCTGGTTCTTGGCGCATACAGCGCTATGATTTCTGTGAAGCAGAAAACACAAACTGTTCTGAGTCATTTCACAAACATTTTACCTTTTCATTTGAGTAAAACCAATGTCAATTTAAAGGTATTCACTTGGGCTGTCACTTTTCGCTCGAAAATCGATTGCACAATCGATCTGACCAACCAAAAAAATTTTGAAACCAAAATAAAGCCCCTTTCACACTGCCATTCCGGCAAATACAGGGGTAACATGTTCCTGTAATTGTTCCCTGGTCGCTAGATTTGGCACTTTCACACTGCCAGTGATGACCCGGTATATGTGCGTGCTTTCACACACAACCCTTGAAGATCCCGTAATGACACGTGACATCAGCGCGTGATGTGTAATGTACGAGTCGACAACGCTTGGCACGTTATACTTTAACTGAAGCAGGCAAACAATCTCGGCGTCAGCGCGGAAAGTGAGGAACTAACTGATCTCTGCTTCATTACAGTTTGCACATATGTTTTCGTCGCGAATGTTGATCTTCCTTCAAAACAGCCGGTAAAAGAGTCGCGCGATGACGCGCGTCATCACTTCCATACGGAATTAGATCTGGCTTTTGTTCACACAGCGCTCGTTTCGGATCGATTACCGCAATGTTACTAGGTCCCCGACCCGGGTTCAATTCGGTAATCAATTCCGGGACGTGGTTGCTTTCACACAGAAGGCGACCAGGCAATGTTACGGGAATATTGCGGGTCCGACGTGCAGTGTGAAAGGGGCTTAAGGGAATCGATTTTAACGATTTATGTACTTATTATATAAATTACAATAACTATGTACCAACTAGGTACTAACCCTGAACCTAGCCCTAAACCTAACCCTACCCCATGTAGTTACCTTGTATTACCAGAACTTTCTTAGATAAATACACTGTAAGTATACTATAAGTACTGTAAAATAAAGTGCAACCGAAAAGTTTTTCATAATTATATTACTTGTAGAAAAACGTTAAACACAATTGTAAATAAGTATAAAGAAGTAGCGTACCCAGAAAAGAGACTCTGGGTGTGCATATGAAAATCTGGGTGTGCCACATTTATTGTCAGATTACTGTGCAAAAGTATGGGATAGTATTTTTGTCGCACTGCTTCCGTCCAACCATACTCCTAGTGGTAATTTGCAGGTCATGTCAAAATGTAGTTGATTGTTAAATGTAATAAGTTTCTTCCAAATACAATAATTTGGAACTTCTGGTACGATCCTTGGACATTTCCAATCTGGCAACACTGTCTGTTGATGTTGGGCCTGGGGTCCGGGGAGAGAGAAACATCCTCATTCAGGTGTAACGTTAGGCCTTGTGTCCAGCTGTCCATCAAGCCAAGGTTTTTTGCTAAAAAAATTAAGAAAGGAGCTCTGCGACATATTGCTAACTAGCAATGTGCAATCAAAAATTATCTGTTTATATCATAGACTGCTGGGGTCACAGTCAGCTGCTGTTTGCTGATTGGTTGGCAGTCCAAATGTCGGCAGATATATTTTAACAAAAATAATTTAAAATCTAAATTACATTTTAACATTTTTAGCATTATTGCACCATATACTGGATTCTTATTTCAGTGTCCCTGATAGTATGATTTAGAACAGGGGCGTAGCCATCTTTTCAGAAGTGAGGGGGACAGAAATTATTTATCTATATATATATATATATATTAAACATCACAATATAACATTTCTGTAATCTATAGCCTACCAGTCAACAGTCTCTTCTGTTCAACAAGCCTGCATTTATTTGATCCAAAGTACAGTACAAGTTTTACTATTTAAAATAACTATTTTCTATTTGAAAATATTTTTAAATGTAATTTATTCCTGTGATCAAAGGTGAATGTTCAGCATCATTACTCCAGTCTTCAGTGAAATCAAATCATTCTAATAGGCTGATTTGCTGATTATCAATATTTAAAACATGAGTACATTTTTTTTTTCAGCATTCTTTGATGAATAGAAGGATCCTGTCACGGAGACGAACCCCGTGATTCCCCCTACTGGCCAGCAGAGGGCTCCATCTCCGGAATATTGACACTCACGCACTCACTCACAACTACACTTCCCATCTACCCCGTGCATTGGACTCTGATCACCACACAGGTGCAGCTCATGAGTACTGCTATATAAGCTGCACAACCACATCAGTTTAACGCAAAGTCTTGTTTTGCTCCGGCTGACATTTCCAAGCGTTATTTCCCGTGTTTGATTTCCTGTTTACCAGTTCTGTTTGTCTACCGTCTCTTGAACCATTGCTGCCTGCCTCTTGACCTTGGATTGTTTATTGGACTCTGAATATTGCTTGCTACCCCGATCTTTTGCCTGTGTTTGACGACGATTCTGGTTATCTCTACTATTGTGTTTGCTGGTTCTGATCCCTGCCTGTACGACCACGAGTTATTCATTAAAGCCTGCAAAATGGATTCCCCGTCTAGTGATGATTCATTACAGAAGACTTCGCCACAACCGAATCCAGCGGCTTACGATCATCTGTGTGCTACAATGGCAGCCCAGGCAAGTCAAGTTTCTGCTAACCAGCATCAATTGAATCGTTTGACTTCGATCACAGAGGAACTGGTAAAGGCTGTTCAAAGCCTCCACAGCACTGCCGTAACGTCACCACCACCGGCAGCTGCCGCCATTGCCCACGCGGCAGGAACGCCAGCGCAAGTTAATCCACGACTGGCTTACCCGGAGAAATTTGACGGGGATTCTACCAAGTGTAAGGGCTTCCTACTGCAATGCTCGCTGTTCGTCGAGCAACAACCTACCCTTTACACTACCGATGCTGGTAAGATCGCCTTAGTTTGCTCACTATTAACGGGAAGAGCTTTGGAATGGATAACGGCTGTATGGCGCGAGGATAAAACAGCGTTCACCACTTTCACTGACTTTCTGGTGCGATTCCGTGAGGTGTTTGATCACCCCCGAGAGGGGAAAGGAGCGGGTGAGCATCTGCTTGAGTTGTCGCAGGGAGAATTAACAGCAGCGGAATATGCCATGAACTTCCGTACACTGGCTGCTCAAACGTCATGGGTGAGTGACACACTGAAAGTATTATTTCGCAAGGGGCTTAATCACGAACTGCAAACTGAACTCGCTTGCCGTGATGAGGGGAGAACCCTGAATGATTTCATTTCGCTAACTATCACCATTGACAATCTACAACGCTCCCGCCGTGTCAGCGCTCAACGCCTCTTCCCCGTTACGACAACACGATCCGCTGAAACTACGGAACCCATGCAGATCAACTCCTATCATCTGACAGCTGAGGAACGCCACCGCCGCATATCTAACCGACTCTGTCTCTACTGTGGCGCTCCGGGGCATCAACGAATTACTTGCCCGTCACGTCGATCTTCTGGCACTTCTAAATCAGTCAGTGCATCTTTAAATTCAGTCAGTCCGCTAAACTGTGTCTCAGTCCCTCTTGTGATCAAGACTAACAACGATCGTGTGGCTACCACTGCTCTACTTGACTCAGGAGCAGCTGGGAATTTTATCTCTGAAGAATTTGCCAAAAAGAATAACATTTCTCTAATGTCATGTACAAATCCTTTGTCTGTAGCCACAATAGATGGACGCCCTTTGGGGTCTGGACTGATTACTCACCTCACTCAAGAACTGCTAATGTTTACCGGTCTGCTACATCAAGAAACCATTCAATTCTAGGTGCTCCCTGTATCTAACACTCTGCATGACCCTCATGTATCGTGGAGAGAGGGACAAATTCTTAGATGGAGCACCCAGTGTCAGAAATCATGCCTTCCGACCATCTCTCCCTTGCCTGTGCAAGTCGTCACGTTAGACTCGGAGTCCACCAGCATTCCCAATCTGCCCAAGGAGTATCACGATCTCGCCACCGCCTTCAGCAAGGTACAAGCAAACACATTACCACCACACCGCAGTCACGATTGTGCCATTGATCTAATTCCAGGTTCCTGACCACCCCGGGGCCGAGTATTTCCATTATCATTACCCGAGTCAGAAGCTATGGCCAAGTACATCGAGGAGGAGCTGGAGAAGGGGTTCATACGTCCGTCCACTTCTCCTGCTTCAGCTGGCTTCTTCTTTGTCCGTAAGAAGGATGGAGGTTTGCGCCCTTGCATCGATTATCGAGGTCGCAACGAGATAACGGTAAAGTTTCGCTATCCACTTCCACTGGTGCCCTCTGCATTAGAACAGCTGCGAACTTCACAATACTACACCAAATTGGATTTGCGCTGCGCATACAACCTCATCCGCATTAGGGAGGGGGACGAGTGGAAAACAGCTTTCTCAACCACCAATGGGCACTACGAATATCGGGTTATGCCGTTTGGACTGGTCAATAGTCCTTCGGTTTTCCAATCATTTGTCAATGACATCTTCAGAGACATGTTAAACAAGACTGTTATCGTATACATTGACGATATCTTGATCTATTCAGATGCCCCGGAGGAACATATCCAACATGTGAGGGCCGTGCTGCAGCGGCTCATTGAACACCAACTCTATGCCAAGGTGGAGAAGTGTGAATTCCATACCACCTCTACCACCTTCCTGGGGTACGTCATCAGTCCAGAGGGGGTCGCCATGGATGAGAGCAAAGTCAACGCCGTTCTCAAATGGTCCGAATCCAAAACACTAAAGGAACTCCAACGCTTTCTGGGGTTTGCTAATTTCTACCGCCGTTTCATCAGAAACTTCAGCTCTGTGGTCAGTCCCCTCACGTCAATGGTCAAAAAAGGAACCCATCGGCTACACTGGTCAGAGGCTGCCCTCCAAGCATTCCAAGAACTAAAAAGACGGTTTGTGACTGCTCCCATACTCCACCATCCTGACCCATCTCTTCCGTTTCTCGTCGAAGTGGACGCCTCCAACACTGGTATCGGGGCTATTCTCTCTCAACGCCAGAGTTCTACCGCTAAACTCTACCCATGTGCCTTTTACTCCCGCAAACTCAATGCTGCTGAACGTAACTACGACGTAGGGGACCGTGAACTCCTCGCCATGAAGGCGGCCTTCGAGGAGTGGAGACACTGGCTGGAGGGGGCCAACTTTCCTTTCACTGTACTAACAGATCATAAGAACCTTGAGTATTTGCGCTCAGCCAAGCGCCTCAATCCAAGGCAGGCAAGATGGTCATTGTTTTTCTCCCGATTCGACTTTTCAGTTACCTACCGTCCGGGCTCCAAGAACACAAAGGCAGATGCGCTATCCCGTATCCACGAAGATGAACAGATCTCATCCGAACCTGAATCCATACTCCCTTTCAAGGTAATCATTGCACCCGTACAATGGGACATCATGACGCTTATCCAGCAACACAACTCTCAACATGCACCTCCAACAACTTGCCCTCCTGATAAGGTTTACGTACCACCCACTCTACGCGATCAAATACTCAACCACACGCACTGTCTGCCCGCATCCGGCCACCCAGGTATCACGGCCACCATTCATCTGCTTCAGAACCGGTTCTGGTGGGAATCATTGCCCAAAGACACCACTGTCTTCATCCAACAATGCCAAACCTGTAATGCGCACAAAACTCCACGCCAACTGCCAGCCGGATTACTCCAACCACTCCCTATCCCACAACGACCTTGGTCCCACATTGCAATAGACTTTATCACTGACCTACCTGTCTCTCAAGGTAACACTGTCGTTCTGACTGTGATTGATCGATTCTCCAAAGCCTGCCGCCTTATTCCCCTGCCCAAACTGCCTACTGCTCTGCAAACTGCTGAACTACTCTGTAACTGGGTCTTCCGTCTCTACGGACTACCTGAAGATATCGTCTCCGATAAAGGCCCTCAGTTCACGTCTCGTCTCTGTAAAGCCTTCTTCCAAGCCCTCGATGTAAACGTGAGCCTGACCTCCGGTTACCACCCTCAATCCAACGGTCAGGTCGAAAGACTCAATCAGGAACTCGCCCGGTTCCTGAGATCATACTGTAGTTCCAACCAAGAACATTGGGCCCGGTACCTCCTTTGGGCTGAGTACGCACAGAACTCTCTGGTCAAGCCAGCTACTGGAATCACCCCCTTTAAATGCATCCTAGGCTATCAACCCCCCATGTTTCCCTGGTCTGGGGAACCCACCGACGTACCCGCCGTCACGGACAGGCTGCAACGTAGTGAGGAGACTTGGAACCAAGCCCATGTACACCTTCAACGAGCCATCCGTCATCAAAAGGAACATGCTGACCACCATCGGCGTCCTGGGCCTGTATACCAACCAGGTCAATGGGTGTGGCTCTCTACCCGAGATCTCCGTCTTCGACTACCCTGCAAGAAGTTGAGTCCAAGGTACGTGGGTCCATTCAAAATCACACATCAGATCACTCCTGTTTCATTCCGTCTTGCATTACCTGACACCTATCGCATTTCTCCCACGTTTCATGTAGCCCATCCAGATTGAGACTGAGGAAACTTACCAGGTGTGAGAACTTCTTAACTCCAGACGTCGGGGACGCATCCTGCAGTATCTGGTCGACTGCTGCCTGCCTCTTGACCTTGGATTGTTTATTGGACTCTGAATATTGCTTGCTACCCCGATCTTTTGCCTGTGTTTGACGACGATTCTGGTTATCTCTACTATTGTGTTTGCTGGTTCTGATCCCTGCCTGTACGACCACGAGTTATTCATTAAATCCTGCAAAATGGATTCCCCGTCTAGTGATGATTCGTTACAGATCCAAAGATCAGCATTTATGTGAAATAAAAAGCCATTGCAACATTATACAGTATATCATTCAAAAATATAGATTTTTTGGAAAATAAATTATAGATATGAATACTTTTATTTAGCAAGCTTTAAAATCTCAATAAATAACATTTTGAAATATATTCAAAAAGAAAACAGTTATTTTACTGTTTTGCTGTACTTTGGATCAAATAAATGCAGGCTTGGTGAACAGAAGAGACTTGACTGGTAGTGGATCCTATAGGCAACTTTAATTATTCTATAATTTCTAGCTTTTAATTTGCTTAGAAATCTATAACTGCTTGACAATAACAAAAAATAATAAACATACTACAAACACTTATTTATCACATAATAAGGCAGAATAGTCTCTATACTGTATTAAATCTATGTCAGTTAGCACTGTTTTGTTGATATACTGTACTATATACCTGCTGGAGATTACTTGAAAAACCATATATTGTCCTCATCGTATATTAATGTCTTCGTGCTTCCAAAAGTTTCTGTTCTTCTGTCAAAACAACTGTTTTCATATCGCGATAGCTGGACGCTATTGCCCTTATTAGGATATGACTTTTCTGCACGAAAGCGTACTCCGGCTTCGAGGGTGAATGAAACACACACTGCGGGAGTGTTTGGCGCTTCTCGGTCTGAATAAAATATCAGGTCATGCGCAGACTATCCTGTCTCTTTGAGGCCGGTGACACACTGGATGCGTGGCGCAAGCGTCTCAGCCGCGTGGCGTGTCGGTTTTTGATTCGGCTCCCATGTTAACAGGTTAGAGCGTACAGACCAGACCGCCTGTGTGAGACGCGCGTCTCAGGCGCGGCTCGAGCCTCGCGGAAAATGCTTGCTTGCTAGAAATAGAACCGACGCCTATTTTTACCGCGACACGCGCGCGTGTTGGAAGCTTTTCCAGGCAAAATATAATAGGAAAATGTGTTTAAATGTCATTTTGTACACAGATACATATGAATTCCTGATATTTTGATATTTGAAAGTCTATAGGTTGACATAAATTCAGATATAAATGTAATTAAAAAAATAAATAAATAATTATCGATTTTCAAATATTGCACCTGTCAAACATAATCTATTTCGCCGTCAATACTTTTGACATTGTCATTTATCAGTAGGCGTAGGTGTAGGTGTGTAAAAAAAAAAAGTATATATTGTCGTAATGAAGACATGAGCCTGGTCTGTCAACACACTGCGGTCAAGCCAGCCGCGCTTTGAAAATACACGGTCAAGCCAGCCGCACTTTTTTTCCTTTGCGCGTGTAATCATGCACTTACGGTACGGGTTCTGACAGCATTCAAAATGCATGTAAAGAAGCTGTCGTACACACGTTTCCTTTATACTTTCGCTTATTTTAACTCATTATTGTATATAAACATTTGTGTTGTACATTAATTATTTTAAATCGTTTATTAGAGATTATAAATTACAATATTAATGATTTTCATTCTTAGTTTTTTTCATGTTTGAGTGTGTGTGTATATATATATATATATATATATACAGTATATATATATATGTGTGTGTGTGTGTGTGTGTGTGTGTGTGTGTGTGTGTGTGTGTGTGTGTGTGTGTATGTGTATGACCCTGACTATCACTGTATTCATTTTCAAAGCATTTTAATGTATAGTTGTGGAGAAAGCTAAAAGCAAAATCACCCCAAATAAAAAATGCATCCGAGAAATTGCAGTGTGTCCCATTTTTCAACATTCATAAAAAAGGTTGCTTTATAGTTTAGCTCATTCTTTCAAATCATATGTATTCAGAGTGACCCTGACTATCACTGTATTAATATTCAAGGCATTTTACTGTATTGTTTTGGAGAAAACTAAAAGCAAATTCACCCAAAACATCAAACTCCATTGTTGCACTTAAACTTTTCACATATTCCAACATTAATAAAAAGGGTTGCTTTATAGGTTAGCTCAATATTTCAAGTTACATGTATTCAGAGTGACCCAGACTACCACTGTATTAATTATCAAGGCATTTTACTTTATAGTTTTGGAGAACACTAAAAGCAAATTCACCCAAAACATCAAACTCCATTGTTGCACTTGCACTTCTTTCCATTTTCCAAAATTCATATAAAGTGTTCCTTTATAGGTTAGCTCATTCTTTTAATGTATATGTATTCAGAGTGACCCAGACTACCACTGTATTAATTTTCAAGCCATTTTACTGTATAGTTTTGGAGAAAACTAAAAGTGAATTCACCCAAAACATCAAACTCCATTGTTGCACTTAAACTTTTCACATATTCCAACATTAATAAAAGGGTTGCTTTATAGGTTAGCTCAATATTTCAAGTTACATGTATTCAGAGTGACCCAGACTACCACTTTATTAATTATCAAGGCATTTTACTGTATAGTTTTGGAGAAAACTAAAAGCAAATTCACCCAAAACATCAAACTCCATTGTTGCACTTGCACTTCTTCCCATTTTCCAAAATTCATATAAAGTGTTCCTTTATAGGTTAGCTCATTCTTTCAAGTCATATGTATTCAGAGTGACCCCGACTATCACTCTATTAATTTTCAAGCCATTTTACTATATAGTTTTTGAGAAAACTAAAAGCAAATTCACCCAAAACAACTAAATGCATCCTAGCAATTGCAGTTTATTCAATTTTCCAAAATTCATATAAAGTGTTCCTTTATAGGTTAGCTCATTCTTTTAATGCATATGTATTCAGAGTGACCCCTACTATCACTGGATTCATTTTCAAGGCATTTCACTGTATAGTTTTTGAGAAACTAAAAGCAAATTCACCCTAAAACAAATGCATCCTAGCAATTGTAGTTTGTCCCATTTTCCAACACTCATAAAAAGGTTTGCTTTATAGGTTAGCTCATTTCTTCAGTGGACATGTATTCAGAGTGACCCTGACTATCGCAGTATTAATATTCAAGGCATTTTACTGTATATTTTTTGAGAAAACTAAAATCAAATTCCCCCCAAAAAACTAAATGCATCCTAGCAATTGCAATGTCCCATTTTCCAACACTCATAAAAAGGTTTCATTTATAGGTTAGCTCATTCTTTCAGTGGACATGTATTCAGAGTGACTCTGACTATCAATATATTCATTGTCAAGTTATTTTACTGTATAATGTTTGAAAAGACTAAAAGCAAATTCACCAAAAACATCAAACTCAGTTGTTGCACTTGCAATTATTCCCTTATTCCAACATTCATAAAAAGGGTTCCTTTATAGGTTAGCTCATTCTTTCAAGTCATATGTAATCAGAGTTACCATAACTATCGCTGTATTCATTTATAAGGCATTTTACTGTATAGTTCTTGAGAAAACTAAAAGCAAAATCATCAAAAACAACAAAATGCACGACACTCCTCCGCCGCCCAGTGGATGGCGACGGCTCTCCCAGTTTTGGGCAGCCGGGAGGAGTCCCCGTTCTCTGCTCCTCCCCTTTCCGGGGGATGGCAGCAGGCTCGGGCCCCTGGCGAACGGTGCCATCTCCTCCGCTCCCTCAAGCGTCCACGGCGGCACACTCCCTCGCCCTGCTCGATGGCACCGCAGACTCACCACAGCGACAACGGATCTTCAGCAGCGCGTCCCTCCTTCCTCCCAGGTTTCGGCACCAGTGCAACACTATAAAAGCTTCAGAATCTCGGGAAGGAGGCGGGAACCAGCGGACATTCAAAATAAGCTTTAATAATAAAATTAACACAAAACAGCGCGACAGCCGCGTGCGGACGGCTGCAATTCAACCTAATGGAACTTAAACAAGAGTTTCATCAAGACTGAAAAACAGAAATAAGATGTGATAGGGATTTTTTAACATTTATTATGACATTTCACAGATACAAATGCAAATATGTAATTTTTTATGCGGTGAAACAAAAACCTAATATGAGAAGATGATTTTAGGTGTACGCATCAGTGTGCAGAAGACAGTCAATAATTATTCACAGGTGTTGAAGCCACAGTAGGCACTGTTGTGCAGTCTGATGGGATATACAACAGTATGCCCAAAGTGCTATTATTCCTTAAGATGCACAAAGTTGTTTTCTAAAACAAGAAAGGCAAAAAAAGAAGAAGAAAAAAAACACAAATAAATGTATAATATATATAAATATCATGTATTTATATAAAATGCATAATGTTTATAAAAGTACAAAGAATATGATAAAATAAAGATTAGTAAAATTAAAAATTAAAAAATTTGTGTTGTCACCTAGCTTACCATGTGTAATCTTGTTGTATCTTGTTGTATCAATGGATTTTAATTGAGATTGATCATTCTAAAATCCGTTTTAATACAACTATAATCGATCAGTTACATGTAAGGAGAAACAAGAAATTGCAGCTAAGCAAACCTATTCAACAGACTTATGATTATGGGAAACAAACAAAGCAAAACAAATAATTGCTTTTCAAGCATAATCACCATTAACAATACAACAACCTCAGGGCTATAAAAGCAAAGACATAAGAAATTTAACTAAAAATTATAAACCATGGACACAAATAAGGACTTCTCAGAGGTAATTAACCTAATCATTTTCTATGGTTAAAATTAAGATTTGAACTTAATTAAATGTGACACTAATAATTAAAATGTAAGAAGAGGTTGAGTGTATCAGGAGGGTATTTCCTAGCAATTTTGACCAATACTATTTATGAAATAAGAGTCAGTTTAATGTGGTAATAAGCATGGTACAATTGCATAATAATTCCTTCAAAATCTGAAACTTCATATGTTGGAAAATGGGATATGAGTGCAACAATACACTCTATAAAAACATTTTTGAAGTGAGATTGTGTTTTCTTAAAACTGTAAAGTAAAATGACATGAAAATGAATATGGTAATAGTCAGGGTCATTGTAAACATGAATTAATTAAAGAATGAGCAAACCTATAAAGGAAAGAATTTTATGAGCGTTTGAAAATGAGACGTGATGTAATAGTGCAAAGGTGCACATAGATACTTGGGTTGAATTTGGCATAAATTTTCTCCAAAACTTTACACTAAAAATATTTGAAAATTACCACAGTAATAGTCAGGATCACCATGAACAATAATCAATTGAAAGAACGAGCGAAGTTACAAAGAAAATATTTTTATGGGTGTTTGAAAATGGGTAATGGTGCAACTGGTAGAATGAACTTTTTTTTAAGTGATTTTGCCATTAATCTTATTCAAAACCATACAGTCAAAATAAAAAAAAATATGATCATCCCACCCCTATCAGGAATGCTGAATCCCTGACAATTTTCAAGCGACAGCTGAAAGCTCATCTCTTTCAAAACTACTTGGCTTCATTGAAAAAAAACAACAACTCTATTTATTCCTTCTTTTTCTAGCTTTTACTTATTTGAAAAATGTCTAAAACTTGGTATTACAAGCACTTCCTGTGTCTGTTTGCCTCTAAGAAGAATCACTTTATGTATCCTGAAATTGTGAGTCGCTTTGGATAAAAGCGTCTACAAAATGACTAAATGTAAATCCATCCATCCATCCATCATCTTCCACTTATCCGGGGCCGGGTCGCGGGGGCAACAGTCTAAGCAGAGACGCCCAGACCTCCCTCTCCCAAGCCACTTCTTCCAGGTCAGCCGGGAGACATAGTCCCTCCAGCGTGTCCTAGGTCTTCTCCGGGACTCTGCTTCTGCTTTGAAAATGAATCCAGTGATAGTATGGGTCACTCTGAATACATATGATTTGAAAGAATAAAGCAACCCTAAAAGAATGAGCTAACCTATAAAGCAACCCTTTTTATGAATGTTGGAAAAGGGGAAAAAGTGTAAGTGCAACAATGGAGTTTGATGTTTTGGGTGAATTTGCTTTTAGTTTTCTCCAAAACTATACAGTAAAATAACTTGAATATTAATACAGTGATAGTCAGGGTCACTCTGAATACATATGATTTGAAAGAATGAGCTAACCTATAAAGCAACCTTTTTTATGAATGTTGAAAAATGGGACACACTGCAATTTCTCGGATGCATTTTTTATTTGGGGTGATTTTGCTTTTAGCTTTCTCCACAACTATACATTAAAATGCTTTGAAAATGAATACAGTGATAGTCAGGGTCATTCTGAATACATATGATATGAAAGAATGGGCTAACATATAAAGGAACACTTCTTTGTGTAGGAAACTGGGACAGTGCAATTGGTAGAATGCATTATATATATATACACACACACACACACTCATATATATATCACTGATTCTTGAGAGTCGGGACAAAACAGGTTTTAAAAAACTTTTTTTTTAAATACACACTATATCAATTAAAGTTATATGTTTCTGCAGAGAAAGGTCCTAGCTATTTAACCATGTAAAGGAACAGGTTCTAAATAAAAACACATTTTCAACAAATCAACATGTTTTCATTCAGAACTTGTTTAGTGTCAACTCCATCAGACACACTAAAAAGTATAAAATTTTAATTCTTTCAATCCAACAAGAAACTAAAATTCTGAAGTATATTGTAATAGTGTTTAGTTACTCTGATATGTAAAAAAATACAATATATACACTTAGGTTGTGATTCCACACTATTCTGAAAACTCAGATTTCTAAATATTAGCATTTTCAAACATTGATTTTAACTTTAATATTTCCTTAAATAAATAAAGAATAAATAAAACATAAGAGAATGTAGATCAGATGGTCCTTTATTACAAAAACAACATAAACTGAAGGAAGAATATTTTTTCCCCAAAAGATTAACAAAAAAATACATCCAACGCTGTTGATGAAGATCTGACGGTGTTGACGAAAAACTGATGGTGTTGACAAAAATATGTGTGCATTGCTGATTAATGAACAGATGTGCTTTTCAAATACTATACTAAAACTACTCATTGTTTTTAAAGTACTGTAAAGCAAACTATAATTAAGATATTGCACATACACCATTTCCAACTATTATAAATTACACCGTTTCCAACTATCAAAAAAAAAAGAACAATAAGGGAAACCAGGGGCCCTCCTCCCCCAATTTTTTCATCTATCTCCTCTATACCACTTCCTGCTCTTCTTTTTCTCATCCACCTCTTCTCCTCTTCTTTTCCTCTTCTTTTTACTTTGAAGTGAGGTGTGTGTGTGTGTGTGATGTGTTTGCCCTGCACTGCCTACTTTATACTGGGTGTGATCTTAAATTAACAACAATAGTGCAACACATAATCTAAGCTGCGTTTATGCCTTGGGCAGCAGGCGTCGGACATGCTCACGCTCTATGAAGTCCATCACATCAGGGGCTATGCTGTAGATCTCTCGTTTTCTTAATTTGACTGGTGATGCAATTCCCATTAGTTTCACTATGATGTCTTTAACTGGGCAGAAACAGACATCCCTTGTGAGAAGCTTAGGCTGATACTTTGCTGTTGGACCATGGGGATGCAGAAACTCCACTTTCACATCTTGATGCTCAGTATCCACGGCAATGGTCTTGGCTAGCCACCAGTGGTCATCATATACTACTGCTAGCCAGTCTCCATTGTTAAGGCTGCTAACAGTCGTTACTGTCACAGTACCCTCAGGACTTTTCAGAGGCTCCTCATCTAACTCCTCCTCCATTACATCTTCCCCCCCTACCATCTCTTTTTCCATCTCCTCCAACAACATGGCCAAAGGTCTTTTCTTCCCTGCCCTCCTTGTATCACTCTGCTGTTCCTCTGGGTAGCCATGGAAATAGAAGGTAGCTGGGCTGAAGCACTGGCAAACCAACATCTTGCTGCAAAAGCAGGATAGTTGTCTGTGCTGGATCCTGTTCTCATGTGGGATGACCTAGTGTATTTTTCTGGTTGAGGGAACCTGTTTGAGAGGATGCATGAGAAGTGTATCATATCTTTGCATGTCTTCTTCTGCAATGTGATACAGCTGAATGCTCTTCAGACTGTTTGAGACCTTTACAAAGAATGTGTGTCCATCTGTCACATCATTTCCTCTCAGGACCAGGTTGTCAGCTGTTCTTTTCACTGTTCCGCCAATGCCGTCTGGTGTGCCCTTACCATGGGAAGTGGGGAAGAAGTTCCATGTGGCTCTTTCAAACCCATATGTATATGTGTATATATGTGTATATATATGTATATATGTATATACATATATATATATATACAGTATTGTTCAAAATAATAGCAGTACAATGTGACTAACCAGAATAATCAAGGTTTTTCGTATATTTTTTTATTGCTACGTGGCAAACAAGTTACCAGTAGGTTCAGTAGATTCTCAGAAAACAAATGAGACCCAGCATTCATGATATGCACGCTCTTAAGGCTGTGCAATTGGGCAATTAGTTGAATTAGTTGAAAGGGGTGTGTTCAAAAAAATAGCAGTGTGGCATTCAATCACTGAGGTCATCAATTTTGTGAAGAAACAGGTGTGAATCAGGTGGCCCCTATTTAAGGATGAAGCCAACACTTGTTGAACATGCATTTGAAAGCTGAGGAAAATGGGTAGTTCAAGACATTGTTCAGAAGAACAGCGTACTTTGATTAAAAAGTTGATTAGAGAGGGGAAAACCTATAAAGAGGTGCAAAAAATGATAGGCTGTTCAGCTAAAATGATATCCAATGCCTTAAAATGGAGAGCAAAACCAGAGAGACGTGGAAGAAAACGGAAGACAACCATCAAAATGGATAGAAGAATAACCAGAATGGCAAAGGCTCAGCCAATGATCACCTCCAGGATGATCAAAGACAGTCTGGAGTTACCTGTAAGTACTGTGACAGTTAGAAGACGTCTGTGTGAAGCTAATCTATTTTCAAGAATCCCCCGCAAAGTCCCTCTGTTAAAAAAAAGGCATGTGCAGAAGAGGTTACAATTTGCCAAAGAACACATCAACTGGCCTAAAGAGAAATGGAGGAACATTTTGTGGACTGATGAGAGTAAAATTGTTCTTTTTGGGTCCAAGGGCCACAGGCAGTTTGTGAGACGACCCCCAAACTCTGAATTCAAGCCACAGTACACAGTGAAGACAGTGAAGCAAGGAGGTGCAAGCATCATGATATGGGCATGTTTCTCCTACTATGGTGTTGGGCCTATTTATCGCATACCAGGGATCATGGATCAGTTTGCATATGTTAAAATACTTGAAGAGGTCATGTTGCCCTATGCTGAAGAGGACATGCCCTTGAAATGGTTGTTTCAACAAGACAATGACCCAAAACACACTAGTAAACGGGCAAAGTCTTGGTTCCAAACCAACAAAATTAATGTTATGGAGTGGCCAGCCCAATCTCCAGACCTTAATCCAATTGAGAACTTGTGGGGTGATATCAAAAATGCTTTTTCTGAAGCAAAACCAAGAAATGTGAATGAATTGTGGAATGTTGTTAAAGAATCATGGAGTGGAATAACAGCTGAGAGGTGCCACAAGTTGGTTGAGCAGTTTTAAAAAACTGTGGTCATACAACTAAATATTAGTTTAGTGATTCACAGGATTGCTAAATCCCAGAAAAAAAAAATGTTTGTACAAAATAGTTTTGAGTTTGTACAGTCAAAGGTAGACACTGCTATTTTTTTGAACACACCCCTTTCAACTAATTGCCCAATTGCACAGCCTTAAGAGCGTGCATATCATGAATGCTGGGTCTTGTTTGTTTTCTGACAATCTACTGAACCTACTGGTAACTTGTTTGCCACGTAGCAATAAAAAATATACTAAAAACCTTGATTATTCTGGTTAGTCACATTGTACTGCTATTATTTTGAACAATACTGTATATATATATATATATATATATACACATATACATATATATATATATATATATATATATATATATATATATATTAGGGGTGTAACGATACGCGTATTCGTATTGAACCGTTCGGTACGACGCTTTCGGTTCGGTACGCGGTACGCATTATGTATACCGAACGGTTCGTTGGAGTATTTAATTATATTTGAAAAAAAAAAAAAAAAAAAGAGAGAGAGAAATATAATGATATGCGTTCAACAAGGTAGCCCAATAACCCAAACAACGTAACAGGCAACGCCCCTGACGCCTATTTTTACGGCGACACGCGCGCATGTTGGAAGCTTTTCCAGGCAAAATATAATAGGAAAATGTGTTTAAATGTCATTTTGTACACAGATACATATGAATTCCTGATATTTTTATATTTGAAAGTCTATAGGTTGGCATAAATTCAGATATAAATGTAATAAAAAAATAAAAATAATAATTATCGATTTTCAAATATTGCACCTGTCAAACATAATCTATTTGGCCGTCAATACTTTTGACGGTGTCCTTTATCAGTAGGCGTAGGTGTAGGTGTGTAAAAAAAGTATATATTGTTGTAATGAAGACATGAGCCTGGTCTGTCAACGGTCTTCCTCTACAGCAGCAGCGCGCCAGCGCCGCGTCAGGCACGCTTCTGGTGTGTAAGCCCGGTGACACACTGGCTGCGTGGCGTGAGCGCCGCGTGTCTGAAGCGTCCCAGAAGCGTCCCAGAAGCGTGGCGGATTCTGTGTCTTTACACACCAGAAGCGTGCCTGACGCGACGCGCGTCTCACGCAGGCGGTCTGTAAGCTCTAACCTGTTAACATAGGAGCCGAATTAAAAACCGACAAGCCACGCGGCTGAGACGCTTGCGCCACGCATCCAGTGTGTCGCCGGCCTAAAGACACAGAATCCGCCACGCTTCTGGGATGCTTCTGGGACGCTTCAGACACGTGGCGCTCACGCCACGCAGCCAGTGTGTCACCGGCCTCGAGCCAGAGACGGACGCGCTCAACGCTTGTCATATATCACAATTAATATGAAGTGTTTTCAACCACATAATGTTTATTTTAGGTTTCATACATTTAAATATACATAATCACAGTAAAACAATACTTGGTATTTGTAAAATACACACTGATGTCTATGGAAGCTGCAAAAATCTAATCAAATGTAATTTGCAGACGTGTTTTATTCATATATCAGACAGCAGAACAATAAAGTTTCCTCTATTCTTTGTCCAGTTCAACAGCCACTTACTTTCATGTATTTCGGGAGAAACTGGGGAATTCAAGTGCTGTACGTTAAATCCGGCAGACAGGACTCTGAACTGCAGCGCTCATCTCGTTATAGATCAAGATAATTTATAAAGGTTTTTAAACGAAGAATCGGAATATCAGACATGGTAAGCAAGTTTGTGTATATATTTTAATAAAAAAATGAAAAACTAAATAAAACGAATACCGATACATCTGTTAGTGGCTGCGGTGTGTCACGTGACAATCATGACGCGTCGCCATGGAAACAAGGGGTCAGTTAAAATATTTGTAATTTACGCGTGAAAGGATTGATTTAGGGCCGTTTCATAGTCAACGCGAGAAATGCGAGCAAGCAACGCGAGCGACGCGCTCCCTTTCATAGTCTAAACAGTGAATGCAAGCGTCATGGGTGATGCGTGTATGCAATACACCGCTCACGCAACAGATGGTAGTAGAGTCGGGTGATATTAGTAGAGTCGGGTCGCGTGATATTCAGATTGCAATGGCAACTGAAGAGGAGTGTATTCTGTTGCTGATGAACTATCGTATAAATGTGGATGAATACGTATAAGTTCGCATAATTTTTCCTCTTCGCCCACCATTGTATTCAAACCTTCTTCTTCTGTAAACACAATATACTTGAATTAATGTACAATACTTGCAATGTCGCCCCCACCGACAACGCATATTATTGCGTGAATCGGCGCGTCGCGTATCAAAAACTAGGATGACACATTTGGCTACGCACCGATGCATAATGGCGGCCGAAGCGTAACGATGCGTAGCCTCGGGGACGCGTATGCGTACAGATGCGTTGACTATGAAACGGCCCTTAAATATATATATATTTTCTAAGTAAACAACAATAGCCCAAGTTTAGTAAACATTTTTATTGAGACTATAAAAAATAATTCTGCATCTATTTTTAGGCTACGCCTGTCAGACACAGACGAGGACACAGAGGATTCAGTGAAACAGTATTTAATATAAATCAGAGGTTTCAGACACAGGTGAATCTTGACACATGGAAGACACAGGGATAACACAACTTTCCTTCAGGTGAATGGTGATACAGATGGCGACTCAGACGAAGACGATGGGAGCAGGAATTCCGACGAGGATGAAGAGGGTAAGGCAGATCAGGTGGGTAGACGAATGGCGTTCAGGTTAGTGAGGAGGTCGGTGCAAGACCAGACACTGAGTGATGGTGACTGGTGGCTTTATATGTGGCACTGGTGATGATGCACAGGTGTTTAGAATTCTGGTGATTGGGGACGAGTGGGTGTGGCGTAAGTGTCCGATTCTGGGAGTGTAGCAGGTGTGGCTGTGACAGTACCCCCTCCTCCACGGGCGGCTCCTGACGGCTGGGATCTTGTACGACGATGGGGTCTACCTCAGCCACGGGGAGCGGGGCGGTCTGGATGGTCTCTGTGAAAGTCAGTGAGAAGGCTGGGGTCCAGGATGTCGTTACGATTAACCCAGCAACGCTCCTCCGGGCCGTAGTTCTCCCAGTCTACAAGGTACTCCAATTGAGGACCCCGTCGTCGAGAGTTGAGGATAGCTCTAACCCGGAAGATGTCGTTGTCTTCTTCGATGGCTGGAGGAGGAGGTACGGCATCATCACCAGGCTCTGTGGATGGAGGAGACAAAGGTTCAGTGAAGGGTTTGAGGAGTGAAACATGGAATGAAGGTGAGATACGGTACTGTGCAGGTAGCTGGAGTCTATAGGTCACTTCGTTCAGTTGCCGTTCAATTGTGAATGGTCCGATGTATCAGGGACTCAGCTTACGGCAGGGCAGCCGGAGGCAGATATCCCTCGTCGAGAGCCAGACTCGCTGTCCAGGTTGGTATTGCGGCGTAGGTCTTCGACGAGCGTCCGCTTGCTCCTTATGCCTCCGCACTGCCCACTGGAGATGCACGTGAGCCGAGTCCCAGACCCTCTCGCTCTGTCGGAACCAGTGATCTACCGCTGGGACCTCCGAGGGCTCACCTGACCATGGGAAGAGTGGAGGCTGGTATCCGAGGACACATTGGAAGGGGGTGAGCCCGGTGGTGGATTGCTGGAGGGAGTTCTGAGCTTATTCGGCCCAGGGTAGGTACTGGCTCCAACAGTCCTGGTTACGGTGGCAGTATATCCTCAGGAACCTCCCAAGTTCCTGTATCTTACGCTCCGTCTGGCCGTTGGTCTGTGGATGGTATCCAGAAGAGAGGCTGACGGACACCCCTAGAAGACGGAAGAAAGCAGACCAGACTCTTGAGATGAATTGGGGACCCCGGTCGGAGACGATGTCCTCTGGAATGCCAAAGTGGCGGAATACATTGTGGAATAGTGCCTCTGCCGCTTCAAACGCAGTGGGAAGTCCTTTGAGAGGGATGAGTTTACATGACTTCGAAAACCTGTCGACCACTACCAGCACACAGGTGTAGCCTTGAGAGAGAGGGAGGTCAGTCATGAAATCTATACCAATATGGGTCCATGGACGTTCAGGAATGGGCAGAGGCACCAGTTTACCCTCCGGGAGTCTTCTAGGGGTGTCTGCTATGGCGCAGACGGAGCATCCCTTGAGGTAGCGGACAGTATCCAGAGCCATCGATGGCCACCAGTAAAGTTGTTGAAGGAGCGAGAGGGTCCGCCTCCTGCCTGGATGTCCAGATCCCGGAGAGGTATGAGCTAAGTCCAGGAGGGTAATCCGATGTTGAGGAGGGACGAAGAGTTTCCCTTCTGGACCTCCCGGCGGAGCAGGGTGTTGAAGGTTTTCTTGTTCAATCAGATGATCAATATTCCATTGGATAGGACTTACAATCATGGCTGGAGGGAGGATTGGTTCCGGAGATTCGGGTTCAGGATCTGCTTGATGAAGACGGGAGAGGGCATCGGCTCTATTGTTCTGGGAGCCAGGGCGATAAGTGACCTTAAAGTTGAATCTCGTGAAGAACAAGGCCCATCTGGCTTGGCGATGATTCAGTCTCTTAGCTTCACGGAGGTATTCCAGGTTCCGGTGGTCTGTTACTACCTCGAAAGGGAACTGGGCTCCCTCCAGCCAATGACGCCATTCTTCCAGAGCCAGCTTGATGGCCAGTAGTTCACGGTTACCGATGTCATAATTCTGCTCCGCCGGGGATAGCTTCTTCGAGAAGAAGGCGCATGGATGGAGTCTTGGAGGATCCCCCTGCCGCTGGGATAGGACTGCTCCGACCCCGGTTGATGAGGCGTCCACTTCCACGATGAACTGTTGGTTGGGATCAGGGTGGACTAGGATCGGAGCAGTCTTGAAGGCCTGCTTGAGTAGGTGGAAAGCTTCAGTGGCCTCGGGGTTCCAGGACAGAGACTTGGGCCGGTTCCGGAGGAGAGAAGTTAGAGGGGAGCTGAGTAAACTGTAGTCTTTGATGAATCTTCTATAGAAGTTGGCAAAGCCCAGGAAGCGTTGGAGTTCTTTAATGGAACCAGGTTGAGGCCAGTGTGTAATGGCGTCCACCTTCCCCTGGTCCATCTTCACGCCTTGTGGGTCGATGATGTATCCCAGGAACTGGACTGAGGGCGTGTGGAACTCACATTTTTCAGACTTGAGGTAGAGGTGGTGTTCCCGGAGTTTTCGGAGTACGAGTGTGACATGTTGGATGTGTTCCTCCTTGGATGTGGAGTAAATGAGGATGTCGTCGATGTAGACAATTACGAACTGGTTAAGGTATTCTCTGAAGACTTCATTCATATAATTTTGGAAGACGGATGGACTGTTGGATAACCCATACGGCATGACCCTGTATTCATAGTGCCCGGAAGGAGTAATGAAAGCAGTCTTCCACTCGTCCCCCTTCCGGATGCGGATTAAGTTGTAGGCGCTCCTCAAGTCCAGTTTAGTGAAGATCTTGGCTCCGTGTAGTTGTTCTAACGCTGCTGGGACCAGGGGAAGAGGATAGCTGAATTTGATGGTTTGAGAGTTGAGGTGGCGATAGTCGATACACGGCCTCAAGCCTCCGTCCTTCTTGGCCACGAAGAAAAAGCTGGAAGCGGCAGGGGAAGTAGATGGTCGGATGAACTCCTGAGCGAGGGCTTCCTGTATGTACTCCTCCATGGCCTTCTGCTCCGGGATGGACAGTGGATAGACTCGTCCTTTAGGAAGGGTTGCTCCAGGCAGGAGGTCAATGGCGCAGTCCCATGGCCTATGAGGTGGAAGTTTCGTTGCCAACCGCTTACTGAACACATCCTGGAACGCCCGATATTCAGGAGGGATGATATGATCTACCTTAGTGTCGGGGCTTTCCACTGATGTGGACTGAACCGGTAGGGATGACTTCTTAATGGGAGGAATGACCTTGGGAATTTTAGCTGGAGGAGTGATGCAGGTAAGATGACAGGACTGTCCCCATTTCAGGATCTCACCAGTGGGCCAATGGATGTGAGGTTGGTGTTGATTAAGCCAGGGGCGTCCCAGGATGATGTCTGCGGTGGATTCCTCCAGCACCATAAACGTGATGTCTTCCTCGTGCAGGAGTCCCACGCGGAGGATGATTGTGGGGGAGAAATAGTGGACACGACCCTTGCCCAGCGGTTTTCCCTGTATCGTCGTTATTTTGAGTTCGACGGGGCTTCGATGATGTTTGGCACTTAGACGAGTTAATGTTTGCCGGTTGATGAAGTTCCCCGCCGAACCGTAGTTGATGAGGGCTTGTACTGAAACAGAAGAATGGAGATGTCTTAGAGTAACCCAGGTTTTAGTCAGAGGAGCAGTTAGAGGCGGAATATGGATGGTACTCACCGCTGGGCGTGGAGGCCGTACTGGACAGGATGGTAAGAGGTGTCCATCTCCCCCACAATAGAGACACAGCCCGGTATTAATCCTCCGCTGACGTTCCAATGTGGATAGGTGGTTAGAATCCACTTGCATGGGCTCAGGTGCTGGAGGAGCGACAGATGGTATAGCGGGCGGAGGAAGTACAGCGGGAGTGAGCTGATGACAGGCAGTGAGTCTCTGGGCAACTCTAATGGATTTCTGGATTAGACACTCAAGTCCCAGTGAGTCTTCATATACCACAATCAACCCTTGTACTTTGTAACACAATCCGTGGCGATATGCTGTAAGTAAGGCAGTTTCATTCCAGCCGCTTATGTAAGCGAGTGTACGGAAGCGCACGGCATAATCACTCACGGATTCATCTCTCTGTTGGCGAATTGTAAATAGTTGATCATGGACAGATAATGCCGAAGTTTGTTGACCAAAGACGGATTTTAGCTGAGAACAGAAATTAGTGACTGATCCGATGGCAGAGGAGTTCGAGTCCCAGAGAGATTGAGCCCATTGGAGAGCTTTACCTGAGAGCAGGTTGATGATGAATGCGACTCGACTGCGTTCAGTGGTGAATAAATGAGCGTTGGATTCCATGTAGAGGGAACACTGTAGTAGGAACCCGCTGCAATCCTCCGCTGTGCCGCTGTATGTCGCAGGTTTGGCCATGGGACTCGCAGGGGCAACTGAAGAAGTGACCGGTGGTGTAGCGGTGATAGAACTGTTGACAGCCGGTGAAGAAAGTTGAGTTTGTTGTATTAGTGAGGACCGTACAGCGTGAACCAGTTCAGTGAAGGGATCCGCGGTGCGGTCCTCGCCTGCATCTGGAGAGCTCTGCATTTGGTCTGGTCTTCTGTCAGACACAGACGAGGACACAGAGGATTCAGTGAAACAGTATTTAATATAAATCAGAGGTTTCAGACACAGGTGAATCTTGACACGTGGAAGACACAGGGATAACACAACTTTCCTTCAGGTGAATGGTGATACAGATGGCGACTCAGACGAAGACGATGGGAGCAGGAATTCCGACGAGGATGAAGAGGGTAAGGCAGATCAGGTGGGTAGACGAATGGCGTTCAGGTTAGTGAGGAGATCGGTGCAAGACCAGACACTGAGTGATGGTGACTGGTGGCTTTATATGTGGCACTGGTGATGATGCACAGGTGTTTAGAATTCTGGTGATTGGGGACGAGTGGGTGTGGCGTAAGTGTCCGATTCTGGGAGTGTAGCAGGTGTGGCTGTGACAACGCCACTGGTATAAAGAATGGCACTGGTTTTATTTTTAGTGATAAAAAGTGTGTGTTTTTTTTGTATTATTATTAGCAATTTTTTTGTGTTTTGCTTTGGTACCAAAAACTGTAGATTTTCACTGGTATCGGTACCAAATACTGAAATTTTGGTACAGTGAAAACACTAGTGCACACACAAACCAGGACCACACACCCCGAACAGTGGGCAGCCATTTATGCTGCGGCACCCGGGGAGCAATTGAGGGTTCGGTGCCATGCTCAAGAGCACCTAAGTCATGGTATTGCCAGCCTGCGATTGATACCCACAACCCTAGGGTTAGGAGTCAAGCTCTCTAACCACTAGGCCATTACTTCCCGCAAAAAAGGGTGGTTTAACATATTGGATAATCATTAATCATTAAACAATGTTGTTTTTCACAGATATGTTCAGTTTGCTGTGGCTAAAACAAGTTCAAGAACTAAAAAACAAGTGGCAATTAAGGGTGTTCTGGAGTCATTAAAAGAAAACACCACCACCACCTCTGAAATAATCCATGTCAAAATAACTTTGGCAGGAGCACACAAAAACCACAACACTTCACAAAACTGTCATTTCTCAAATAACATCCATTACATGGTGTGTGTCAAAATACAGGAATTTGTGTCACTTGGAATAACCTCAGTTCCTTTACTGAAGAAGGTTCTGAAAACCTTTTTCACACTACCCTTCAAGCCATGTTATACAAAACCATGTGCATCAAGCCTTAGCATGTGGAAAATATTATGGCTTTGATAAACTGCAGGTAGAAAAAAAAACTGATGAATTTAAATTAACAGATCCAAATGACAAGTTTTTCTTTCGGAAATGTACAGAGAACAACATCGAGCAGACAGTTCTGACGGCAAAGCAGAAGAACAAGGATTTCCAGGCGCTGAAGACTTTAATAGGAAGTCGTGGCCTAATGGTTAGAGAGTCAGACTCCCAATCAAAGGGTTGTGAGTTTGAGTCTCGGGCCAGCAGGAGTGCATGTACAGTTCTCTCTCCACCTTCAATACCATGACTTAGGTGCCCTTGAGCAAGGCATTGAACCCCCAACTGCTCCCTGGGCGCTGCAGCATAAATGGCTGCCCACTGCTCCGGGTGTGTGTTCACAGTGTGTGTGTGTGTTCACTGCTCTGTGTGTGTGTGCACTTTGGATGGGTTAAATGCAGAGCACGAATTCTGAGTATGGGTCACCATACTTGGCTGCATGTCACTTCACTTCTTTCTAATTTGGATGATAACAACACACAAGAGATAACATCTTCACAAGAAACTTTTTTTTAATTAATCAAAATGTACAACAACAGGGATTACATTATGGAGATATGGTCCTTCTTGATGCTACTTACAGAACAACTAAATATGCATTGATCTAGGTTCACAAATGTTGGATACAAACCTATCACGTGAAAATGGCAAATGCTTTTGGCTTTGTTGCAACAGTTTGTGAAGAATACTTTTTTATTCCAACATAACAATACACCCTTTCTTGCAATAGCCAAGCCTGTTTATTAAAAGTTAAGTTGTATCGCTTTTCCAATGACTTTTGATCTCCCATGTACTCTCCCCTGACAGCCAAGAACAAGTTGTCCCTCTCCGAGCAAAATTAACTACTACGAAACCAGTAGTTAAATTCCAGGCTGCAGCAAAGTCAGATTGTGCAGAAGAATCATCTGTTTCCTGTGGTCTTGTCCTGGTGGTCTTCTGAGACAAGGTCTTTACTGGGGATCTGTATCTGGGGCTCTAGTTGTCCTGGTCTCCGCTGTCTTTCAGGGCAGTAGAGGTCCTTTCTAGGTGCTGATCCACCATCTGGTCTGGATACGTACTGGATCCGGGTGACTGCAGTGATCCTCTGATCTGGACACAGACTGGATCTGGTGGCCACGGTGACCTCAGAACAAGAGAGAAACAGACAAATATTAGCGTAGATGCCATTCTTGTAATGATGTAGCAAGTACATAAGGTGTAATGTGAAGTGTTTCCGGTTCCGGTTTACCATAATTTATGCAGCCTAAAAATCCTTTAATGGATTTGGATAGTAAAAGCATATTAGTATGTTATGTGTATGCCAGGTTAAAGAGATGGGACTTTAATCTAGATTCAAACTGCAAGAGTGTGTCTGCCTCCCGAACAATGTTAGGTAGGTTATTCCAGAGTTTAGGCGCCAAATAGGAAAAGGATCTGCCGCCCGCAGTTGATTTTGATATTCTAGGTATTATCAAATTGCCTGAGTTTTGAGAACATAGCGGACGTAGAGGAGTATAATGTAAAAGGAGCTCATTCAAATACTGAGGTGCTAAACCATTCAGGGCTTTATAAGTAATAAGCAATATTTTAAAATCTATACAATGTTTGATAGGGAGCCAGTGCAGCGATGACAGGACCAGGCTAATATGGTCATACTTCCTGGTTCTAGTAAGAACTATTGCTGCTGCATTTTGGACTAGCTGTAGTTTGTTAACTAAGCGTGCAGAAGAACCACCCAATAAAGCATTACAATAATCTAACCTTGAGGTCATTAATGCATGGATTAACATTTCTGCATTTGACATTGAGAGCATAGGCCGTAATTTAGATATACTTTTGAGATGGAAAAATGCAGTTTTACAAATGCTAGAAACGTGGATTTCTAAGGAAAGTTTGCGTTTAAATAGCACAGCTAGGTTCCTAACTGATGACGAAGAATTGACAGAGCAACCATCAAGTCTTACACAGTGTTCTAGGTTATTACAAGCTGAGTTTTTCGGTCCTATAATTAGGACCTCTGTTTTTTTCTGAATTTAGCAGTAAGAAATTACTTGTCATCCAGTTTTTTATATCGACTATGCATTCCATTAGTTTTTCAAATTGCTGTGTTTCACCGGGCCGCGAAGAAATATAGAGCTGAGTATCATCAGCATAACTGTGAAAGCTAACACCATGTTTCCTGATGATATCTCCCAAGGGTAACATATAAAGCGTGAAGAGTAGCGGCCCTAGTACTGAGCCTTGAGGTACTCCATACTGCACTTGTGATCGATATGATACATCTTCATTCACTGCTACGAACTGATGGCGGTCATATAAGTACGATTTAAACCATGCTAATGCACTTCCATTAATGCCAACAAAGTGTTCAAGTCTATGCAAAAGAATGTTGTGGTCAATTGTGTCAAACACATCACTAAGATCCAATAAAACTAATAGAGAGATACACCCATGATCAGATGATAAGAGCAGATCATTTGTAACTCTAAGGAGAGCAGTCTCAGTACTATGATACAGTCTAAATCCTGACTGGAAATCCTCACATATACCATTTTTCTCTAAGAAGGAATATAATTGTGAGGATACCACCTTTTCTAGTATCTTGGACAGAAAAGGGAGATTCGAGATTGGTCTATAATTAACTAGTTTTTTGGGGTCAAGTTGTGGTTTTTTGATGAGAGGCTTAATAACAGCCAGTTTGAAGGTGTTGGGGACATATCCTGATAACAATGAGGAATTAATAACAGTCAGAAGAGGATTTATGACTTCTGGAAGCATATCTTTTAGGAGCTTAGATGGTATAGGGTCTAACATACATGTTGTTGGTTTAGATGATTTAACAATTTTATACAATTCTTCCTCTCCTATAGTAGAGAATGAGTGGAACTGTTCCTCAGGGGGTCTACAGTGCACTGTCTGATGTGATACTGTAGCTGACGGTTGCAATTTTATCTCTAATAGTATCGATTTTAGAAGTAAAGTAGTTCATAAAGTCATTACTGCTGTGGTGTTGGGAAATGTCAACACTTGTTGAGGCTTTATTTTTCGTTAATTTAGCCACTGTATTGAATAAATACCTGGGGTTATGTTTGTTTTCTTCTAAAAGAGAAGAAAAGTAATCAGATCTAGCAGTACACGATGGTGAGTGGTTGGTTGGCTTTGCCGGGTTCCGCTTCATTCGTGAGACTTCCTGGATTTCAGGTAGCTATGCAACTGAGTTTTTCTCTGAGTCTGGAGTGACTCTGAGAGGGTTTTCTTTGATGAAGTTCAACGAAGGATCTTACCGAAGAGTTGATGAGTTTTGAGTGAGCTCTTGGTGGTTTGAAGAGTATACGCTGGACGATGAAAAGGTCAGCACAAAACATAGGCAAGAGCCAAAAGTCACTGCAAGCAAAGCAAAAAGCTGCTTGTCACTGGGTTATAAGCAAGTCCATCTGACCCGTCCTTCTTAGTATGACAGCCAATCAGATATTGTCTTGGGCGGGACCTAAGCCCCGTTCTCCGGTTCTTGCATGTAATTAGCATAATTTCCATGTGATCGTGTGTGTCCAATCTCCTGAGAGTTTAGTTTAAACACTTTAATAAGCAAACTTAATAGTTTAAATATGGTGCATCCTACACACATCCTACTTTATATCAAAATTCTAGAAATCATTTACCCATCAAGTAGGTACCAAAATACATATACTTCCCATAGTTGAGGTGGAAGTAAATAAGGATTTAGCCATGATAAGTGTTTAACACACAAAATTAACTTGAGTAATATAAAGCATGCATAATACAGAGAATACACATGTATGAGGCAACTTGTGGTGATTAGTTCCTATAACTGAGGTAGAAAACCCTACGAATAGGCTGTAATGAAAAGTAAACACACAGAAAGAATTCCACAGGTTATATAAAACAAATATGATACTTAAGATATATGCAAGATAAATACTGGAAATCAATTCAGCTTATTGGAAGCAATTTTGAGACCGTTGTTTGTATTAAACCACAAGTGTTCTCTGGTTTAAGGTTTGTGGTGATCCTGGGCCATAGGAATGCCTTAGCATCCTTCGTTTCCTGATAAGGCTGGGGATTTATGCATTGGGGTCACCACAGGGTTTCTTGGCCATTTGGTCTTAAGTTTGGGGAACAAAGAGAAATCTGTTCCTGCTGTCCTGGCATTGCTGGTATGAGATTAGACAGGCACAAAAAGGGAAGTGGAAAGGCTGGCTATAGGGCTGGCGACATAATCAATAATTGTTGATCATAAAGCACTAATGCTGGATGTCACCAATGTCTTGCATTCTTAATGAGTATTTTTTTCCCCCTCTTTTCTTTTCAAGGTTATCAATTTCTATTTGTCCTTGCTAGGGCTGTGAATCTTTGGGTAGGCAGTGATTCTATTCATGATTCATAGGTTTTCGATTAAATTCAAGAACGATTTTTGCAAATTTAGAATGATTCGATTCAATTCACAATTCAATTAGATTCGATTCTGCATTCTTTAAGTGCATTCACAGGATTATTTAAATGCTTCTTCTAAATTCTTTAAATGCTTAGTCAGGGGGCAAATTACATCAACCTTTATGGCCATAGGTTAAAAAAAAATATTTAAAAAATACACTTTTGTCCATTGTTAGATGCTAATTTAACATTTTGTCACACCAGGGGCGTAGCCATCATTTCAGTGAAAAGAAATGTCAAATACAATAATTTTATGATTGTAGCCTATGAATGATCATAATTATTACAATGAATTCTCTTCTTTTTTTATTACTTTTCATTTGCTATAAGAAATCAAATACACTGCTCGACAATAATCATTTGTAATTTAAATGTTTTCCTAATGGCAATTTTATGATTGTTTTATATAGGCTACTACATTTAATTAGCTATTATTTAAATTTTCTGCACAGAATAAGGTAGAAAATATACTTTATTGTTTCTTTACTGCAATAAATGATATGCCAATTAGCACTGCATCATTCATAAATGTTATTTATTTATTGTGGGGCTTTTTTCTCAGCGTTTCATCAGTTCATTTTGCTTTTATTCAGTTCAGTTTTATTCACTTCAGATAAAGCCTGGCACGTCTATGAGAGTGAGATCAGTTCTCTTTCAGTGTGAAAAGATAAAATGCTATAGAAGCTGTTAAACTTCCATAAACAAATGATGATTCTGAGAGAAAACGCGCCAGATGTCTGTTTGCTAAAGCAATGAACACTACTTTAATGCATCTGATTATCAGATAAACCTTGTGCTCTTATTTCAAGGCCGTTGTTAATGCTGTGGTTATTTTAACAGTCTCCTTCATACATTTGGTTCATCAGCATTGTTAAAACACATTTATCTTTCAATGGAACTGTGCGTATGATTTAGACACTTACATTTCTGCTCCGAACATGAAATAAATACGCAGCTTTCGACTGCTCTGGTAACACCATCAGTAAGATCCTGAGAGCCATTGAAAAACTACAGAAAAGTAAAGCTACTTTCACAGAGATCACACATTAGCTGCATCAGAGACAAAAAGGATTAGATTAAACAAGGTTTAATTAAACAAGGTTAAACAAGGATTAAACAAGGATTGTTACAGGTGCTAAACAGTGGAGTGCGTGAAGGATAGATGCGAGGCACGGACACTGTTCAAGGTCTATATTAATTTGTGTTTGTAGTAATTTAATGTGTATATATTTTGAAAGCATTGAATCACTATAGAAATCGCGATTCATTCGATTCTTAGCATTTTTTATAAATTATTGTCCGAAATCAGTGATTCACGATTCAAAAATCATGTTTCGAGATCGATGCATATGAATCGTCAGGGTTTGTAATCGATTGCATCAAGAAAACGAGTGAATTGTTACACCCCTAGTCCTTATAAAGAGAAACAGGGATCAGCTGGGGAGCCTTAATATTCTAGTTTTCATGAATTAAAATGTATAGTAATGATTGGTAGTAAATTTATTTTGTGGGATTTCTGGATGCTTGAGACTATAAAATAAATCAGACAGCTGTATTAATAAAATCATAGCCACAGTTTGTTGTCTAGAGCTACAATTGTAATTAATAATAAATAATACAATTGAATTACAATTTATTTATTTACTTTTTTATTAAAGTTCTATTTTTATTTTTTTGAAAGGAGGGGGCACTATAATACTATTCTGCTTAGGGCACCCATTTGGCCAGCAGCGGCCTTGGATAAAATAAAAATAAAACCTTGTACACAGACAAATGAAACCCACGGGCCTGTACCATGAAGCTGGATTAGGTGGCTAGCCAGCTATGTTTCAGCTTAGTTTCCGCCAACCCTGGGTTTTAGGTACTATGAAAGTAGCTCGGCTTTAATCGGTGTTCGATGACATGGTATCTTACGCTGCACGGCTAACCTGCTCCGGGGCAGGTTATGTTCTTTATTCAAAATCTCATACTGAAGTTTTACCAATCAGCTGTGAGCAAAGAAATATATAGGTGACGTATCTAATTCCCAGCGTCTGTTCACTATTGCAATGGCTTCACCTTTTCTCCCAAATCCTGTGGACATCTCCGCGCAAATTGTTAGACTAGCACTTCGTAGAGAAAGAGTTTTTAGGGACAGACAAAATCCATTTGACTTTCCTGATACTTACTTGTATGAAAGATACAGATTTTCCGCGGAAGGAATGTCTTATCTTTGTGAACTTCTTGAGCCGCACGTAACAAATGTGACTCGTCGAAGCCATGCCCTTACTGTACCGCAAATGGTATGTATTGCATTGCCTTTTTTTGCAAGTGGTACATACTTGTATGCGGTCAGGGATGCAGAGAATCTAGGGAAAAACACGGTCTGCGAACCATTCGAAAGGTGGTCCTCGCTCTGCAGGGGTACATAAACGGCTTCATTGTATTCCCCGGACAATTATCGACCATGTGCATAAAAGAGGGCTTTTATAAAATTGCCGGTAAGATAAACTTTATAGGGTGACATCGCATGAACAAATTTAACATTTCACACTCATTTTTTTTCGTCTTCAAAAAAGCATATTTCATTCTTAGAAATCTATTATACAGTAGTCTGCAGTAGCTACCTGTTAAGAATGATTTTAAGTATATATTTTTAATTTCTAAGATAGGATTGCCTAGAGTC
Organism: Carassius gibelio; assembly: GCF_023724105.1. Taxonomy (NCBI): domain Eukaryota; kingdom Metazoa; phylum Chordata; class Actinopteri; order Cypriniformes; family Cyprinidae; genus Carassius; species Carassius gibelio. The sequence continues at coordinate 17,430,579 of NC_068401.1, read as the reverse complement.
ATAGGAGCAATAGACTGCAAACATGTTGCAATCTCCACAGCTCTCGGAAAACATGAGGCAGATTATGTGAACAGAAAGTCCTTTCACAGCCTTAATGTTCAGATAGGGCTACTATATTGTCACAGTTCATGAATGCACCGTCTCCTGCTGTATTCATGTTACGTCATGTTGATTGTTTCATGTGGGTGTTGCCTCTGATCATCTGATCAGTGGCAGGTGCAGCTCATTCCAACAGCCTACTTAATGCCCTTCTTTCGTCTCTTGTTTGTCAGATCGTTGTTTGAGGTCCTCCTTGTTGATGTCTGTTCAGTCTCTTGTGTTCCTGCCCTTGCTTTGTCTCCTGTTCGGTCGTCTCTGGGTTGTATCACTCACTCACGGATTATCTTCACCTCTCATGGATCTACCAAAACCATCATCTCTACCAGCGCACTCAAACCACCTAGTCACCAGTCTGTGCTGCAGTCGAGGTCCCTGCGTCACTCTCCAACCTTCATCCATCACACCTCTTGTCAATAAACTCTGTTTACTCACATTTGCCTCCTGTCTTCCATACAAGTCGTTACATATATAGCCTATGTGAAATTATTTTTTTTGCATTGAGATCAATCTTTAAATAGTTAGTAACTAACAGATAGGACAATCATTTACTGTACATTTCATATCTGCAGATGATTTGTGATCATGAATGCATGATCACAAGTTTGGATGCCAAATGGCCTGGCTCTGTGCATGACTCACAAATTTTCCGTGAGTCTATTTTGTGTCAGTGCTTTGAGGAAGGCAAGTTAAATTTGGTACAGTACACTTTAAAGTTTTAATTTTAATAGCAAAACTTACACAATTTTCCCCTTTTCTGTTCTATGACAGGGCTTTTTGATGGCCTGTTGGTTAGAGATCGAGGTTATGCATGCCAGAGTTTTTTGCTAACCCCCTATCCTGACCCTCAGACAGGGCCACAAAACCGCTTCGATGTGGCCCTCAGTAAAACCAGGGTCAAGATCGAGATGACCTTTGGCATCCTAAAGGCACGTTTCAACTGCCTTAGGCTTTTAAGAGTGTCACCAGAGCGGGCAATCCAGATAGTGATGTGGCATGTGCCATTCTGCATAATATAGCCACTATCAGAAAGGAGTACCACCACAAAATCAGCTTCTCCCTGATGAAATTGACCCCGTCACACTTGACCACCCAGCTGGCGCAGCTGTCAGAGATGCAATCACAACACAATATTCAGGGATGGGCAGTATTTCAGATACATGTATTTAAAATACGTATTTGAAATATAAAATACTATTTTGTATTTTAAAGCATTTGGAAAAAATCAAATGTAATTTGTATTTAAATACATTTAAGATGAGTATTTTTGTATTTTCAAAATACTCAAAATACTTTGAGCCAGTCAACCTCTTTATCAGGGTGCTGTTTTCATGCATCAACTTGTTCAGACCAGACACGCCCCTCCCCCCCAACCACAACATTCATCCACGTGAGCCGCAGCTGTACAACCCAGCCTTGGATCGGCAACTTTTCTGGAATAAAGTGAGGATGTGCTACTTGTTGATTGAAGTAGCTTGTCAAATGTGTTTGAAGCATTTAAGTTACTGCATGTTAGGGATGGGTGACATCATATGACAATATCGTAGATTCATAGCGATGGTATAAATTGTGAATCGATGGAACTTTTTCTAAATCTTTTACATAGGACTTTCCACTTTCTCTTTAGCTTTGTGCAGTTGAAGCCTTGTTTATACTTTCGCAATTCGCATGGCTCTACGCCATGAACCTGCTTACTGTGTGCGCTCCTCAGTAAACCTACAAGGCTTTTATGCTTGATGTGCTCTCCGTTGTATAATTCTGTGAAACGACAGAAGGCGACTCTGAGTAATTATTCTCCAAACCATGAAAAAGCAGCGTTGATAGGAAGTAGTTTGCTGAATAATTTGTCAAACATCTCTTATACTGTCTATGTCAAACACTCGTCTCGTGAGAAGTTTGTGAATAAATGGATTTCTTCACATGTAAACTGATTAGGTTGTGGGTCATTTTGACGACACATGTGAAAAAGTTTTTTAGTAAACTTCTTAAACCCTAACCAAATAATCAAGTTAAAACCAGTAAACTTGAAATTGTGACTTGTGACATTAGAACAAAACATTTTAATATGATAACATATGTATAACACTAAATTGAACAATACTGTGTTATATATGTTTTTTAATTAATTGATTATTTTATTTCAATTAACGATTGTATTAAACACCTATCATTACTTTATTCATTATTTCTGCTATGCAGGCTCATTTTGTAAATGTAATCATTTTAAATTTTACAAACATGGTGCTTTATGAAAATGTAACTGGACACATTTCCAAATTGTGATTGTGTTTACCCATCTATGCAAATGTTTGTTTATGTAGATGAAATAATTAGGTTAATCATTGTCTGTCTACATTAGTTTAGGGAAGTGATTGTGTGCATTTGTGAGGACAATGATGAAAGATAGACCACACTTTTAGTTTTATTGTTCACCAAAAAAATTGTGGCAAATGATTTCTAATTAAAAAAATATATTTTAGATAAAATTTATATGTTCTAATTATGTATATAGAAACAAATAAACTTTACATTAAACAAATATAAAAGTGACTATACTACTTGCGTAAAAAAAAAAAAAAAAAAAAAAAAAGCATCAAAAGAGTTTGAAATTCAGTTTTTGCTGTGGTATCAAAACTGATATTGATAATTGTGGAACCATGCCATATATTGTTAGTGTAAAGTAAAATTAAGATTTTGGTCATATCACCCATCGAATTTCCATCAACTAGTTCAACTTGGCGGGTTAGGTCAGCAATATTGGATGGCAGATACTTAAGATTGTGAAACAAACAGAACTGGGCCACATTGGAACGCCAGTCTGTCAAATTGGCTTTTAATGATGGTCATAAAACATAATAAAAGTTAGTTTATGTAGTTTTTTGTAGTTTTTGTAGTTTTTTATTTCTTACACCGCAGTGGAAGGAAATAAGTATATAAAATTAAAATGAAAGTTTCTAAGCAGTTGCACACATCTGAATGCTTTTTGGCATTCAGAATAGGCCCAGATAGATTTCAGCCTAATAGGGATACCTGCACTGAATCTTCAATTTCACATGTATTTTGTGTATTTTCAAAATACAAAGTACTGTATTTGTATTTAAATACATTTTTCCACACAGTATTTTGTATTTGTATTTTAAATACATTTCCATGTATGTATGCCCATCTCTGACAATATTTTACTTAATAAAAGCACACTGACACTGCAGATATGTCTCAAACTGTTTTATTGGTCATCATGTGGCTAGTGTTCATACTAAAGGGTTACTTGGTTAAAAAAAGTTCACATACTGAGATCTGTTTTTTCCAGCTGTTTGATCTCCAATTTAATTTTTTATTATTTATTTTAAGTCTCCTCAGCTCACAGTCCAGCTCCTTCAGTGTGCAGTCTAGTTCTAGACTCCTTTTGTAAAGGGCCCTGACTGAGTCTGTTTCCACCTGAAACAATTCCACCACAAACAATCATTACACGTTTTCTGGAGGTTGATCAAATCACAAAAAAGTGGCATGACTTTCTACAAACACAGGACTGACTGTAATTTATGTCAAGGGTTTAAAGCATTACCTTGTTCACATTCCTTCTATAGCCCATTGAGGTAGAGGCTTCAGTTTCTGGGGCAGGTTGTGAAAAATCCTACAAAAGAGATGTGTAAGTGCCAGTCCCATACACAAAAGAAATATATTTGAAATATATTTTCAGAATATGTTTTGGAATATATGCAAATATTTGAAATTGGCCCAATAAATATATTTCACACTTAACATAATGTATTTTTGTTATATTTCTCTTTTATGTGCACGCGCGCATGGATTAATCATAGCTCAAGGATCAAAGCCTGTGTTGACGGAGAAAGTTGATGAGCTGCGTCATGGTACCAATAAAGCCTGATTGCATCGGTTTGGTTTTGTCGACTCAAAACCAATCCTGTAACCCCGAATTTGTTCGGCTACCTTCATGGTACAGGCCCCACGTTTCTTATATGTACTAAGCTACTGAGCTTTGCTTTGATTCAACCTCCCAACTTTTCTATTTTTTTTTTATTTTTTATTATTTACTTTGGACTGTGTAATATAATTTCAATTTTATCTTTTAACAGCAGTCAAGATGTTTTTAACATTACAAAACACATTCTCATGCTGGCAGACTACACTTTCACATGTGACCAACAATTCAATAACAAATATAACATTTCATAATATTAAACTGATGGAGGTGACAGAACTGACAGTGTTGATACATCGGATGGAGGTGATAAAAACCGGAATTTTTAGTCATTTTAACTATCAAATCAACATTGAGTATGTTATTGTTTATAAAGCTTTTATTCACAAAACACAATATCTAATGGTGGTGACATCTGATGGTGTTGACATATTTATTTCACAAAACTAGTTAATGTAGTAGCCATTGTGTTTTTGTTTTCTGTTGATGCTAGATGCTAATGGAACCTGCTGCAGGAGAATACAATTAACTAAATATTTCAAGTAATTTCCTCAGAAACTGGAAGATGGTGTTGAAATAATTGTTGTGAAACGGGAAATTAACATTATGTTTTAAAATATTCTAAAACCATAAAACTTACCAGAGCCTGACACCGGCGGCGCCAGGGGGGGTCTCAAGCATAGACAGTAAAAGAAATGGACACAGCGACGCCATTGGAACTCAATTGAGACCAGGGGGCAAGGAACTCGACCGGAAGTTGAAGTCGGATGGGGGCTGCCATCTTTTAGCAGAACTTCACTTGCGTTAGCATTCCCATTGACTCCCATTCATTTTGGCGTCACTTTGACAGCGAATAACTTTACATCTGAGGCGTTTAAAGACGTTTGTCCATTATTTATTTCTAAAGATACACAACAATGTATAAAGGGCTCCATTACCTTCTATGTTACATCATGGCCCCGTAGCTGTGCGTGCAAACTGCCATCGTTAATCTTGCAGAGACTGCGAGCTTGAGCGGGGAGTTCTTTGGTGTGAGTGAGCAGGAGTAAGTATTTTGATTAATTATTTTTTATAGTATTTTAAAATGTAACGCCAGTACGCCATATTAAGTTAATTGCCTGCAAGCTTCTCCTCCTGTCTGTATGGTAATGCGACAGAGAGTCGCGTGGTTATGACGCAATCGTTAGCCTATTTTTACAAAAACTGCCATAATGTAACATAGAAGGTAATGGAGCCCTTTATACAATGTCGTGTATCTTTAGAAATAAATAATGGACAACTGGAGTCTTTAAACGCCTCAAATGTAAAGTTATTTGCTGTCAAAGTGACGCCAAAATGAATGGGAGTCAATGGGAATGCTAACGCAAGTGAAGTTCTGCTAAAAGATGGCAGCCCCCACCCGACTTCAACTTCCGGTCGAGTTCCTTGCCCCTTGGAGGAGAAGCTCGCATGCAATTAACTTAATATGGCGTACTGGCGTTACATTTTAAAATACTATACAAAATAATTAATCAGAATACTTACTCCTGCTCACTCACGACAAAGAATTCCCCGCTCAAGCTCGCCGTCTCTGCAAGATTAACGATGGCAGTTTGCACGCACAGCCACTTAGAAGATTTACACCTGTCAGACAGGTTGCTGACGTCGTCAAGCTTCGTTTGAGTCTGCGCGTCAGAAACGGAAGTGCTAAAAAACGCTAAAAATGGGCTTCACTTGTCTCAATTGAGTTCCAATGGGGTCGCTGTGTCCATTTCTTTTACTGTCTATGATTTTTTAATTGCTAGAGGATATTTTCAACATCGTGACAGCTGGTAAGTGGTGTTTCATTCTCAGTGAAGTGATTTTGATGTTTATATACTTATTATTATTTTACAAGAACGTGATGTGAGAACATGCAGATATGTTGTTTATATTGCTGTGTGTAGCCTGTAGTGTTGAAGTAACACTAGCGTGCTGTTTGAGGGAGAAAAGTTTCACAGGCATCGAGGGGTCTGGTCTTTTTTATGTTATTTGACTAAACTTTTATTATATTACAGTACTTATTTATTTTTAACATGTAAAAATAATTATCACAACACTGGTAAGGCTTATTCAGATTTTCTCATTCTCTGAATTATCATTATAAAAATAAAAACAATCCAGAAATGAATTAAAATATAATTATATTTTAAATGTGATGCAAATATTTGTTCTACAATAGCAACAGTGTTTACAACAGCAAGACCCCCCTTGAAAAGACCAGGACCCCCCATTGCCCCCCCAATCAAAATTGTCTGGGGCCGCCACTGCCTGACACTGATAGTCTGCAGAGGTGAATGTAGTGAGAAGTAGTGAATTTTAGATGTAGTGTGAGGACAAGTGAGTAAGTGTCATAGATTTCACATAATAATGATACAATATAATTGAAAGGGATAATTGTGTTAAATGAATTCTATTATTAATCCCCCATATCATTTACAATTGAAAATATTTGAATTTTTCAACCAAATAGTAGTTAAAATTGCTGAACATGTTTTTTCCCATGTCTCAAGAATCACTGACATATGCTAAAAAATAATTTATATATTATAGAGTTGTTTGGAGTGGGGATAAATTCATCACGATCTGTGATGTCTATTAAGCTGCCTGAAGTGTCCATATGAAGCAGACTCGCTCCCTCTTTCAAAATCGAGAGGCCGAGAGTCTATCAATATAAACTTCCCTTTTCCACTTCACGAAGTGGAACTTATCTCAAAATAGATTTCTCTGTGGGAAGTGCTCAGGACGTGTATGTCTAAAAATGGAGTGGAAAGCAGCCTCTTATTTTTGCATTAAAGAGATGGGAATTTCCAGATCGGTCGGAGACACCAAAAAAGAGGGAGCCTATTCTAGCCTATTCAGTGAATCTTAGACTTAATAGTTCACCTCAAAAATGAAAATTGTCATAATATGCTCACCCTCATGACATTCCAAACCCGTAAGTTTTTTTTTTCCTATTTTGAACACAAAAGAAGATACATTAGTAAATTTACATTAGTAAATGCATAATAAATAATAAAAAACTTACTATATGTAAAAATATTAATTCCATATTGCTAGTTAATATTAGGTAATTAATTATTTAGGTTAAAAAATGAGTAATTGTTGTACAGTGTTACTAAATAACCATTTAAAAAAATTGACTAAAAAGAAACTAGGTCAGATAGCTATACTGTAAACCACGAATGTTATACATTATTTCATGGAAGATAGCCCACTGCCTCTTGTTTTTAGCAAGACACTGAAAAATGTCTTTTTTATGTCATTTTTTAATTTTTCAAAGGTTAAAAATAAAACAAGACATACAAAATAAAGTTCTAAAAGATTCAAGGTTTCTCTGCAAGCTACATTTTACAAACAAGCATATCTTTTATAGTTTTATTCCAAATCAAGAGAAAACACACACATCCTTAATCCTGACCCCTCCTCCTCAAAAACCACAGTATTCCTTGTTTTTCACAGAAACCAATCCTTTTATTGGTACACGTTTTTTTTTTTTTTTTTTCACAAGTTGCTGTGCTTGCTGCCAAATCTCCACATTACAAATAAAGCATTATTTACTTCACTTTTAAATGAACAGAATCTGAAAACGAAAGTTGAATTATCATTTATGTGAAGCATAAGTGACCAATGATACAATGGCAGCAGTACAGACACAATTACTTACATTTTATTTGAGTTATGATTATTTATTTATTTATTTATGTTTTATGTAAAAAGGTGAGAAACTAAATTGAATTCAAATGTATTTGTATAACGCTTACTTAATAAGCATGAATATTGTTGTTACTAAGATGCTTTACAGAAAAATAAAGCCGAGAGTAAAGCCAAAAGTGACAGTAGTGAGGAGAAACAACCTATTGATACAAAACAGTTTTTACAAAACTGTATTTAGATTTGGATATTACCTTTGTTAAATTTGTTAATTTAAAATAACCTTGAAGAATGATTTCTGACCAGGTTTAAGAAAGCAGAAACAAAAATTAAACAGTAATAATATTGCTTGTTATTGTTTGTATAAACTGGATACTGTCATTGACATATTTAGCCAATTTTACATTAACCTTGACAGCCAGAAAAACATAATAATAAAAAAAAACACTGCAAAATCTTTCCTATAATTTTCATCAAAACTCCAATAGCATCTTTAATAAGATTCTGTGTTTACATTGATGTAGTAATAAATTTGACAGCTATTAGTGTACATGCTCTCTAAACCCAAATTTGACTGTAAATGTAAAGAGAACTGATTGTTAAATCTGTCGTTATTCCAACAGCTGCCATTTTCCTTATGACTTTTTTTCAGTCAAATGGCTGCTGGATGACGTCTGTATGAAAATCAAGGCTTATAGTTTCAATTTCATCTGGAAAAAAAAGGACAAAAAAGACAAACAGAAAGTGAACATTTCTGTCGTATAACTGTACATATAGGCCATCATAAATAGAAAACTATTAAGTAATATTGAACCATGTTTAGTATTGTTTTGATCTAAACCTAAACACAAATCTGATCTGTGGGCCTACCTGCTGTCACCATTTTCCAGATCAGGGCTTTTTGTGTAAGGGCCTATTAAAAAACAACATTTCATATATTACTCATTGATAAGAAATTCTAAATGTATTAGCTTAGTCTATACAGCTGTATTTGATTCCAGTCACAGGGGTTGCACAAGCTACAGCACTTTTAAGTGCCAGGTCCAAGTCCATGCAGAAAAAGAGAGTTGTGTTAGAAAGGACAATTATCTTAAAACATGTGCCAGATAAACTATAATCCACTCCAGCTGTCCATCGTGAGAGCAGCCAATAGTGAGTAAGTGTGAGAGTGATAGTAAGAGAAAGAGTTTCAGAATGAGCCAGAGTTTCTGTACTTTCCCACAAAATATGCTTTCAGATAGATCTACACAGATTGTAACTCAGATTAAACATCTGAATGGAAAAGGGAAACAAATCTAAAAAATTTAAATGTGCAAATAATAGGCCTAGTTGAAACAGAAACAAAAATACAGAATATATGTTTAACCAAACACCTCTTTTAAGAATTAAAAAAATTAAAAATAAAATCACACAAATTGAACATGCTTAGAATGGGATGGGTGGAATGTCATCTAACATCTATGCATAAATTCAGTGAAAAGTTATATGATATCACTACTGTCAATTCTATATTTTTAAATAGCTTTAAGGAGATAATTCACCCAAAAATGAAAATTTGATGTTAATCTTCTTACCCCCAGGGCATCCAAGATATAGGTGACTTTGTTTCTTCATTAGAAGGAGTTGTGTTTTTAACACAAACCAATGAAGTCTGTAAGTCTTATGATTTTAACTATCATTTTGCATTATTGACACACTGTTTTCCTAATGAATGTTGTTCAATTGATTTGACGCAATGTACTTTTTTACAGTGCTATATAAATAAAGGTGACTGACTTTATGATTGATGTGAATGGGAAACATGGCTAAAACATAAAAAAACCAAATTAAACCCTGTGATTCGTGATAATACATTTCTGTCTAAAGACACAAAACGATCAGTCTGTGCAAGAAACAGAACAGTATTTATATAATTTTTAACCTCTGATAAACGCAATGTCCGAACTGTTAGAACTATCCTAAAGGTGTCCTCCTGAGCGCGTTCTCAAGCAGGTCTCAAGCTTCTTCTTCTTTCTTTATGGCACACTTATAAGTGCATTACTACCACCTATCTCTCAAATGGACCATTGACACGCTATCTACAATCTTAATTAGACATGTCAATGGTCCACTTGAGAGACACATGAATTAGAGGTAAAAAACGATATAAATACTGTTCCGTTTCTTGCACAGAATGATCGTTTTGTGTCTTTACACATCAATTTATCATTACAAGCCGCAGGGTATTATTTGGTTCGTATATTGGTTTGTAAATTTTTTTTTTTTTAGCCGTGATTCCCATTCACATCAATTATAAGACTGACAGACTTCAACGGTTTGTGTTAAAAAATTTCTGTTTGTATTCTACTGAATAAAACAAAGTCACCTACATCTTGGATGCCCTGGTGGTAAGCAGATAAACATCAAATTTTCATTTTTGGCTGAACTATCCCTCTAAAGGAGATGTCTAATGCTATTTCATGCATTCAAACATATTTACTGCTAAACAGATGGATTCTCATGCTAAACATGATCTTCAGGGTTCGTATAAGTTTCGGAAAGTTAATTATTTAAAAAAAATAATAAATAAAGTATGGCCCTGCATGTCATCATGAAAGGGCAGAATTCCTTCTATGTGCTCTCATTTCTTGTACTCTCATCAAAAAGAGCAAAAGCACGCTCATCAAAATGCTTCATTCATTAATTAATTAGGCATAGTTACGGAAGTTCTAAGCGGCCATGCATTATAATTTTTTTTTCCTTCTTGTTTTCTCATTATAATGACTTAATTTTCTCATTATCTCGACATAACGAAAGTTTTCTCATTACAACGACTAAATGTTCTCGTTATCTTGACATAACAAAAGTTGTTTTCTCGTTATGACTTAATTTTCTCGTAATTTCGACATCACAAAAGTTGTTCTTTAAGAAGTTACAAAACTGCGCCAGCAGGTGGCACTATAGAACGTAATATTACTGATGGGGTGTTGTACACTATCCACTTTACTGTACGCGGACCTTCCTCATGATCTCTATAATTTGTGCAGCATTGTTCATTACTGACATTTAATTAATTCATAAATGTTAAATGCTTGAATCAATATAGTTTCTGTATTAAATCCTTGCTAGATGCATGAGTTTCACCACCACATTATGTGTCATAAAATAACTGCTTATCAAATCCAAGGTTGACGTCACTGTATTCTGTTTGCACCTATATCTCTATTTGTGCTTCTTTGAGGCACATGATTGTGTCATGCTGTCTAGTCTCTGTTTCCCTGGGTGTCCACTAGTGGGCTCACTTCCCCTTAGGCACTTCAACGTAGGCACTACAATTCCTCTAGTCTGGTCCTGTCTTCACATTAATTGCACTCCTGTTAATTGCACCAGGTGCAGGTGATTGTCATTAGCCTCCTTATAAATACCAGTCTTTCCCTGTTGTTTGCATGGAGTCCATACCGTTCTATTTGTCCAGCCTTCTCATTCCCCGAGATTCATCCCTGCCTTCTCGCCCTCCGAGTTCCAATTCCATTCCTTTCCCTTTCCTTTCCTTTGTTTTTGTTTTGGACTGATTGTTGGTTTTGACCTTGGATTGTTTGACCTCGATTTTGGATTACCCCTTAGTAAAGGATACCTGCTTTTGGATCTCTCTCTCCTGTGTCTCTCTGGGTACACAAATCGTCACAGAAGGACTCCATCAAACACAGAGATCCAGCGGTATGTCTATTCCTATTTCCTCCCCAGTCACCGAGCGGGTGAGGAATGGGTTCGAAGGTACTTGCCTGGTCATGTTCCTTGGGACCAGGGGAGGTCGCTCAGGAGTGAGTGGTCGAGAGGAGGTCCGGCATCACTCTCCAATATTGGAGAGTTCGGTTGGGAACCGCCATCTCACCATGGTGAGGGGAAAGGAGGCGCAAGTCTGCCAAGCCAGCGCCGCTGCACAAGAGGGCCGCCAGTCCAGTGCTGCTGCACAAGATGGCCACCAGCCCAGCACCGCTGCGCAGAATGACCGCCAACCCAGCATCATTGCACAGAATGGCCACCAACCCAGCACCACGAGGCAAGATGGAAGCCAGCCCAACACCACAGCACAAGATGGCCGCCAGCTCAGCGCCACGAGGCAAGATGGATGCCAGCCCAGCTCCACATCACAAGATGGCCACCAGCCCAGAGCCACGGTGCAAGATGGCCGCCAGCTCAGCGCCAACACCCAAGATGGCTGCCGAGACGATTTTGGATTATTTCTCCATGCTGTCAAAGATCCTAGAGATTCCCAGGAGCGTTCACGTCACGTCTGCTGATCCAGGGACTATTCATGTCACGTCTGCTGAGCCAGCACCACAGTGCAAGATGGCCACCAACCCAGCGCCACTGCACAATATGGCCACCAGCTTGGAGCCACTGCACAGGATGGCAGCTACAGTGGGCTTTCCTGAGTTGAGTCAGGTTCCGGTTGACCTTTCAGAGTCGAGTCATATTCCCGTTGACCCTCCAGAGTTGAGTCAGGTTCCAGTGGACCATCCAAAGTCAAAGTCACCTTTATTTATATAGCGCTTTAAACAAAATACATTGCGTCAAAGCAACTGAACAACATTCATTAGGAAAACAGTGTGTCAATAATGTAAAATTATAGTTAAAGGCAGTTCATCATTGAATTCAGTTATGTCATCTCTGTTCAGTCAAATAGTGTCTGTGCATTTATTTGCAATCAAGTCAACGATATCGCTGTAGATGAAGTGACCCCAACTAAGCAAGCCAGAGGCGACAGCGGCAAGGAACCGAAACTCCATCGGTGACAGAATGGAGAAAAAAACCTTAGGAGAAACCAGGCTCAGTTGGGGGGCCAGTTCTCCTCTGACCAGACGAAACCAGATGTTCAATTCCAGGCTTCAGCAAAGTCAGATCCAGAGTCAAGGCATATTCCCGTTGACTCTCCAGAGTCGAGTCACATTCCAGTTGATTCTCCAGAATCAAGTCAGGTTCCCGTTGATCCTCCAGAGTCGAGTCACATTCCAGTTGATTCTCCAGAATCAAGTCAGATTCCTGTTGACGTTCCAGAGTCGAGTCAGGTGCCCGTTGACTTTCCAGAGTTGAGTCAGGTATCGGTTGACCCTCCAGAGTCGAGTCAGGTGCTCATGGACCCTCCAGAGTCAGGGTTAGTCCCCATCGACCTTCCAGAGTCAGGGTTAGTCACCGTTGACCTTCCAGAGTGAGGGCTAGTCACCGTCGACCCTCCAGAGTCAGGGTTAGTCACCCTTGACCTTCCAGAGTCAGGGCTAAGTTCCTGTTGACCTTCCAGAGTCGAGTCAAATTCCAGTTGATCCTCCTGAATCAAGTCAGATTCCTTTTGACCTTCCAGAGTCGAGTTAGGTGCCCGTTGACTTTCCAGAGTTGAGTCAGGTTCCGGTTGACCCTCCAAAGTCGAGTCAGGTGCTCATGGACCTTCCAGAGTCAGGGTTAGTCACCGTTGACCTTCCAGAGTCAGGGCTAGTTCCGGTTGACCTTCCAGAGTCGAGTCAGGTGCCCATTGATTTTCCAGAGTTGAGTCAGGTTCCGGTTGACCCTCCAGAGTCAAGTCAGGTGCTCGTGGACCCTCCAGAGTCGAGTCAGGTGCTCGTGGACCCTCCAGAGTCAGGGTTAGTCATCGTTGACCTTCCAGAATCAGGGCTAGTCACCGTTGACCTTCCAGAGTCAGGACTAGTTACCATGGACTTTCCAGAGTCAAGGCTAGTCACCGTTGACCTTTCAGAGTAAAGTCAAGTCACTGTTGATCTTCAAGGACAGAGTCAAGTCACTGGTGATCTTCAAGGACAGAGTCAAGTCACCGGTGATCTTCAAGGACAGAGTCAAGTCACCAGTGATCTTCATGAACAAAGGCAAGTCACCACTGATCTTCATGAACAAAGGCAAGTCACCATTGATCTTCATAGGCAGAGTCAAGTCAGCACCGATCTTCTGGAATCCAGTATAAACACCATGGGATTACCAGAGTTTTGTCACTTCTCTGTGGAACTACTCGAGCCTCTCCACGGCTCTGATGAACTACCAGAGTCTCTCCTCGTCTCTGCGGAACTTCCAGAGACTCATCATGTCTTGGTCGAACTCTCTGAGCACCTGTTGTGGCCACGGAGGCTACCCCTAACATGTTCATGTTCTATGTTTCAGACTTGCCCAACCAGACTTGTCCTCCTCTTGGTCCGGCCGCATGGATATGGTGGTTTTCTGCTCCGCCCTGGGGGCCTTCTGCCTCGACCACAAGGATGTGGTGGTCTTCTGCATCCACCCTGGGGGGCGTCTGGTTCGACCACACGGACGTGGTGGTCTTCTGTTCCACCCTGGGGGGCTTCCGCCCTGACCACACGGTTGTGGTGGTCTTCTGTTCCGCCCTGGGGGGCTTCCGCCCTGACCACATGGTTGTGGTGGTCTTCTGCTCCACCCTGGGGGGAGTCTGGTTCGGCCGCACAGTTGTGGTGGTCTTCTGCTCCGCCCTGGGGGACTCCGGTCTCCACCACATGGACGTGGTGGTCTTCTGCTCCACCCTGGGGGGCATCCGTCCCGACCACACGATTGTGGTGGTCTTCTGCTCCACCCTGGGGGGCTTCCGCCCTGACCACACGGTTGTGGTGGTCTTCTGCTCCGCCCTGGGGGGCGTCCGTCCCAACCACACGGTTATGGTGGTCTTCTGATCCGCCCTGGGGGGCTTCTGCCCTGACCACATGGTTGTGGTGGTCTTCTGCTCCGCCCTGGTGGGCGTCACGTGATGTCGTTCTTGGACTTGTGTCTTTGTGTTTATTTTTTGTTGTTCTTCTGTTTCTTTCTTTCTGTTTCCTACTATGGACCTGGCCCTCCGTCCCTTCCCCGGATCATCCGCCGGTCCACCACCCTCCAGGACTCCTTGTTTTGTGTTGCACTTCTCTTGTCTCTGTTTCCCCATTTTACCTGGTCCTCTTGTCTCTGTTTACCATTTTATCTGGCCCTCCGTCCCTCCCCCTGATCCTCCACCGCTCCACCTCCCTCCTGGCCTCTTTGTGGCTTTGGTTTTCCCTTGGGGTCGGGTGGAGCATCTGGCAGCTGCTCCGTGGAGGAGGGGGTAATGTCACGCTGTCTAGTCTCTGTTTCCCTGGGTGTCCACTAGTGGGCTCACTTCCCCTTAGGCACTTCACCGTAGGCACTACAATTCCTCTAGTCTGGTCCTGTCTTCACAGTAATTGCACTCCAGGTGCAGGCATTTGATTGTCATTAGCCTCCTTATAAATACCAGTCTTTCCCTGTTGTTTGAATGGAGTCCTTAACGTTCGTATGTCCAGCCTTCTCGTTCCCCGAGATTCATCCCTGCCTTCTTGTACTCCGAGTTCCCGTTCCATTCCTTTCCCTTTCCTTTCCTTTCCTTTCCTTTCCTTTGTTTTTGTTTTGGACTGATTGTTGGTTTTGACCTTGGATTGTTTGACCTCGATTTTTGATTACCCCTTAATAAAGCATACCTGCTTTTGGATCTCTCTCTCCTGTGTCTCTCTGGGTACACGAATCATCACAGATTGTTAGTTAATAAGCAGAGATGTTCTGTTTATCTTTAACAATGACGGGACGGGATTTAACAATGTAGGCTATTTGTTATGTGCCTCTTTTTCTTATTATTAATCGTTATTGTTAATCATATTGATGAGAAATGTGATGTATATGTAAAGTGCATAGACTCATTTAATTCAGTTTTGTTCTATAATGTTATATGTATAATGTTAATGTATAATGTTGTAATCGTTTTTTTTCTGCACACGCACTTACACTACACATACACATGAACGCTCTTTTCAGACAGAAGCTTGTAATGCACATGATATCTGTCACAGCATATAATGACTACTAAAAATTACAAATTATATATAATATATAATTTTAGAAAATTATTACAAATTAAGTCGTTATAACGAGAAAACAACTTTCGTTTTGTCGAGATAACGAGAAAATTAAGTCGTTATAATGAGAAAACATGAAGGAAAAAAGTAATAATGCATGGCCACTTAGAGGTTCCGTACATTGTTAAAGCTGCGGTAGGGAACTTTTGACGCTCTAGCGGTTAATAAACAGAACTGCTTGCGTCTTGCAGAAGAACATCGTAGCCGGAACTACTTCTCTCTGTTTATGTCTATGAAGAATCACAAAGGTACTGGGTTACTCCGCCGCGGTATCCCCGAAGCAATCTATTTATCTAATTTTATCTAAAATCTAATTTTAGGTGCACCCTAGTGATTCAGGACAAGCCAATAACACGGTTTGGAAAATGGATTCATGGTGTACTCGCTTATTATATATATTTTTCTACATTTTGAACACAAACAAAGTTACGGGCCACAGCTCTGATTGGTTGTTTTTTACCGGGAGCGATGGAGTTTCTGCAAATGGCAATAGGACCACTGGGAGGAGCCAGAGGAGCTTGATTTTTTTTCACAGATTATCTGTCTCATATTCTACTGTCAGGACATAATGACAGGTTTAATAAATATGTAAAAAATATTTTTTTACAAAAGTTCCCTACAGCACCTTTAATTTAAGTAACTAAAACATAAACATAAAGTTTTTGTTCCTGTTTTATTTATGTCGATCTCACAGATTGCACTCAAATCTGATAAAACTAAAGACTCTTGGGAGTTATGAAGGATTCAGTATTACGTTCAAGGTACTCCAGATTAACATGAGATTAAAAGTAAAGTTTAGAGAAGTGAAAACTCCATCTCACAAAACATAGTTGACATGCATTTTAACAAACTCATGACAGTCATGTTCTATTTAAATACATTTAGCACATCATGATAGGAATTAACTCTCTGCTTAGGCTTGTTCTTTCTAAATTTAGGCATTGCCACACTTTTCTTTTAAGCAACCAAATAAGTAAGCAATAATAGCCTGTGTTTTAAAAAATCCTTCCTGCATACATATTCAAAATGTATATGTAATATAAAATAAAAGTAAATATAAGTAGATAATTTGTTACTCTTAGTATGAATGTTAAAGGTATACTCACGCTCATCTTTTTTTTTTCTGAAACACAACAGAGCAAACAGCAGGCCGACAATAAGTGATCCAATGACCATCACACCAGCGACAATGTTTTTCATATTAGATCCTGAAGAATGTTCATTTTCATTACCTGGAAGGAACAAAATACATACAATTCACACAAGCACAGATTCTCCATGGCAGTGTTGTAAAAATATAACATACTAAAATATAATCACAGTTTAGAAATCTGTTGACTCATAATAACCTGAGATATCTCGAGTAAACTAATTTGATGCAGTGTCACTCCTATATTACTACTGTACTGTTACTACACTACTGTAAACTGCATTACTAAGAAAACTGTAGACTCCAATGATACCAGTGAAATTGTGTAATATAATACAATTCAAATCTCAATGTTCTTTGTCTCAAAGCTTTCATTTTAATAATACATATTTTCACAGACTGCAATATGATAATGTGAACACTTGTTGAGATTATCTTTGTTGCACAACCTGCTTGCTATGTAAAGTAAGCACTCATAGAGATAAAAAAAAGTTTATTTACTTATAGCAGATGTGATCTCCAGTGTGTTTTCTCCATCTTGTACATATTTGCTATTAAAGACGATGCATCTAAATGGTGCCAGGCCCAAGGTGATAGACTTGAAAGTCAGTTTGCTAGACAAAGCTACAGATTTTACACCGTTGATGTTCTTGGGGATTTTTGTCAGCTCCGAATTTACGGTCCAGTTGCTTCCAGAACGGTCAAACCAATGGATGAAGCCTTCTGGGTATCCATCAGAAGCATTGCAGTAAAGGCTGGCAGGTCCTCCATCAATTACATTTTCAGGCCATGTGCTTGCGACAGGATCCTTGTACTTTGCTTTATTGAGAAAAAACAATGATTACTTGGAATACTTGCAAGGCATTGTGCTTACATTTATTTTTTGTCATATATATATATATATATATATATATATATATATATATATATATATATATATATATATATATATACACACACACACACACACACACACACACACGCAAGTGGGAACATCCCACAGGCATAATGGTTTTTATACTGTACAAACTGTATATTCTATGGCCCTACACCAAACCAACACCCAACCCTAACCCTCACAGGAAACTTGGTGCATTTGTACTTTCTCCAAAAAAAAAAAAAAAAAAAAAAAAACTCATTCTGTATAATTTATAAGCATTTTGAAAAATGGGGACATGTGTTATGTCCTCATAAGTCACCCTCTCCTTGTAATACCTGTGTCATACCCATGTCATTATACAGAGTTGTGTCCTGATATGTCACAAAAACAAGAGTGCGCACACACACACACACACCTATATATATATAGTTTTATATGTTCGTTTTATGTTAATTAAATATATGTTTTATAGAAGAAAAGAAATCGAATCTCACCTGTGACACTGATGCTAAATTGTATTTCTTTTTCACCACTGTCCGTTACAACACGGTACAGATATTCGCCATCATCAGAAAACACTGTGTTAGAGATTTGCAGAGATGGTCCCACTTTTATGTTTTCAAGACTGAAGCGTGGATCTCCTGATCTCTCTGAACCCTCTTGAGTAAAAATTGGATCCTTTTGTTCAGCTTTTTTTAAAATAACACCAACTATCTCAATATCGTTGATGTTTTTGAAAAAGCATCGGATAACTGTGGTCTGAGCAAGAATTCCAGCTGTAGGTCGGCATTCCAATTTAAACAAATCTGTTGAACACAAAATTACAAACATAAAATTTGGATTGTGTTACTTCAGAGGTAATGTTTTTTTTTTACAAGTAAAGTTCTTATGACATTATCTGTGGCATACTGGTGATTATCCAGAGAAAAAAAATAACAGTATAAGACACTTAAATTTTATTGAGCCTGGAACATAAAATGCTGTAAGCACAAGAGTCATTTACACACAAAGAAAAATACACTGTGTTCCTATTTCTTATACCCAAAAGTTCATTTTAACACTCAACAACAGCAGATGCAATTAATCTGTGTATTATTAAAGTATGTACCTGAACTGGGCATCACAGTAGGGACGAAGAGAGAAACTACGAGAATAACCTTCACCGAAGACATGATTACTCTGAAATGAAAAGTAAAAAAAAAAGAAAAGAAAAATAGACTTAGCAATAACGATCTGTGTGTGTGTGTGTGTGTGTGTGTGTGTGTGTGTCTGTGTGTACTTTTGAGACTGATCCCTATCTCTGTAAATTCCTATCTGAAAAGTTTGGACTAGTTTTCAGAAAGCATATGTATAATGATATTTCATTCTAAAAAAAAAAATAAAAAAAACCTTGGAGAATGATTCCTCACAGCATCGGCAGAAACCACCGAAATATTTATTTGTGCATTTACTTCCATATCTACATTAAATTAAACGTAACATTAACAGAATTGTTCATTCTCCATAGTATGTTCTGCAGTTTTATTCTATACGTTTTGGCTATATTCTTTGTATTTTCACTGTATGTAACATCACAAAACCAAAAGCTGTATATAAAGCTGCCTTATAATCATATTGTTTCTTAGCTGATAATTTTTTGTTTCCTTGAATAATATATTTTTTTAATTCTACCGTTTAACAAAGTATTAAACCACTTAATGAAAAATGATTGATTCATTTATTAAAGAGTAAACAATAGTTCAACTCAACAGCAAGAGTTAAGCCAGATGTATTTTAGTGTTAAGTTAGACTGTTCTCATGAAGTTATTTTAACGCATGCGCACAAACAGTTTTCATACGCGCAGTTCCGTGTATGAACGCATTAATAGAAACTATACCAAATATGTTAAGAGCCATCGATCACGACAAATAAGCATAAGAGAGATACACTTTCTATTATTATGCCCAAATCCGCCGCTCTTTTAGTTATTCTAAGCCGTATTGGATCTCATTGTTTATATAAGATTTTAGCCTACATAAGCTAAACCATTGCTTATAAAGTGTTCAGTCCAACGAATAATCGAATATAACACAATCGGATTTAGACCAAAACAGTAGAGAAAACTTACTGTGTAAATGATCTTCAAATGGACAAGGAGAGTCCGAACGCAGCACGATCGACAGGCTTTGTGTAACGCTGAGCGCTTTCACTTTCAATATGACTGTTTTAGCCACTCCTATGCTACATACCATATCATGGTTTTACATTTGTTATTAAATATTGGCGCCATTTCCCCTCGCAAAAAAAAAAAAACAAAACAAAAAATGTAGCCTATTTATAAAGTAGGCTATATACATTATTAAAACCGAATAACAAGAATGTTGATTGCAAGTTAAGGTACATGCGGCTGTCATTGTGTGTTAATTTGATGTTAAAAATTATAAGGAGACTTGCGTTAGTATATTTATTTGTTTTAATTAACTATAATAACTCGGCAATAGGCCAGTATAAGCTATTGTTTTATTTACTGTTTACTGTCATCTAGAGGTCACTTTTTATTACTTGGTGTGTACTTTTTTCTTTCTTTTACACTTTGTATCCTTTTAGATGTAACGCGCTTTTAGAATGAACTTTTAAAGGCGCTTATATATAAATGTATTATTATTATTATTATTATTATTAAAAAATATGAGCTTTAATAATAATAATAATCAACTAAAAAAAGCACCTGTTAACTACTTGTTCATATGTGTACTAATGTTTTATTTTTATTTTATATAAATATTGTTATACTGCCCTTTCTCCTTACTTCACCAATTGAGGTAAACTACAAAACGTAACTTCTTTTTAGTAGATTATAACATCCCTATCTACTAAATGTGCATTCTGCCCAAAATATCCTCAAAATCAATTTTTTTTTTCCCATAAAAGAAATTACTGATGATTGTAACCTGTGACACATAGTAACTGTATTGCACTTTATTTAATAACCTCGTTGCCTCTTTTGACAGCCTGTATTAGGCTACAGCCTTAACTTTTCTTTTCTTTTTCTTTTTATTAACCTTAATTACACTTGATTGTGAACTATAAGATCATTTTTCATTTCTGGACATACTTGTACAATACTAGAATCAATAGAATTGAATATCAGTTTGACAAACAAAGCCATTATCTTATAGCCATTAGATCTTTAGTTTTTTCCATGACTGGACTAACTGCCCAAATCCACTGTAAAGGTCAGCTTTCAGGCTGTGAGTTTGTAATAGGATCTTTGTCATTTTGAAAGCAAAATTAGGTCTAACTGATATTTGTGAATATGAATGTTGTATAAAACTGAAACATAAAGAGATTATAAAATTGTGAATTGTTTTACTGTTAAGAGAAATAAAAGTGAAAATTAATTAAGAATTAATCATGCCCAATGCATGCAAATGCAGAAGTCTGTATCAAATCAGATTAAACTGTTGCTGCACCAACTCCAATTCTGTTCATAGCAAAAGTGAAACATGTGAACATAGGTGGTTTTGGCTTTTTAAAAATACCCATAAAATAAAGATTATATATATATATATATATATATATATATATATATATATATATATATATATATATATATATATATATATTTTTTTTTTTTTTTTTTTTTTTTTTTTTGGAGGTACGTCTATATGTGCTCAGTTTCCCTGCAAAAAGACAATCCATTTGATATATTTTACAAGGTTTTAGGGCACCACCAACAAAAACATTTTGACACAGAATAAATAATTGAGAGTATTTGCAGTGGAGGACTCCTTGCCATGTATTTGAGACATAATGAATTTCATTATGGTGTACAATACATGAAATGTTTAAAATCTATATATTTTTCAAGATATAAAGACATGCTCATAATGTTCTGTAATTCAAATTAAAAAGTGGTCCTCTGGGTTGCACAGAGAAAGAACAAAACCATAACTACATTGAAAAAAAAAAGACTTGTAGGATTTACTTAATACATTCTTCATAACAGTTTGCACTAACACATTCTAATAAGTTCGACTACAACTGCTCTGTACAGTTTACCTGTCATTGTGTAATTATGTATACAATAAGTATCAAGTTAACTAAATTTAACAAAGAAAATAAGTAACTTTAGCTTGGCCTAAAAACGTTCAAGTATTTTTTACTTACTTGGCACAAATTTGTACTTACTCAATGCAGTACTGAATTAAACTATGGTTTAATTGAAGTTGAAGCATATGTGTTCTAAGCAAACATCTAAGCAAATAATACATAAGATATCCCGTAGACACCATTTCTGCACAATTACTTTAGCAATGTGGCACTAACCCGAAACACAGAGACTTCAATATTTACACAATGACAATTTACCTCACCACAGAATTGTTTATTAATTTTTTTTTTTTTTTTTTTTTTTTTTTTTTTTCAGTGTTAGCACTGTGGTGACGTTTAATTTAATAAAATAAAATAAGCTAATTTTTCCTGCTAAATATTCTTGTAATTAATGTTCAGTAAATTATTTCACAGGGCACTTCCATAGCAGAAGAGACAAAAAAAATTGTTTATTGTGCATCTGCTTATTGCACTTTTGACACCCTCTGAAATATGTGTTTATTTCTTTGGATCATTTGCTTATGGGGTCATGGGAATGTACACTCTCACACAGCTGCAAAGTTACATTTGGGGATGGACTGAGAAGGATTCATTCACTGCAAGAATTCTGAAGGCAAATTACGACATTTCAAATTGGGGACTGACATTTGGGATTTCTGAACTTCTACACATAAACCTGCAGAATGATCTGTTCACTAAACAATGTCCTGGTTTTCTCCTCTCTACCGGTTTTCTAATCACTTCCATATTCATCCTGCCTTCTACTTTGAGTGCTCTTGTCTGCCCTCTCTGGTAATGATCCCTGTGCTCTCGTTTATATTTTCTATGTTCTTTTATTGTATTTTGTAAGTTTTGCAGTTGGATTCATCAAAACAACTTGTTTGATTCCTACCAGACAGAAGACTAGATCAACAAAATAAACCCAGCAGTATCTGAGTTCCAACAGTCACATGGTTTTTCATAACATGCTTGCAATAATTGTCATTTGTTTTTATTCTTGGGAGTAAATAGAGGTGAAGTCTTAAAGGTCCCGTTCTTCGTGATCCCATGTTTTAAACTTTAGTTAGTGTGTAATGTTGTTGTTAGAGTATAAATAATATCTGTAAAATTCTAAAGTTCAAAGTTCAATGCCAAGCGAGATATTTTATTTAACCGAATTTGCCTACAAAAAAACGACCCATTTGGACTACATCCCTCTAGTTCCTGCAGTAATGACGTCACTAAAACAGTTTTAGTGCCCACATGAATACAAAAACAGGGGGGCATGGTCTTGTTGCCCTCCTACGGAGAAAAGGAAGAGCTGTGTTTGTGTTTGTTACCATGTCATCGAAACGCTGGTATTTTCATGTCAGAGTCCAATCACCTTTGTTTGGCCTTTCCAGGGACGCTGTACTTGGAGATTAATGTTTACAATTTATGTTTAACTAGTTTCCTGAAAAATATAATCCACATGTAAAACTATGTGGAGCACATTTTGCTGAGGACAGCTTTCTCAATCTGAATCAGTTTAATGCCGGATTCGCACAAATATTATTCCTGAAAGATGGAGCAGTTCCCTCTTTGTCTGGAGAAGGCATTGTTTATGGACAACAACCGGTAAGTGTATTTTATTATTTATAAGTTGGTGCGTTTAACAGTTTCTGTAACTTATTACACAAAGGGCAATGCTGTTTAGCTTTGTTAACTATATGTTAGGGCTGTGCAAAAAAATCGAATGCGATTTTCATGCGCATCTCGTAAAAACGCTCCTGTGATCATAAGTACATCTCCAGCACATGCTCCTGCCCACTTGCTTCTCAAAACTACTCCAAATCTAGCCCAATCCCGTTTCCAGGAGGGCCGCGTGCGCTAAGCTGCTGTCGAATCACAAAACAGGAACCACTGGCACAATCACAACTACAGATAGGTGAATTGTGTGAAAAATACTGTTTTTTTTACACGCGAAACATGAACACATATTATATTGCACACTGTAAACACAATCAAAGCTTCAACAAAGCATGAAAAACGTGACATTTAAAATAACCCACATAGCATTTTTTTTTCTCTGGCCCAGCTCCCGCCCACAAAACCATTTTTTGCTTGGCCCGCATACCACAATGAATGAAGTCTCAGCTAAGTTAATTACCCATAATTGGCCCTGATCTGAGGCAGACCAAAATTATGAGTTCCACATTTCAGCCTCAACAATACCATAGCCAAGTCACTTACACACCCTTCCAAGATGAATAGTCACAACAAGACAGTATTCTGAACAAATATTTAATTGTGTTAAGCATCAAAGCATTGGCATCTGATATTTTCAGTTTTACAAACAACTCTCTAAAATTAAAATCTGTCAGTTCAGCAAAAACAAATAAAAACAAAAAGTGCCGTTTTTTTTTTTAGTTCATGACGTTGTACTTTAAATGTAACTTGTTCATCCATGTTTCTGGTTATCAGGTTTCATTGTTTTGGCTAATGCTTAAACATCCATGTTTTTGGTCACAAGCAAGATTTACTCACTTGAACATCCAAGTTCATGGCCAGGAACAATATTCACTTAACATAGAACACTAGAAAATCATTCTAGTCATCAAGTTTCACTTCACATAACACTTGAACGTCCACATTTATGGTCAGGAACAAGTAGCACTCTTCAAATGACTAGTCATATGAAAACGCAAGCACATGTGCATGGTGTGTAATTAACTTATGCATCGTCAGGTAATATGGCTATGGAATAAAATGCAATATTACTATTATTTTCCTATCTACCTGTATTCCTGTTTTAATTATTGTTTCTTCCTTCTCCCAACCCCTCATCGTTTGGATTGTCTGAAATAGCTTTTTGTCAGCTCCGAAATTCTGACTGTCTACCATAGTTGAAAGATATTTTTACAAATCCCAGGAACACACTACCACTTTCCCTTGTAGTATATGTTTTTTCCATCTATTTTCAAGTTTCAGCTTTAAATGATTTTGTTAAATATGTATTATAAATCAATTGTACTTGAGATGTTTTCTTTTTATTTTTTTTATCAGTGTATGTTTTTTTTATGCAACCTTGAGCTTGTGTTGTGGGATATACATAAAACGTTCTCTCCCTCCTTTACTTTCTAAATCTCTTATAGAGTGCATTCACTAAACTACGCTCGTTCCAAATTATTTTTTCCCATTCATGTTTTAAGCATTTAAGTAAAGAGACAGAAACAGAGAGAGAGATAGAGAGAGAGAAAACCTTGTTTGTGGTCAAACTCCACACCGAACTTTTTGATTTGAAGGAAAAACCTTTTTGAAAACTGGACAAAAAGACAAAAGGTACAAGACTGTGTACTTAAAACCTTTAGAAAAAGAACTGGAGCCCCAGAAAGCACTACATAATCAAATTAAAAACAGCATGACAGTGTAGGTTTCCCCAAAGGAATCCACTTTCAAACTATTATAAAAAAAACTAAATAAATAAATAATGCAAGCTTAGGTAGAACTGACTACAATCGATTAACAAACTTGTAGCTCACATAAAGTCTGTATTTACAGGTTTACGAAATGTACACTGTACTCCATCTGCTCTCTCATTTTCCTCCATCAAAACAAACATTTAACTCCAAATTGTACTCCACCTCCCACTCCCTATGTTGCACATAGTCAATCAATTCGCTGTTTTATTGCCTTTCTTCTGGAATTGCTTCTATCATTGTACTTCCATACCGTGACTTTTCAGAAGCCTTTTGTTTTTCCCCCCTAAAAAAAAAAAGAAAAAATACAGATTAAAGTTTTAATAGACTATAATGAAATACCAGGAATAAAATAAGCTTTTTTTCAGCCACTGCTTGCATTCTGGAAAAAAAAGTCTGAAACAATACAGTTGTAACTGTAAAAGCAAACTAGCTGTAACACTGAAATGATAAGCAATGTGATGATTAATTAAAACCACTAATTAAAAAACATTAATTATCACTAAAACCACCTTAATCACAAAATAAGCCCAATCACATTCAAGTTATCAAATGAACTGTGCGTGACACTAAAAAGACAGAGAGAGAGACTACCATGCAGCTAGCAGCACGTTCCTACACAGAGCAGATGTGTCAATAACACAAGCATTTACAAATGCTACACAATATTGTAACAAGGAGTCAGAGATGTTCGGATCCATATGCAGTACTTTATTAACAGAATGGTCAAACAGGCAATAATCAGACGACAGCGTCAGGTATGTAAGGGGATTTCCAAAATCAAAATCAGTAACAAGCCGAGGTCGGGGCAGGCAGCAGAAGGAACAAACACAGGGAAAACGCTCGGAAATGCCAGACAGAGCTAAATAAGACTTCGCAATAATTGAGAGTCCAAACACAGTTTATATAGGGCAGTGAACACCTGGTTGTGATTAGCTCCCTAAAGGAGCAGTTCCCAGATGCTCTAAACAATCTAGGAGGGTAATGGATTGGAGGCGAAAGAGGGAAGGGACGGAGGGCCAGGTCCGTGGAAGTGGAGTGGCCGGGGACCGGGGCAGAGCCAGAAGATCAGGAAGCCAGGGTGGAGCAGGCAGAACTGGAGCCCTTCCTGGGCTTAACTGGGGAACAGGGGCCCTACCTGGGCCTAACATGCGGAACAGAAGTCCTTCCTGGGCCTAACATGGGGAAAAAGAGCCCTTCCTGGGCCTAACATGGGAAACGGGGGCCCTTCCTGGGCCTAACATGGGGAACTCGGGAACGGAAGCCTGCCGTGGGCTTAACTTGGGAACAGGGGCCCGCCATGTGCTTAAACCGGGAACAGGGGCCCGCCGAGGCGGAGCAAGGGGAGCTGGAGCAGAGGACCTCACAGCAATGCAGATGAAACCGAAGCCCACCAGGGCTTGTACTATTCTACCATATAATATATAATGTCATACATCATATAATAGCCTATCATATATACATATATATATATATATATATATATATATATATATATATATATATATATATATATATATATTAAACTCACATAATTAAATGGGCACAGGCCGTCGGTCCGACTTTGTCCACAGGGCAGAGCTTACACCTCTAAAACCACAACCAAGTCCCAGGGGGAAAACGGGACTGTACTGGAGGCCTCAGCCTCATTGCATGGTGGATGAAATGTGTCACTATGGGGTTTCTATCCACTGATTGATCTATGGAAGGGACATGGTAAGCTACATTGTCAGCCACATAAGCCTT
Source organism: Carassius gibelio (assembly GCF_023724105.1). NCBI lineage: Eukaryota > Metazoa > Chordata > Actinopteri > Cypriniformes > Cyprinidae > Carassius > Carassius gibelio. The sequence goes on along the minus strand of NC_068401.1, from coordinate 17,403,670 downwards.
CAAGGTGGAGTGGGTTAACCCTGCAGAGAGCCTGCCTTGTAGAAACTCCAGAATTGTACCAACTGGGCAGTTAACAGGGCCAAGCTGGCGATCTCTGGAACCTGAGGTGAAGAGTTTCCACCTCAGGGCGTACAGTTTCCTCGTTGAGTGAGCTCTGTATTGAAGGAGGGTCTCAACAACCTCATTTGAGAGACTGGATGCTATGAGTCGTGCCCCCTCAGGGGCCACACCCACAGTTTCCACAACTCCGGGCGAGGGTGAATTATCTTGCCCTGCGCCTGAGGGAGTAGTCTGTCCTGATCAAAATCTCCCATGAAGAGCCGTCGAGGAGATAGATCAGATCTGAGAGCCATACTTGCCCCAGACAGATCGGGGCTACTAATAGAAGATGGACCACGTTCCAGCGTACTTTTGGCAGAACTCCCAGGAGCAGAGCAATAGGGGGAAAGGCGTACAGACAAAGCCTCAGCCTGGTCTGTACCATCGCATCCAGTCGCAGAGGAGCTGGATGAACTAGACAGAAACAGAGGGGACATTGCGATATCTCTTGAGTCGCAAAGAGGTCCAAAAACTCTCCATATCTACTTCACCACCTTGGGGTGAAGCCCCCCGGGCCTTAGCCCTTGTCTCGACAGAATGTCTGCTCCTACAGTCAATTTCCCAGGAAAATACACTGCTCCGAACGAAAGGAGTTTATCCTGAGACCACAGAAGGATCTGGTGTGCCAGCCTGTACAAGGGGCGCAAACACAGATCTCTCTGGTGACTGTTATAAGAGAGCGCCGGGCAGGGTGGCCACTCATGACCGTACCCCAATTGTTGAGGGACTTACACAGAAACAAAGAGCTCCCAGCACCTGGCCTTGATTCAAGAACCAAGGCTTCTTCCACATGTCTAAGGCACGAAGGCATCGGAAAAGCCGCAGTGAAAGGCTGAGCACGGCGGAAGTGAGAGAGGCTTGCTGCGGTAAGAACTGGGGTGCATCCCAGGCTGGTTGAATGCCTGCTGCTGCGATCCAGTGCTCGAGGAGAGCTCGGTCTCGGGCGGCATGATCGTTGTGTCGAGCGAGGCGAGCGCGGAGCTTGCATGGTCTATTGGCCACCACGCGTGGCTTGGCGAGGAGAGCAGCTGTCGCGATGACACTTAATGGTGCTCAACGGCCGTGTTTGGCTGGGTAGGAATGATTATATTGATTATGGTCCACCTGTGTCTATTAGGCTAAGTATCTGACGCGCTCCTGCTGAATCTTGTTAATAAAAACATCATATCGATGTCAAACCACCATGTGCTCTGATTGAGCTAGAATCAACCAATCGTCTATATAATTCAGAATGTGGATGTCCTGCATACGCAAAGGAACCAGAGCCACATCTACACATTTCATGAACGTACGGGGTTAGAGTGCAAGGCCGAAGGGAAGTTGGGTACTCAATATTGGTAAGCTTTGCCCCCAAAAGCGAACCTCAGAAACTTCCTGTGTTGTGGAAGGATGGAGATGAGTCTTTAAGATCTATTGTGACAAACCAGTCCTCGGATCTGATTTGAGCTACAACCTGCTTGATGGTGAACATTTTGAACTTCAGTGACATAACTGAGCGGTTCAGCTGACGTAAGTCTAAGATCAGACGTACCCCCCCCTCCTTCTTTGAACTATGAAATACCAGCTATAAAACCCAGATTCCTTGTCTTGTGGAGGGGCCACCTCGATGGCCTACTTCCTTAAAAGGGTATTCACTTCTTGTTCCATAACCAGAGCCTGCTGGGGGCCGACTAGTGTCAGTGTCACTCTGTTTAATATCGGTGGTGGATAGCCGAACTGAATGTAGTATCCTTTTTTATCGTACACAGGACCCACTGAGATACATTTGGCAGTAGTTTCCACACTGCTAAATAATCTACTAAGAGAATCAGTCTCTCGAGACTGACCTCTGGTTTAAGAGGCCCCAGAAGGGGTGGCGAGCGTCTCAGCTCCGCTACGCTCATGGGCAGAAATAACTGAGAGCAGCGCTCGCTGGAAGCCACTGTGCCCTGAAACTCTGGCAGGGTTGGCCGACCCACTTCCAGAGGGCAATGAGGTGAGACGGGCACCGTGTAATGAGGTGTGCACCGCTCTACCCCAGTAGGGGCCGCCCTCTGTAGTCGTGACAGAAATGCGTCATGACTTCTTGGCCATGGACCTCCCAGCCTGAAGTACGGCTCCTTCAGATTCGGATTAGGCTGAGAAGTCCATGGCCCATAGCGTTGCTTCAGCCTCTGGTCCAAAAGCGGGGAACACAGGCAGCAACGCAGAGAGGGCTGCTCCCACCTAACAGTCCCTCCACTACACCTTAATTCACTAGTTAAATAAATGTCATTATTTTGCTCAGAATTTAATGCAATTAAACAATCAGACAAGTAAACACGTTCTGTATTGTGATGCAATACACATTGAAGTGATATACTGAACTTCTCTAAGTTAGATAATGGTCATTATATTCCTCAGAATCTAATGCAATCAAACAATCAGACAAGTAAACAGTCTAGATTGTGATAAAGTACACATTGAAGTGATATATTAACTTCTCAAAGTTAGATAACTGTCATTATATTCCTCAGAATTTAATGCATTCAAACAATCAGACAAGTAATCATGGTCTGGCTTGTGATACAATTCACATCGAAGTGATATATCTAATTCCTCCTTATTAAATGGAACTTAAACAACCAGACAAGCGGTCGGGTGTAGAAAGATTTACATCAAAACTAAAAATTATGTAATACATATATTATGCAAATAGCTAAGTCACACAAACAATATTAATCCCCTCAGAGATTAAATAGCTGCCGCAGCGAGTTCACAGTCAGAGGAAGAACCGCAGGCTTCTGAGCCTCGGGAGTGAGCTCTAGATCTAGGGAACACGGGTGGAGATAGGAAGAACCGTCTCCAGCCGTCCGCCAGAAATTCGGAGAAGCACAATCAGCCCCCTTATTTTCTTGAGAGCCGACTGCACAAGCACGCTGCTCATTAACGCTGCCCGTATAATATTTAGTCATAATATTGTTTGTTGTATACTGGTGCTTATGCAACTTTTATATTGCAACTGCAAGCTCGCCGACACCCTCCGTGTCAATCTCCTCTGAGGAAAAAAGGCAGAGCATTGAGCCCGATGCTCGGGGGGAAGAACTGAACCCAGGAATCGGGCAGATCTGATGGGTAAGCTAGGAGATAAGAATGTGCCCATCTCCATTCCCTCCAGCAGACCTATCTGCGAACCAACTAATGCCGGCAGCGCTCCGCCTCAGCGAAAGTGTCCACGTGTTAAATCATATGCAGCACGCTTTGATCCCGGGCAGACCACGCACAGACCGTGTGTATCCCCGCCTCTGATGTTTAGCTTTAAGAGCAGGGAGGAACACACAATCTGAAATGCGGTATGGATTCACCCTTCAGATGCCCAGTCTTAGCTTTGCTCTTAGACATACTAGACATAAGGAGCTAATAGTGACAAACGACAATAAATAAGACTGACAAGACAGAATGGCATGCACACTGAAGTTGAAGCTAGCTGTGTGGCATGTGCTTTTATAGCTTCCTTGTCTCTACGTCACCATTGGACCATAGATTGCACACGATATTCAGAGTCGGTATTGCCAAAGGCGTTCCCCAAAGCATACAACGCAGCTCGAGTTCCTGAAGAGGAACCACATTTTTAGAGTTAAACTCTGCGCACGTAGAAGAGCTGCAGGATCTCGATCTGCTCGGGAGGACTACACTATCACTGACCCCCATTACTTAATCTCGCCCACAGCGGAGGCGAACCCACACAAGCCAGCTATCCCCACCATCGTACTGGCTAACGTACGATCTTTGGGCAATAAACTGGATTATGTCAGACTACTAAGAGACTGTTGTGTTTTTTGTTCAAGGAAACATGGCTCAGCATTGTGTGGCCGGAAGGGTCATCAGAGGCTCTTCAAGATTGTTTTAACACCACTGAATGAAATATGTTTAAGCAGGCTGCCACACACAATTACAGAGGGGAAATAAACGTTTTGTTTAATTTTTTTTATTATTATTATTATTTTTTTTTTGCTAATAAGTGTTTACAGTTGTGTATAAACTAGTTTTGCCTGTTTAACTGTCATGCAATCTGATGCTATTTATTAAATAAGGTTGTTGTAAGGATATTTTTAATTATACATTTGGTAACATGTCTGAACAGCGTTTATTAGTGTTGGCTGACATTCAAGCTTACAAAAGCTTTTTTGAATAGGCCCTAGTAACTATTCAAACCTGGATTGTTGTTCTTTAGTGAAGAGAGACATACATATCTTGTTTTATTTTTGACAGTATGTTTAAATGCAAAGGTGCCTATTGATTTTAAATAATTTTAACATCAATATGATTATAATATGAGCCTGTATATTTGAAACCCTTACAGGTACAAGGCGACTCCTGAAGAGTCTACCAATTATTTAAAAGGTGAAAATATACATTAAATATACAATACAGTAAAATTAAAAGTTTAGTTTAGTTTCATTATTAAAAAAAGGTTTTTGTTAATAAGTGTTTACAGTTGTTCTTGTTCTCCCTTTTTTACAAAAGGTCTTAACACAAGGCAAAAAGAAAGGGCAAAGAAAAAGCTTTTAAGCAAGGGCTGTTTCTTTGCCACTTTGTATGTGCTGAAACTAGGACATGTGTCCCAGTGCATAATAAATTTGCACTTGTAGTGCACTTCCAATATTAGGGCCTATAAAAAAGTGCTAATAATTAATGTTCATTAATGTACATTAGACATACGCCTGACTGTTTTTTTTTAAAGTGCACTTTGTAATAATAAAAACATTTAGGGTGTTTTCATAGTTTGTTTTAAAAGAACCAAAACCTTAAAGTGAACCAGAAAAGGAAGCAGCTGAAAAAAAAAAATTTGAATGTAGTGAAGTGTTGAAAAAACACCCCACCCCACAACCCCTCATTATTTTTCTCCCATATTGCTGTTATTTCCTGCTTATTAACTTAATCTCTGACTTCACCTCCTCTGTGCAATTTTTTTTTCTTTCTTCCTCAGTTTGTCTTTCCATCAGCCTACTTACCAACTTTGCTTATTCTACTGCGTTTCACCACCCCTATTCTCCTCTGCTCAAGATCTTTCTGGTTTTTGCTCTTCTCTTCTATTGCTGTTGTGGTACTCTTGTTAACACGCTGGTCGCTCTCTTCCATTCATTACCTGTGGTGCTGTTCTCTACTCCTCCTTTTCACTCCTCCAGCAGCCAGGATATATTTCATCAGATGTCCTCTGCAGCAAGAAATCTTCCGTACTTAAACACCCATCCTGGAAATGTACACTAGATGCTCATTATTCAGTAATTCATGAGTTCACGCTTACATATAATTAGTCCGGGGAAGGGCTCCATAAATAGCATTGAGATCTGGCGGGGGCTGATTTTATTTTCCTGAGAAGTCATCTCGTTGGCAGGCCGGAAGAGCCTACGTAATCCAGTGGGAGTGACTTAAGCATTGGAAGGGTAGGCCCTACCGGCTGCAGGTACTGGACTATGTGGTTAGAGGTGCCTGTGCTCAACGGGCTCAAGCCAATGCTCAACGGGAGCTCGCAGTGTTAGAATGGTGATCCTTACCGGCCGATGAGGAGGAGGAACATGATTGTATAGCCCAACCGGGATGGCCCGAGTTGCCTCGACTGGAATAGGTCACAGTGTTGGCATACCGGCCCTTCTGGCTGATAAGCCCCTGCTATTCAGAGGGCGAAGGGCAATGGCTGACCGAGAGGGCCCATGAAGCCTCCAACTGGAGATTAAGACTCAGGACGACGGACGTCTGAGTCCTCTCGGTTTGGCAGATAAAAAGGTTTTTTGGACTGACCGACAAGCAGAATCTTGCAACATCCGACGGGAGGTCGATACTCACTCTCGCCGACATCTGTCGGGATGGGGAGAGGAAAAGAAAATCTGTTCTGGGAGGCTCTTGCTGCATCCGATGGGGTATTAACTCAAAACATCAAACGTGTAAGCCTTGCCAGGCGGGGGAAAAGATGTAAGGATAGCGGAGGGAGTTTAGACAGTATGTTACAGGAGGGTGAGACTTGTGGCTTTGGCTGTGGAAAAGTAAGGTTGTCTGGCAAGGAGGCTCTCACTGATGTCCAACTGGAGCACACACAAACGAACGGGTAAGCCTTTCTGACCATAGAAAAGGGAAAGGTGAGTTTGTCGAGCCGGGAGACTCTCACCGATGTCTGAAGGGAGCTTGTACTAACGGCATCAAATGGGTAAGCCTCTCCAAATGTATGACGGAAAGGTAAAGTAGTGTGGCCAGGAGGTTCTCACCAGCATCCAACAGGAACTTCGTGCTTGCTGTATCGGCTGGGTCAGAGTTGCAGGCCGTAGGATGAAAGAGGTAAGTTTTGGTGCCCGTTAGGCTCTTGTAAGGGAAACAGGTAAATTTAGCTCAAAGGGAATCATTTAAGATTTTAAAAGGAATTTGAACAGAATCACTGTTTCATGGCTGATAACTGAGACGCCCTGGGATTCACTAAACGAGCGCATCACTAAACGATAAACATCATGCGCATTCTGGATTCCCAGACATTACAACAACAGCGATGAAAAACACCTCTACAAATTATCATTCACTCAATACTAATACGAACACTGCATCAGTGCATTCTCTTAAAGTGACAGTCTTTATATTAATCGAACACCAACAACCAAGAAATCACTCACTGTTCTTGATTAAAAAGCTTTTTTTACTTTAATAAAGAATAATCTTTCATTTATAGACCAAAATGCAATGCTGTTTTACATTTGATTAATTTCTGTACCTAAAAACTAATGCAAGACCTACCTAAAAAAAAACTGAAAGTCAGTTTATTTGATATTGATACATATATATATATATATATATATATATATATATATATATATATATATTTTTTTTTTTTTTTTTTTTTTTTTTTTTTTTTTTAAAGTATAGTTTTTCCATAAATATGGCACATACAACTATACCGAAACTGTGACTCTAAAACCGTGAAAAAAAACGACCTGTGAAAAAGTTGAACTGTTTCACCCTAATATTTACATAATCATTCAGACGGACGCTTTCATTCAAAGCGACTTACAATAGATTAATATTAGGGGTGTAACGATACGCGTATTCGTATTGAACCGTTCGGTACGAGACTTTCGGTTCGGTACGCGGTACGCATTATGTACCGAATGGTTCGTTGGACTAATTAATTATATATAAAAAATAAAAAAAAGTGAAATATAATGATATGCGTTCAACAAGGTAGCCCAATTACCCAAACGACGTAACAGGCAACGCCCCTGACACCCCCGAAGAAGAAAAAAACACCAACTTATATGTTTATGTTAGGCTACTCAGTCAGGCACTTGATCACTCAGTTTGCGCTGAGTGAGCGAGCAGTTCATGCACGGCACGCGGCGGCCAGTGCGTTTAACAGACCAGAAATAGAAGATCCTCCAATAACCAACAGGTCTGGTGTTTGGGTGCACTTTGGATTCCCTGTAAGCCATGGTGATGGCAAGAAAGTGGTGGATAAAAAACAACAACGGTATGTCGCATCTACATGACAATAGGCTACACCAGCGAGAAAAAAAAAATAGACCAGCGGGAATACTTGAAACATGTCAACTCATTTATGCCGACATCACCTTAGTGTGTCAGTATCTGGGAAAAGACGAAAAAAAGGAGAAACATACACGCAACAAACTATCCCCCTAGCATTTAGACAGACATTTCTACTACAACAATATAACATTTTCATTTTTTTTTAATAAGGAGCTGTTTTTGTTTTATACAGTATGCTGCTAAGAAAACACCATAGAAGATGGATAAAGAATAACTCCATCATTATTCAATGTAAAAAAAAAAAAATACTTTGTTAGTTTTAAAGGTGCTATATGCAAAAATTGAGGTAAAAATATCCATAACATGACCTAAACACATCAAAAGAATGAGAAGAAATAAGGGCAATGATGTCATTAAAAAAATGTCAAGTTATAGTGCTGCAGAGATATCAACCTTAATTAGCATTAGCATTACTAGCCCAGGCCCGACAGGTGTCGTAATACCAGTTTCGGCCATGGGAGGCGGTATGCGGGCAACATAACCACCAGCCAACCTGCAATACACGAATAACTTGCATGTCTTGTGGGCGTGCCTGAACCTGATGTCAATCATGTGGAAAGTACAGCACAGTACTTCATTTCAGTTCAGGGAAGAGAGAGAAATTATGGCTCAAGCCCTTGGCAAGAGACCAACACCCGCTACTGGGAAACAACCGCGCTCGGAATCACAAATCAAATCCGATAAGAAAAGGAGCCGAACCAGAGTAAACATCAGCACTGCTTTTAATCGCTGGAGACAACTGATGGACCTCAAAGAAATGAGGTTCGACTCTGAACTTGCAACATTTCTTTTCGATTGGTAAGTTAGATGCTGTTAGTATTTCGCTAGAAGTTTGTTTTATATGTTTGTGTATTTGTTTTCGGGAAGTTATAACATAGAAATGTATCGAAGGCTGTTGGATAAACGTGCTGATGTTAGCGATGGCTAACCGTAGCTGTGTTTGATAATTAGCTAGCTACAACTTAACGTTACCTATTTTATTATATCATAACTAACCTGCTCTGTCTAGTCTGTTGGTCTTTGTGTCCTGTTTGCTTCGTGGGTGTCTGAGATTGTTCATTTTAAGTAAAGGATCATAATATTTCGTCCACAACAATATTTAATGAGGTTAACTTATAACTCCTTGTGGTTAGTCTGCACGAGATCAACAAGCTTGTTTGCTTTGCGGCCGCTTTAAATACAAAATAAGCATTCAATCTACGTTAGAGCGTCTGAGCGCTCACAAATCTTTCTGCAGTGTCGTGAGCAGAGTGGCAAGAGCGATTTTTGATGCTCTAGATGCCGGCGGTGTGAACGCACAGTTAGGCTTCGGCTATGGCTGTAGTGTTGTTGTGAAAGTAGGGGCGGAGCATAGAGACTATGCCGTTTCTCGTTTGTTACTCTAAAGTAGACCAATTCACTTTATTGAGGCATATTGCCCCCATCTGGTATGGAATGTGGAGTATGACTTGATTTATTTTTGCCAAACATTACAGATGGCACCTTTAATAAATAAAACATTTTTTAAAAATCAAGGAAATTTATCTGCCAATTTTTTAATTTTGCTGTATCTAAAACGTACCGAACCGAACCATGACACCAGTGTATAGTATCGGACCGAACCGTGAATTTTGTGAACCGTTACACCCCTAATTGATATATATATATATATATATATTGTGACATGCGTCCCGAGCGCTCGTCAGCGTCGCCCTGGCAACACAGTGGAATCACCTGCACTAGCTCGTCACGGGCTGAGCGGCCGCACCTGCAGCTCGTCAAGCGGCGCCTACTTAGGCAGAGGAGGAAAGCAGTGTGGTGAGGAATGTCTCCCGACGAAGACACTAACCCTTGCCTCCTCTGTTTCAGAGAGCAGCGTGTGACCGTCAGCCCCAACCAGGAGAGCACAGCACGGGATCCACCACTCAAGACACAGAGAGCACGAGGGACTTGGAGCACCACGGAGAGCACCGCCTTCACTCAGAGCACCATTCATTGAATAAATCCTTTCTCTGTCCATCGGTTGTCGTGTAGTTCCTCACCCCGCCACACTGGTGGAGAATGCGGGCAATAGTGTGAGGTGGACACCGACAACCGACCCCCGAGGAGATCGTTAAAGCCACCCGTTTTTTTTTTTTCTCCCTTTCATTTGTATCTGCTCTGTTTCCTTAGGCGGCCGCTCCTCCCCCGGCATGGATGAGCTGCTTAAACACCTCACCGAGGTGAGCATCCGCCAGCAGCAGATAATGGAGCACATGGCCTCACGTCAAGGAGACGCCGAATGTGAGCTCACCGCCCTCCGCGCCGCCGCCCACCGCACGCCGCTGCCTGACCCCCGTGTCCAAGCCGTCCAGCTGATGCCACGAATGACGGCGCACGACGACGTGGAGATGTACATTCAAATGTTTGAGGCCACCGCGGTCCGGACCTCAGGAGTCAAATCAAATCACCAATGAGCTTCATGAGCAAGGGCAAGCCACAGTTGATCTTCCTGAACCCAGTCAAATCACCACAGATCTACCAGAGCCTCTTCACGTCTCCGCTGAACTACCAGAGCCTCTTCACATCTCCGCTGAACTACCAGAGCCCCTTCACATCTCTGCGGAACTTCCAGAGCACCGTCACGTCTCAGCCAAACTTATTGAGCGCTCAACCTATCCTGTCATGGCCAAAGAGGCCATCATCTACCATCTCCTCAGGGCCACAGAGGCCACCCTCCTGTGCCATCGATCCCACTGTGGTGGTCTTCTGGGCCGCCCTGGTGGGCTGCTGTCTCGACCACACAGCTGTGGTGTTCTTCTGCGCCGCTCTGGTGGGCTTCTGTCTCGACCACACGGCTGTGGTGGTCTTCTGCGCCACCCTGGTGGGCTTCTGTCTCGACCGCACGGCTGTAGTGGTCTTCTGCACTGCCCTGGTGGGCTTCTGTCTCGACCGCACGGCTGTGGTTGTCTTTGGCGCCGCCCTGGTGGGCTTCTGTCTTGACCTCATGGCTGTGGTAGTCCTCTGCACCGCCCTGGTGGGCTTCTGTCTCGACCGCACATGTGTGGTGGTCTTCGGCGCCACCCTGGTGGGCTTCTGTCTCGTCTGCTCAGCTGTGGTGGTACTCTGCACTCCCCTGGTGGACGTCAGTCCCGTCTGCTCGGTTGTGGTGGGCTCCAGTTCCATCTGCGCCATCCCGGTGGGCTCCTGTTCCACCTGCTCCACCCTGGATTCCTGCCCGGTCGGCTCTGCCCTGGGACCCTGAATTTTCCGTTTCCTCCTGGCCTCTTTGTTTTGTTGTTGTTGTTTTCACTTCCTGTCTCTGTTTCCCTCTATGGACCTGGCCCTCCGTCCCTCCCCCTTATCCTCCACCAGTCCACCTTGCTCCTGGTCTCTGTGTTCATTGGTTTGTTTTTGTATTCGATGGAGCATCTGGTAGCTGCTCCTTAGAGGAGGGGGTAATGTCACAGTGTCTGGTCTGTGTTTCCCTGGGTGTCCACTAGTGGTCTTACTTCCACATTAGAATTGCAGGTGTGTAAAAAAAAGTTGATATTGTTGTCATGCAGACAAGAGCCTGGTCTGTCAACGGTCTCCCTTTACAGCAGCAGTGCGCCAGCGCCGCGTCAGGCACGCTTCTGGTGTGTAAAGACACAGAATCCACCACGCTTCTGGGACGCTTCAGACACGCGGCGCTCACGCCACTCAGCCAGTGTGTCACCGGCCTTAACTTTTGGCGCTCACGTCTAGCGGACGAACATTGTTGCCGGAGCTACTTCTCTCTGTTTACATCTATGGCGAGTCACGCAGGTACTGTGCTACTCTGCAGCGTTGCCGACCCCAACCAGACTAAAATAGTCAGAATATAAACACTTATTATAAGGGTACCGTAGTGATTCAGGAAAAGACAAAAACATGGTTTGGGAAAATAGATTTATGATGTACTCGCTCATTATATATATTTTTTACATTTTCGACACAAAACAACACTGGCACAACCCTGCGCTGATTTGACCAGTAGAGCTGGGCGCGGTGGATTTTTGTGGTATCTTATATTTTTAAGGCATGTTTAAACGTCACAGAGTCAGTGAGCGTTAGGGGAATAGAGGATGTTATTCATGTTATGTTGCTGGCGTGATGTTATGAGGACGCTGCTAATAAAGTTGCATAAGAATACATTTACATTTACATTTATTCATTTAGCAGACGCTTTTATCCAAAGCGACTTACAGATGAAGACAGTGGAAGCAATCAAAAACAACAAAAAGAGCAATGATATATAAGTGCTATAACAAGTCTAAATTAGGTTAACACAGTACACGTAGCATGTGATTTTAACTAATATAATAAATAAAAAGAAAACAGAATAAAAAAAAATAAAAGAATAGAGCAAGCTAGTTAGAGGTCTTTACACACACACACACACACACACACACACACACATACATATACAATTGCATAATAAATGAAAAGAAAATAGAATACAAAAAGATTAGAGAGGTAGTTAGATTTTTTAAAGAATAGAATTAGAATATTGAGTGTTAAAGTTAGAGGGTCAAATAAAGATGGAAGAGATGTGTTTTAAGCCGATTCTTGAAGATGGCTAAGGACTCGCTCGGATTGAGTTCATTCCACCAGAAGGGAATATTTAATTTAAAAGTCTGTAAAAGTGACTTTGTGCTTCTTTGGGATGGCACAATCAAGCGACGTTCACTTGCAGAACGCAAGCTTCTAGAGGGCACATAAGTCTGAAGTAACGAATTTAGGTAAATGGGTGCAGAGCCAGTGGTAGTTTTGTAGGCAAACATCAATGCCTTGAATTTTATGCGAGCAGCTATTGGAAGCCAGTGCAAATTGATAAACAGAGGTGTGACGTGTATTCTTTTTGGCTCATTAAAAATTAATCTTGCTGCCGTGTTCTGAATTAATTGTAAAGGTTTGATAGAATTGGCTGGAAGACCTGCCAAGAGGGCATTGCAATAGTCCAGCCTGGACAGAACAAGAGCTTGAACAAGGAGTTGTGCAGCATGTTCCGAAAGAAAGGGCTTGATCTTCTTGATGTTGAATAAAGCAAATCTGCAGGATCGGACAGTTTTAGCAATGTGGTCTGAGAAAGTCAGCTGATCATCAATCATAACTCCAAGGCTTCTAGCTGTTTTTGAAGGAGTTATGGTTGATGTGCCTAACTTGATGGTGAAATTGTGATGGAACGATGGGTTTGCTGGAATCACAAGCAGTTCTGTCTTGGCAAGGTTGAGTTGAAGGTGATGGTCCATCATCCAGGAAGAAATGTCAGTTAGACAAGCTGAGATGCGAATAGCTACCGTCGGATCATCAGGATGGAATGAGAGGTAGAGTTGAGTGTCATCAGCATAGCAGTGGTATGGAAAGCCATGTTTTTGAATGACAGAACCTAATGATGCTATGTAGACAGAGAAGAGAGGTGGTCCAAGAACTGAGCCCTGAGGCACCCCAGTAGTTAGATGTTGAGACTTGGACACCTCACCTCTCCAAGATACTTTGAAGGACCTATCTGATAGGTAAGACTCAAACCATTGAAGTGTTGTTCCTGAGATGCCTTTCGCCAGTAGCGTTGATAGGAGGATCTGGTGGTTAACCGTGTAAAAAGCAGCGGACAGATCAGGAAGGATAAGTACTGAAGATTTGGATTCTGCTCTTGCCAGTCTTAGAGCTTCAACAACTGAGAGCAAGGCAGTCTCAGTTGAATGTCCACTTCTGAAGCCAGATTGGTTGCTGTCAAGGAGATTGTTGTGTGTGAGAAATGTAGAGACTTGTTTGAACACAGCTCGTTCAAGTGTTTTTGCAATAAAAGGAAGAAGTGAAACTGGTCTGTAGTTCTCTAAAAGAGATGGGTTGAGGTTGGTTTTCTTAAGTAGTGGAGTTATACGTGCCTGTCTAAATGATGAGGGAAAAACACCAGTGTGGAGGGAAGTGTTGATGATGTGAGTGAGTGCAGGTACAACTTCAGGAGAAATGGCTTGAAGGAGATGAGATGGAATTGGATCAAGCGGGCAAGTTGTAGGGTTGATTAGAAAGGATGAGTTTTGACACTTCTGCCTCAGAGAGTGAAGAGAAGGATGTAAATGAGTGAGAAGGATGTAAAATAAGTTTGCTGGTGATATGAGCTTGACTGATTGTGGTGTGGAAAATTGTGCACTAATGTGTTAAATTTTATTAATGAAAAACGTTGCAGTCGTCAGCTATTAGAGATGAAGCAGGAGGAGGACAAAGAAGTGAGGAAAAATTTTTTTAAAGCATGCGAGAGTTAGATGAATTGTTAATTTTGTTATGGTAGTATATCCTTTTAGCAGAGGAGACATTAGCAGAGAAAGAAGATAGGAGTGACTGATACACAATAAGATCAGTAGTATTTTTGGACTTGCGCCACACCCTTTCAGAAGCTCTAAGCTTAGAACGGTGTTCGCGTAGAACATCAGATAACCAAGGGGCAGAAGGGGTGTTACGGGCTGGCCTGGAAGATAAGGGGAAAACAGTGTCTAAACAAGATGTAAGAGTGGAGCAGAAAGTATCAGTAGCACTGTTAGCATCCAAAGATGCAAACAGTTTAGGGGAAGGAAGTGAAGATGAAACCATTGCAGATAGCCGGGAGGGTGAAAGTGTGCGTAGGTTACGTCAAAAGATGACATGTGGAGGGGTAAGTGATGTGTCAGGGATCATGTTGAGGTTAAGAGTGAGGAGGAAGTGATTCGACGTGTGCAGTGGAGTAACCAGAACATGATCAGTAGAGCAGTTTCGTGTATAAATAAGGTCCAGTTGGTTGCCTGATTTGTGAGTAACAGTAGTTGACACTCGGTTGAGATCAAAAGAATGTAAGAGTGGAGCAGAAAGTATCAGTAGCACTGTTAGCATCCAAATATGCAAACAGTTTAGGGGAAGGAAGTGAAGATGAAACTATTGCAGATAGCCGGGAGGGTGAAAGTGTGCGTAGGTTACGTCGAAAGATGACATGTGGAGGGGTAAGTGATGTGTCAGGGATCATGTTGAGGTTAAGAGTGAGGAGGAAGTGATTCGACGTGTGCAGTGGAGTAACCAGAACATGATCAGTAGAGCAGTTTCATGTATAATTAAGGTCCAGTTGGTTGCCTAATTTGTGAGTAACAGTAGTTGACACTCGGTTGAGATCAAAAGAATGTAAGAGTGGAGCAGAAAGTATCAGTAGCACTGTTAGCATCCAAAGTTGCAAACAGTTTAGGGGAAGGAAGTGAAGATGAAACTATTGCAGATAGCCGGGAGGGTGAAAGTGTGCGTAGGTTACGTCGAAAGATGACATGTGGAGGGGTAAGTGATGTGTCAGGGATCATGTTGAGGTTAAGAGTGAGGAGGAAGTTATTCGACGTGTGCAGTGGAGTAACCAGAACATGATCAGTAGAGCAGTTTCGTGTATAAATAAGGTCCAGTTGGTTGCCTGATTTGTGAGTAACAGTAGTTGACACTCAGTTGAGATCAAAAGAGGCAAGCAGAGTGTGGAAATAGGCAAACAGAGGTTTATCTAGATGAATGTTGAAATCTCCAAGCATAACTAGGGGAGGACCATCCTCAGAAAAGGTTGAGAGCAACACATCTAATTCATCCAAAAAGTTACCCATTGGTCCTTGGGGTCGATAGACAACTAAAAAATGTATTTTAAAAGGGTAGGTAACAGTAACTGAATGAGATTCAAAGGAGCTGTTGATACCCAAAGATGGCAAAGGATTACATTTCCAATCATTAGAGATGAGCAGACCAGTACCTCCACCTCTTCCAGTCAAACGGGGAGAGTGGGAAAAAGAGAAATTATTGGAGAGTGCTGCAGGTGTAGCAGTGTCCTCTGGTTTGATCCAGGTCTCGGTTAGGGCCATGAGATTAGCTTTGAATGACTAATAATAGAAGTAATGAAATCAGTTTTGTTTACAGCAGAATGGCAATTCCAAAGACCAATAGGAAAAGAAAGTAGTGTGTTAGCAGACATAGGCAAAGTATGCAGGTTGTTAAGATTGCGCTGTCTACATTGTGTGTTGCATGGTTTACGAGTGGTAATGATAGTAGGGATCTGGAACACATAGTATATGTGAATAGTATATATAGTATATAAACACATAGTATATATGAATACACAGTGTATTCATGTTTATGACAATATTTACAATATACCACAGTTTTTATGCCAGTCGTATCATTTTATTTTGTTGTATTTATCCGTCACACCTTAAAGCCTTGTCCGTGAAAATATTATCTGACATTAAACCGGTCCTTGACGCTAAAAAGGTTGGGGACCGCTGATATACAGTATTAAGCAGAGTATGCACAGAATATAAATAGGAATGCATTGTAGGATTATATATACATTATGAACAGCATCAACGTAAAACAGTGGCAATAAATACAGTTGGTTGAATGCAGTGGCGGCTCAATTTTGAGTGGGGTGAGGGGGGGCAATGGGGGGTCCTGGTCATTTCAAGGGGGGTCTCATGAAAACCAACAAAAAATACAGAGGACACAGCTAATAACTGCATACTGCTACTAAACAACAAAAACAACAAAGCATATTAACTACTTTGTATTTAATTAATTAATCATAACTAATAATAATAGTTCGCATCTCTAATAAACATTAATCCACAAATGACTTAAGCGGTTAACTTTTTAAACATGGCTGACCCTCCCTCTGAACAGGACTGTGCAGAGACCTTTGGAGGGGCATGTGCTCAAAATATAAAAGGGGCACAGGGAACAAGGCTTTAAATGGCCCTATTCAAAATATCAATACAGTAACATATTGTGATACATTCCTTGCTGATTCGCATATCGATATGGATGATTATGTATTGATACAGCAGCAAATGCTTTGATGCCGTTTTGAAAAAGAAACAATAGGGAAGACAATTTTAAGTTTAAAATAATAATAGCTCTGGGATTAGAAACTGAAATTTCTTAAATTGTCCCAACCTGATGGCTTTTTCTTCTCTGTTCTACAGAATAATTAAAGAACAGCGGTTATAGTAAAAACTATAGATATCACTTGTGCCTCTTTCTCACCAGCCTTTGTCTCCTGGCTTGCTGTTACCTGCTCTCTTTCTGTCACTTGTGCCTCTACATGTCCCTCTTTTTCTTCCTATATCTCCCTCTCCTCATTTGATCTATTACTTTCAACTCTCTGTCCATCTAGGACAGAGACTCAATTTACTATTTCAGCATTAATCTATTATTTTAACCATCACTACTACTCTTGCACCTAATCAATAAGTCCACCTTAAATATTGATACAAAACATTAAACAACTGATACACTGGAATATAGTGATTAATAATAATTATTATTACTGTTGTAGTTTTTGTTGTCTAGAATTTAACACTTTTGCCATGTAAACAAATAACATGCTACATTTGTTATTCATATCCTTCACACTGCACTTTGATGTCAGGTATATTATGCACTTTTTATTGACATTGATATTTTTACATTTATTTCCAGAGAGATATTATTGAGTTTAGAGGCTAAAGTGGTCTTGCTGTTGTAAACACTGTTGCTATTATAGAAAAAATATTTCCGTCACATTTAAAATATAATTATATTTTAATTAATTTCTGAATTGTTTTTATTTTTCAGAGAATGAGAAAATCTGAATAAGCCTTACCAGTATTGTGATAATTATTTTTAAGGTACTCTATGTGTTAAAAAATAAATAAGTACTGTAATATAGTAATAGTTTAATTTAGTGCCTGTGAAACTTTTCTCCCTCAAACAGCACGCTAGTGTTACTTCTGCACTACAGGCTACACACAGCAATATAAACAACATATCTGCATGTTCTCACATCACATAGGCATAGGCATTAAAAGAAATGGACACAGCAACCCCATTGGATTCAACGGAGACAAATGAAGTCAATTAGAAGCACGCACTTCCTGGGGGTCGGCGTACTGCGCAGACTCAAACTGAACTTGATGACGTAAATGTCACGTGAGCAACCTGTAAGTCTTCTAACTGCTGTGGCAAGAGAAATCTGAATCACCCACCAAATCTTGCAGACGTTGTTGAATAATTTTGTCCCGTTGCTTTAATGGACTCTCTATGGGCTTCTCCCTTGATTTCATGTCTCCACGTCCCCCCGATTGCCTCATAGACAGGAAAAGATTGCCTGCAAGCTTTTCCTCCTGTCCAGACTGTAATTTCTCTACTGTGCGACAGAGAGTCGCAGGTTATGACGCAATCGTTAGCCTATACAAAAACTGCTTCTATGGGGCCACAACGTAAGACACAAGGTAATGGGTCCGTTTATACATTTCCGTGTTTCTTTAGAAATAATGAATGGATAAATGGAGTCTTTAAACGCCTCAGATGTAAAGTTATTCGCTGTGAAAAATGACGGCAAAATGAATGGGAGTCAATGGAATGCTAACAGCAGGTGGGGGTCCGCTAGCCAATGGCGGCGCCCAGGGGTGCTTCAAAAAAATATGAAACCCTGCCCCCCTAGTGTGGCGTGAAGAATCGTCCCGGTCGGATGAGGTCGTCGTCAGGTGAAAGGTCATCATGTTGGTCATTTTATTTACGGCTAAATTATTATTAATAAACTGTGCTAATATTATGATTGGGCGTGGGCAGGCATTCACAAAAAGGAATGTTATTACAAAAAAAAATTGAGGAAATTTTGCTTTGACAAAAGGACACTTAAGGGGCAAAGGAGCAGGTGCTCAAGTGAACCGGTTCTTTCGGAGAGTTCGATCAAATAAAACCAGTTGGAAAAAAAAAACGGTTCACCGGTTCTTTTGCGGTCGATGTAATGTCATTGGTGATGACTGCCCTTCATTCAGAATCAATCATCAAAAGAACCAGTTCCGTTCAGAAGAGCTGTGAGTCAGTCTGCTTCACACTGAATCACACATGCGCAGTATCGTCAGCTCCTCGGTTCTCGAATCGGACGCGTCCGACAGAAACGGTTCTCGTTCAGTGTAAGAATAAATGTTTAAATAATATTTATTTATTATTGTTCTGCGTAGTTTGAAGATAATTTTTTTAAAATATTTATCCCGGATATATAAATATAATATATATAATCAGGAAAAGGGTGGGGGGGGGGGGGCTCAAATGGGGGGTCAAGGCGTTTTTATGCTGGGTCTTGAAGCCCCCCAGGACACTTGGAATTCAGAAGTGTCACGGCCTCTGGGAAGAACTTCTTCTTGAGCCTACTACTGTTAGAGCATAGACTCCTGTAATGGCTTTCAGATGGAAGTAGGGTGAAAAGTCCATGGTTAGGATAAAAGGCATCCTTGATTATGTTTCTTGCCCTGCCCAAGCAGCGCTTATGATAAATGTTCTCAATAGAAGTTAACTGGGTACCGGTGATCTGTTGAGCAGTTTTCGCCACCCACTGGAGTGTTTTTGTGGTCAGATGCAGAGCACTTGCTGTACCATACTGAGATGCAGTTTGTGAGTATGCTCTCAGCAGTAGAATTCAACAAGGATCTTGGGACAAGGGTGAACTTTCTTTAGGCTCCGTAAGAAGTAAAGGCGCTGCTGTGCCTTTTTGACCAGGGTGGAGGTGTTAAGGGACCAGGTGAGGTCATCAGAGATATGGATGCCAAGGAACTTTAAACTGGACACACGCTCCACTACTTCTCTACTGATGTAGATGGGTGTGTGTGCATTACTCCTAGTCCGCCTGAAGTCCACAATGATCTCCTTAGTCTTCTGGGTGTTTAGTTCCAGATTGTTGGTTGCACACCACAACCAACATCTCTTTAACCTTGCTTACACATAACATACTAATATGCTTTTAATATCCAAATCCATTAAAGGATTTTTAGGCTGCATTAATTAGGTAAACCGGAACCGGGAACACTTCCCATAACACCCGATGTACTTGCTACATCATTAGAAGAATGGCATCTACGCTAATATTAGTCTGTTTCTCTCTTATTCCGAGGTTACCGTTGCCACCAGATCCAGTCTGTATCCAGATCAGAGGGTCACTGCAGTCACCTGGATCCAGTACTTATCAAGACCAGATGGTGGATCAGCACCTAGAAAGGACCTCTACATCCACGAAAGACAGCGGAGACCAGGACAACTAAAGCCCCAGATACAGATCCCCTGTAAAGACCTTGTCTCAGATGACCATCAGGACAAGACCACAGGAAACGATGATGATTCTTCTGCACAATCTGACTTTGCTGCAGCCTGGAATTTAACTGCTGGTTTCGTCTGGTCAGAGGAGAACTGGCCCCCCAACTGAGCCTGGTTTCTCCCAAGGTTTTTTTCTCCATTCTGTCACAGATGGAGTTTCGGTTCCTTGCCGCTTTCACCTCTGGCTTGCATAGTTGGGGTCACTTCATCTACAGTGATATCGTTGACTTGATTGCAAATAAATGCACAGGCAACTATTTAAACTGAACAGAGATGACATCACTGAATTCTCATTTTGCATTATTGACACACTGTTTTCCTAATGAATGTTGTTGAGTTGCTTTGACGCAATGTATTTTGTTTAAAGCGCTATATAAATAAAGGTGACTTGACTTGACCACACAGCCAGGTGCTCCATCCCTGTAGGCTGAATCATTGTCATCCTTGATTAGATCTACCACCGTGGTGTCATCTGAAAATTTGATTATGGTGTTTGAGCCATAAACAGGAATGCAGTCATGGGTGAATACGGAGTACAGGAGAGGGCTCAATATGTAGCCCTGTGGCACGGTGTTCATGGTGATGATGGAGGATGAGAGGTTACCTAACGTAACAGACTGAGGTTAGTCAGAAAATCTAGAATCTAGTTGCAGATGGATGTGCTGATTCCAAGTTGGCTGAGCTTGGAGATCAGCTTAGAGGGAATTACAGTATTAAAGGTCCAGTTTTTCACGCTTTTTTGAAGCTTTGATTGTATTTACAGTGTGCAATATAACATGTGTTCATGTTTCGCGTGTAAAAAAAACACAGTATTTTTCACACAATTCACCTATCTTTATACCGCTGTTTTCACTCTCATAAAAACAGGCTGATGACTTCCTTGTTCTATAAAGTCCCTCCTTCAGAAATACATAACGAGCTCTGATTGTGCCAGCGGTTCCTGTGTTGTGATTCGATACCAGCTGAGTGCAGGCTGCCCTCCTGGAAATGCGATTGGACTAGTTTTGAGAAGCAAGTGGGCAGGAGCATGTGCTGGAGATGTACTTATAATCACAGGAGCGTTTTTACTGATGAGATGCGCATGAAAATCGCCCTAACATCTAGTTAACAAAGCTAAACAGCGTTGCCCTTTGTGTACAGAAACTGTTAAACACACTAACTTAAATAATTAAATACACTTACCGTTGGTCCATAAACAACACCTTCTCCAGACAAAGAGGGAACTGCTCCATCTTTCAGGAGTAATCTTTGTGCGAATCCGGCATTAAACTGATTGAGATTGAAGAAGCTGTCCTCAGTAAAATGTGCTGCACATAGTTTTACATGTGGATTATAATTTTCAGGAACCCAGTTAAACATAAATTGTAACCATTAATCTCCAAGTACAGTGTCCCTGGGAAGCCCAAACAAAGGTGATTGGACTCAGAGATGAAAATAACAGCGTTTCGACAACATGGCGACAAACACAAACGCAGCTCTTCCTCTTCTCCGTTGGAGCGCAACAAGACCACACCCCCATTTTTGCATATTCATGTGGGCGGAGGTTAGTCAAAAAACTGTTTTAGTGATGTCATTACTGCAGGAACTAGAGGGATGTAGTCCAAACGGGTAATTTTTTTGTAGGCAAATTCTGTTAAATAAAATATCTCGCTTGGCATTGAACTTTGAGCTTTAGAATGTTACAGATATTATTTATACTCTAACAACAACATTACACACTAACTAAAGTTTAAAACATAGGATCACGAAGAACGGGACCTTTAAATGCAGAACTGAAATCAATGACCAGTATTCTCACGTGTATTTTGACTGTCCAGGTGGGTGAGGGCAGAGTGAAGTGCCGTAGAGATGGTGTCCTCTGTTGACCTATTGTGGCGATAGGCAAATTGGAATGGGTCTAGTGTAGCAGGGAGATGCAGCCAGCTTCTCAAAGCACTTGGCAATGAAGGGGGTGAGTGCAACAGGACGGAAGTCGTTTGGGACAAAGGCAGTGGAGTGCTTAGGTATTGGCACGATGGTGGAGGTTTTGAAGCTATTGGGGACAGTTGTTTGGGCCAGGGGTTAATAATAAAATGACTCTAAGCTTTTGAATGGTATAATGTATTATGTTACAAAAGCTGTTTGTTTTACGTAAGTGCTGATCTTTGGATCTCTGTATTCATCAAAGAATCCTGAAAAAAAACTGTTTTAAATATTAATATGAATAATAATTAAAAAAGGTTTCTTGAAAGAACAATAGCAGAATATCAGCATATTAGAATGCTTTCTGAAGGATTTGACACTGAAGACTGGATTAATGATGCTGAAAATTCAGCTTTGATCACAGAAATATATTAGAGTTTAACAGATATTCACATGTTTATTATAGTAAAAAATATTTCACAACAGTACTACTTTTGCTTTACTTTGGTTCAAATAAATGAAGGCTTGGTGAGCAGAAGAGACTTCTTTATAAAATATGAAAAATAGTTCAAAAACTTTTGTCTGGTATATACAGTAGATTACAGGAATGTTATACTGTAATGTTTAATATATATATGTATATATATATATATATATATATATATATATATATATATCTTAAACATTTCGGTCCCCCTCACTTCTTAAATGATGGTTACGCCCCTGGTTATGAGTCTGAATATATAGTTATAAATCTGAATATATAAATGGAAATAGTGAATATATAAAAGTAAATCTGAATATATAGTTATAATTCTGAATATGTAAATGTAAGTCTGAATATATAAATGTAAATTATTAATATGTAAAAGTATATCATACTATATAAATGGAAATCTGAATATATTTTTATTGTCTACATCTAAATAAATATATCTTTATTATCATGCTGTCAAGATCATTAGCTAGAGTACCCATAAACTCCAATAGAGGGCACTCCACTCAGGACTCTGGCATTTTTGTTTCCATCCACTTTTTTGAACTCCATTTCCCATCGTGCCTCATTCCTGGGACTGATTGCACACACACCTGCATCTTATAACACACGCACCTGCTGCTAATACACACACATATAAAGTCTTGTTTAGTTCTGTCTAGCTTTTCAGAGCGTTTTTGCCTGTGTTTGTTCCTTCCGTATGTTATCTTGGATTGTTTATACCGACTCTATATCTTTGACATACCTGACGTCGTTCCTGATTACTGCTTGTCCAACCATTCTCTTAATAAAGTTCTGCATATGGATCCGAACGTCTCTGACTCATTGTAACAGAAGACTTCGCCACTCAGGATCCAGCAGCTTTCCGTATGGACACTGGCCAGGTATGGATATGGCAAGCCTATTATTAGCCCTGAAGCAGAGCACTGGATCAGTTTAGTCAGGTCCCCGTTGACTTCCCAGAGTCAGGTCAAGTCACCGCTGACCGTCCAGAGTCAGGTCAAGTCACCATTAACACCCATGAGTCCAGTAAAACCACACTTAAACTTCATGAGTCAAGTCACCGTTGATCTCCGTGAACAAGGTCAAGTCACAGTTGATCTTTATGAGTCCAGTAAAAACACTACCATTCTTCCAGAACTTCATCACGTCTCAGTAGATCTTCCAGAGCTTTGTCAAACAACAACAGATCATCCAGAGCCTTGTCACGTCTCAGCTGAACTTCCAGAGCCTCGTCACATCCTGTCTGTTGCACCCAGCAATGTTCTCTCAGCCTGTTGTATTGCTGTCAAGGAGACTGTTACTGCTGTGGAACCTCCAGAGGTGGCGGTAACTGCTGCAGAACCTTTGGAGGCTTCAGTAGTATCCATCCATGAACTTCATGTACACGTCATGTACTGTCACGGCTATGGAGGCCGCCTATAAACTCATTGCCTGTCCTGTAATGGCCACGGAGGCCACTCAGGAACTCACTGCTTGTCCTGTCACGGCCATGGAGGCCATCCATGAACTCACCACCTGCCCTGTCATGGCCACGGAGGCCATCTACTATATCATCATGGCCACAGAGGCTGCCATTAACCTGTTCATGTTCTCTGTTTCAGTCCTACTTGACCAGACTTGCTCTCCTTTGCCATGGACTCCACAGTGGTGGTCCTCTGCTCCACCTTTAGAGTGTCTGGAAGCCGCTCCTTGGGGGGGCGGGCTATGTCACGATCATTAGCTGGAGTGCCCATAAACTCCAATAGAGGGCACTCCACTCAGGACTTGTTTCCATCCCCTTTTCCTAACTCCATTTCCCATCCTGCCTCATTCCTGGGACTGATTACGCGCACACACACACACCTGCATCTAATTACACACACACATGCAGCTAATGCACACACACATATATAAGCAGCACAATCACTCTCAGTATGGGCGAAGTCTTGTTTAGTTCTGTCTAGCATTTTCAAGTGTTTTCCCTGTGTTTGTTCCTTCCCTGTCTTATCTTGGATTGTTTATACCAACTCTGATTTTCTGCTGCCTGCCCCGACCTCTGCTTGTTACTGTTACTGTTACTGATTTTGGATATCCCTGACATACCTGACGCCATTCCTGATTACTGCCTGACCGACCATTCTCTTAATACAGTTCTGCCTATGGATCCGACCGTCTCTGACTTATTGTAACACAGGCAAGTCAAAAGACAGATGTTCTTATTTATTAATTTTAGTAAAGCAATATGCTTATGCATCTTAAATACATCAGTGTGGATATTTTTCTATATTAATTATTGTTAGTGTATCGCTTATCCAAAAAATAAAAAGTATTTTACTACTTTTTTAAATTTATTTTATATACTGTATTTTACCAAAGGCAGGCAGTAGCCCCAACAGGTTCTCACAAATCAACATGGCTGAGAGGGCTAGGGAAATTTGTTTTATAGCTCTCTGGAAATTCTTGTCATACTTTATAAATGCTTATTTTTATAATCTGCCTGTCATTATGAGCCATTTGCATGCAGTTAATCAATAATTCTGTCTAAGCTATACATTCATTTGTGTGTGGGTTGGGGGGGGGGGGGGGGGGTTAGGCAAATGTTGCAATGTACAGTAGCTCTTACATATTTAATGTATTTACCAAAATGAAATGAATATTTTATTTTTATAAAATAAATTTTTATAATTTCTTCTATATAACACATATCTCGACCATGTCATTTTATTGCAGATTTTTGTCTCCCCCCCCCCCCCCCCCCCCTGCACTGTCATTTTGTTGTGTGTGTGTGTGTGTGTGTGTGTTGGCTTTCTTTGCAGTCACTATGTAAACCTCCTGGAAGATGAGCTTTCTGATGATAGTGATCTGATGGAAGCCATTTCAAGGTCACTAAGAGACCAAACAAAAAGACATATAGGTTAAATATTATTTACCAAACATGAAATTGCCATTAAATATATATATATATATATATATATTAGTAGGTTGACCATATGAGCCATTTTCCCAGGACGTGTCCTTGTCAGGATTTCTATATTGCCTAAAACATCCAGGTATGTTACATAATCAACCAATCGTGGCGTGTGAGAAGGTGAGATCTACAGAGAACGATCAAGCAATGCAAATACACATACATGTTAGGTGTTTGTTCGCTCATTTAACTGCATCGCTGCGCACCGATCATTGTATGACACCAAAGTACCAAGAGAGTGATTTGAATGCATAAGGAGCCGTCTGCTCTCTATAGCTCTTATGAATGTCATACAATGATCTATCTGCACAGCACAAACAGGCAAAATCTGGATATTTTAGACAATATAAAAATCCTGGCAAGGACGCGTCCTGGGAAAATGGCTCATATGGTCACCCTATAGATTGTGAGTGTTTCAATGGGATTTTCAACCTCTTATGAGAGGGATCTCTGACCATGCTTGTGGAGAGCTACTGGCTGCGTCCGAAATCGCATACTTAATGAGTAGGTACTTAATTTCAACAATTACTTACTTAACGAGTGCTAAAAGACCACATACTCTACAGCCAAATCTCATTGAGTATGAATACGGTCCGCTATGTTTATGTTATCATGTGACCTATGACGTTATAATAAGCGCAACATCTTCAAATATATGACTGACTGCGACAGGTTTAATATCTACAGTACTGTCAATATCAAATATTTTGATGTTGATGAAATTAACTCATTTTGTGGTCTTGTTGAAGAAACAGCTGCCCTTTTTTGTGATTGAAGTATAACCAATACATTTTGTTTTGTTTTTATATTTTAACTTAAAGGACCTGCAGTTCAATCCTTAAAGATTAAACCCTTCATAGCATCAGTAACATCACAGCTCTACCTAGTACGGTTTTCCTCAGCATTTGCAATATCTGCACAAAGGAGACATCAGCTTCTTGAAGATTTCACCTTTGCAGAAGACTGTTGATTTTACACTAGAAAAATGTAAGTTTTACTACTTAGAAATTAAGATTACCTCAGAAAGCATTTCTAGCATAACCCGACACTTATCAACAATAATAATGATAAATGGTGACTAATAATTATATATTTTTTGTAAAACAAACAAATTGTTTTTTCATATGCCACAGCTACAGTATGCATGACTTCACACTAGACAAATGCAGCCAAAGTGAATGCATCTCAATATTCAGTCAAGTAATGAATGAATGCATGCGTTAATGAAACAATTAGGCTATATTTTATATACTGACAACAACAGGAGACATGAATAAACAAGTAAAATAATAAATAAGAATAACCGTCACAATAAATAAATAGAAGTGCCCGTGATTTGAATGTTCATAAGCCGTCTCCAAAGCTGTTTCAGAGAATTGGCAGTACATCCAACCGGCCTCACAACCGCAGACCACGTGTAACCACACCAGCCCAGGACCTCCACAATCAGCATCTTCACCTCCAAGATCATCTAAGCCCAGCCATCCGGACAGCTGCTGCAACAATCTGTTTGCATAATCAAATAATTTCTGCACAAACTATCATAAACTGTCTAAGGGAAGCTCATCTGTATGCTCTTCATCCTCACTGGGGTCTCAATACTCACTGGAATACTCACATTTGATTGGCATCTGGCACTTTGGAGAAGTATTTTCTTGATGGATTAATACTGGTTTTCACTGTACAGGGTAGATGGCAGACAGCGTGTATGGGGTCATGTGGGTGAGCGGTTTGTTGATGTCAACGTTGAGGATCGGGTGGATTGGGTGGCCCATGGTGGCGATAGGGTTATGGTATGGACTTATATTTAGGCCATGCCAAATACAGGGGAATTTTTTATGTCAAAGTCCAGGTCGGTTTTATTATTATTATTATTATTATAATTACAGTTTTTTTTCAACTGCTTACACACATTTTCCAAAGTTTTCCTCTTTTTTTCACAACTTAACACACAAATTCAAGAATTGCACACATAAGATGCAAAATGCCTCACATCTCTTTCAAAATGAAACACCAGTCAAAATATCACAAACATATTTTAAAAGCATACATTTGTCTTATGTTGTAAACACCTTTACCATAATGTTATATTTTTGATTATGTCATATACACACTGTTATTCAAAACCTAAAGCTCTTCTTTTACAGTTTTTTTCAACCGCTTACACAAATTTTCCGAAGTCTTCCTCTTTTTTTCAAAACTTAACACACAAATTCAAGAATTCCACACACAAGATGCAAAATGCCTCACATCTCTTTCAAAACGAAACACCACAGTCAAAATATCACAAACATATTTCAAAAGCAAACATTTGTATTACTTTGTAAACACCTTTACCATAATGTTATATTTTTGATTATGTCATATACACACTGTTATTCAAAACCTAAAGCTCTTCTTTTAAAAGCTCACATGTACATGATTGAATGTTAATGGGAGAGAGCTGTTGAATAAAGTAAAAACAAAAGCAAAATTGAAACCAAACTTTATTTATTTTTTTTGCTCTTTGTGGTTGTAAATGTAGTATTAGTGTACACAGTTTGAAAAGAAAAAAATACATCGAAATATGTAGTGTTGTAGCATGTAGTGTAAAACCAAACATAATGTGTGTGCTTGCATGTGGAGATGGTTGGGTGTATTTAGGCTCCATCTCTCCTCCGGGCTGGGTCCGGCCAACGTACGTCATCCACGTCACATGCTATATTCTCTCTTGATACCTTACCAAATTGTGACCAATGCAATGCACTGTAGTAAATGAATGCAAGGGTACTACAGTAAAATATATTTATTATAGAATAGGCCTATTGTTTGTTATGGTAAAAAAGCTATGATGTGTACATTAGAACATGTGTACATTACATTAGATTGTTACATACCAGTTCTCATTCTAAAGGTTCGAATTATACTCGCCACAGTAAATCTACTCAAATTAGGCTGGACTCTCAGTCCAGCCTCTCTCATTGTTAAACCATGGTTTATCACATGATCGACTACTAATCTCTAATCTCATTCGAGACCACTCTTCATGTTCCTTATCCTCCTCAATTTCTGACTCGTCCTCTTCCTCCCCTTGCTCCCCTTCCAACTCCTCTTAGTCAAACTCATCCTCTGGCTCTCCCTCCAACTCCTCTTACTCTGTTTGCATCCATTGTTCAAAAGCTATTACTTGACATTTGGCCTATTTATAGGCCACTACTAAAGTTATGATTGGTTGTTGTTAAGTAAAGCAACAAGTGTCTGCACATGTGAGGAGTTAGTGTGAGGCACTAATGAATTAGTGTGGCATTTTGATTGGTTGTGTTTATAAAAGGAAATCAAGAAACTTCCTGTCAGATTTTTGTGTGTTGCATAGAAAATTGTGTGTTGTGTTTTGCAAAAGGTGTTTAACGAAATTGAAAACTGAGTAATATGCCAAACATTTGTGTGTGGTTTTGCAGATTTAGCGTGTGGTCCTGGTGTTTGAGTGTCAGGTTTTAGAAATTGTGTGACAAGTAATAATTTTGTGTGTAGTTGAAAAAAAAATGTATTATTAATGTAGAAAAGAGCTGGGGGGGGGGGGTTGTAAATTGAAAGAACAGCATTGTTTGTTACATTTATTTGTTAAATGAATATTAATTACATCAAGCTTTTGAATGGTATATTATTTTATATTGTTATTGAAACTTCATAATGTTTCACTTGATTATACATTAAGTGAGGAATTATAGTTTGGAAAAAGTCTTTGGAAAATGTCTAAGAAGTAAAATGTTTACACGTTATGTGAAAACTAGTACAAGTATATAAATAAATAAAAAGAGACTTACTCATGTTTATGTTCTCTGCTGAATAAATAAAATAAAGAAATAAAGTGCTTCATTCTTTTTTTCTGAGGGAATACAAATCTCAAATCTTCAACCACATCACATCTTTTTGTGGTGAATTACATCTTATTCCTCTCAGCGCAAAGCAAACAGTAAAATAAAAAAACTTGAATGGTCTCGCTGCGTTGTCTTCTGTTGTGTGGGCGTATTCAAGCCGTGTATATCGCCTCTGATTCTCTGTCGCCTGCCCCGACCTCTGCCTGGTACTGTTTATGATTCTAGACATCCCTTGACATACCTGACACTGTTTCCTGATCTTGGCCTGTTTTACTACTCTCTTAATAAAATACTGCAAATGGATTCAAACATCTCTGACTCCCTGTTACACAACCACGATATGGAGGCATTGCTTTGCTGTAGTTAGTAAACTTTATTTAACATAACAGCCAGTTATGAACAAATTAGATGCATTCCATAAATGCCTGATATGTAGATTATGCAGCTTGGCTCTAAGAAATAAAGACTAACTCTTGGAGTCATGTTAAACAATCCATCAAGTCCTGTCCCAATAAAGATGTAACTTTGCCTGAATTAATATGCCACCATGAATGAGCGCATGTTGGGAAAAAAGTGCTGAATTTAATTCTCTCTCTGTTGTAAATTTGCTCCATCATTAGTCTCATGAAGCTGCTTTCATATTGCTGTTCACGCAGCGGGTTGATGTGGTTGATGATCAGGAAATGCTCCAGCAATTTCACCACATGTAACTTTTAACAAGACTAACTTGTTTAAAATACCCTAAATTGTATTAACATTAACTATACTTTTGATATAACATGCCAGTTGAGAAATGCAATGAAATACAATGTTTTGTTTGTTTTATTCCAATATTCCAGAGAATATATATCAGTGAATTAACATTATCCAGTGAATTATTCTTGACTCTGTAGCTATTAAACTATATACCTACTTTAACGGTAGTTTAAAATTAAGTTGCTATGACTCCTGTCCTTTATTTATTTTCTCCATTTGAAAACATTAGACATTCTAAATGTTTTGCTTATTGTTAATAGAAGTGGTTGTACTGTTGATGCTTTTTATAAATAAAATGGTTTTTTTATTGTCATATAAAGATTTATAACAGTTAATAAATATTGGTTCTGCATATCAGTTATCGAGCACATAAACACGCAAATAATAGGTATTGGATCATCTTTTCTTATCTTACTAGTCAGATCTGCTTTTTTTACTCGTCTTATGTTATGACTAGTCCAAATGGCTACAGTAGGGTTCAATAAAAAAAGTACTAGTAAAATAAAAAAATCATATTGGTAACATTTCTAATAAGTAATTATATCTAATAAATGTGTACTAGTATCTATTTAATAGGTACTAGTATCTAATGAATGAGTACTAGTTTTTAATAAATATGCAGTAGTACCTAATGAATAAGTAATAGTATCTAATAAATAAGTACTAGTAGGGGGGTTAAAAAAAAGGGACTTCAGGAGCCTGATCAAGACGATGCGCAGGATGATGCCCACGGCAAATATCATTTTTCAGGACCACTGCCCACGTATCGAATAGGGCACAAAAGGTTGAGTAGACTTGTTGCTTTTAATGAATGGTTATTGTCATGGTGTAAAGAACAAAAACTGATAATAAACTGACTTTTAATAATTGGAATATTTTCTGGTAGCGTCCTAGGCTTTTTCGCACTGATGGCCTACATCCCAGCATAGTCGGACAACATCTCCAAGAC
Organism: Carassius gibelio; assembly: GCF_023724105.1. Lineage (NCBI taxonomy): Eukaryota > Metazoa > Chordata > Actinopteri > Cypriniformes > Cyprinidae > Carassius > Carassius gibelio. Next base: position 17,373,017 of record NC_068401.1, on the reverse strand, counting down.
ATTTCACTCCATATGATTAGCCAATTCTCAAATAACTACTATGATGACTTTTATTCTACCCGCTTAAATGATAAAAGTACTTGCACTATCAAATCTATTAAGACTATCTTTTCCCCGAACAGTGGGTTCAAAATATAAATTTAATGTAAGATCAAGAAAAAAATCTTATCATGATTAAACCAGAATTTTTTTTAAATAAATGAACAAAAATAATTTTTTAAGTTTGGGCTCATAAACATTAGATCACTCACACCCAAAGTAGTTATTGTAAATTAAAGGATCACAGATAATAGTTTTGATGTACTCTGCTTGACTGAAACCTGGCTAAAACCATATGATTTTATTCGACTAATGAGTCTACTCCACCAAATAAGCATGAGCCCCATCAGACCAGTAGACATGGGGGAGGTGTTGCGACAATATATAGTGATATTCTCAATGTTACCCAGAAAATGGGATACAGATTTAACTCATTTGAAATACTTCTGCTTAATGTTACACTGTCAGACATGCAAAAGAAATCTGTCATATCTCTTGCTCTGGCTACTGTGTATAGACCACCATTACCATTGATAAAGTGCTAATCGTCTGAGTTTTTAATATTCACATTGATAATACAAATGATGCATTACTTGCATTTACCGACCTAATAAACTCTTTTGGAGTCAAGCAAAATACCATCACAGCCACTCATTGTTTTAATCATCATAATCTAGATTTAATTATATCACATGGAATCGATCTTACGGATATAGATATCGTAAATTGGGTTCTGAATATGAACAAAAAGGTCTTACATGTTTGGAACAACACAAGGGTGAATTTTTGGGTGGCAGAAATTTTTAATTGTTTTTCTCAGTCACTTTGGTGCATTTCTCAAATCAGAAATTAAATTCTCAAAACTACTTGTAAAATGAGTTTCTCATTCTTTTGAACAAGTTGCAATTGCTTTTGTACATTCATGCAATTGATTATGCACATTTATCTGCGGTTTCCTACATTATCAGTTGCTAATGTCATAAATGTATTATATAGTTTTCTGTGCAATAGTCTTACCCCTCAAAACATCAAGTGTTTAGTTCATCGTATAAATCATTAAATGCAAAATGGTTAATCTAGTTGTCATAAACTGCCAAGTACATTTTTTTTACACATTATTATAGACAGAGGAACAAAGAGTACGAGAGTAAAACACAAGAGTAAACACAGAGGAACATAAGAGTAACAAATTCTGAAAATTGACTTATTTTCATCTTTGTGCTCATATTTCTTTTTCCTTTTCTATCTCACAATGACATTGTAAAGTTTTTTTTTTGTTTTTTTTTTTTGTTTTTTTTTATGGTCAGACCATTAGTAAAAGTGTAACTGGGAATTCTATCCAGTCTCCTTCAGTTACCGTTTTTTACAGACACTAGGACACATTTCTGAATACTTAGGTCACTTTTGCAAAACCCTTCACACAGTGAGCACAACAGAAGACTATGTGGGCTAAGCTGAGGATCAATTATCATTGCTTTGGCACAAAATGCATTCAATGACTACATCTCTCAAATTTCATGAATTCTTTTCTCACTCAGACACAACAACTGCCAAAACTCTTTGTACGCGCAGGCCAATTTGCACATGCTTACATACTGTTTTCAAAACTGTTAAACTTATGTTCAAAACAATAACATAATACAAAACTGAATAAGACAGAATTTGCTACATTTCTACAGTAATATTTTAATGAAATATATTTAAAATCTTAAAATTAAATGCTATAAAACAATTGGACTGTTGGACCAGCCACAGCTGATTCTCATTGTAGATGAACGTCTACACAAGTGTTACTCTTTCAATTTCATTACAAAAGGAGACAACTGCTGAATAGTTTTGTATTGTGATGTAAACATGGACCCAGCCGGAAATAGAGAAGTGGCTGAAAGCGGAAGAAGAGTGGCTGGGAGGGGGCGAGGAATACGTATGCGTAGTGGAAGAAGAATAAGAGGTCGGAGAGGAAGGAAGCTCACTGATGTGCAGGAAACTGCCATTGTTGATATGGTCATCCGAAACAATGGGATAAAACTCACTGAGATTCAAGACAGATTCTTGGCAGACAACGTTACTTTTGCAAATATTCACAGTGTAAGCATAATAACAATTTCTAGAATCCTGAAAAAACATCAGGTCAGTATGAAACAGTTGTACACTGTGCCTTTTGAGAGGAACTCTGAACATGTCAAGCAACTCAGGAACCAATATGTCCAGGTAAGATCACAATAAAATAAAAAACTGTTTTTGAACCAAACCAAACACACCCAAAGATATTTTTTACAAATTTACTACTGTAACAGCTTCTGTTTCCTTGTGGATTTATTTTAGAGAGTCATGGAGATTGAAGGCAGGCAAACACCCCACATTTTAATCTTTATGGATGAGGCGGGTTTCAACTTGGCCAAAACACGGCGACGAGGGAGGAATGTGATTGGGAAGAGAGCCACAGTGATTATCCCGGGCCAGAGGGGTGCCAACATCACAATGTGCACAGTAATATCCACTGATGGAGTGCTGTTACACAGACCCCTAATTGGGCCATACAACACTGAACGTCTCCTTGCGTTCCTGCATGATCTCTATGGAAGGGTTGTGCTAGATGAGGAAAGGGATGCAGAGAGAAGGAATCAGCCAACATTTTATAATTGTATGGGACAATGTGGCATTTCACCACTCCTGTGCAGTCACCGAGTGGTTTGTGGCCCATCCCAGAATGGAGTCACTTTTCCTCCCACCTTACTCTCCATTCCTCAACCCCATAGAGGAATTATTTTCCTCATGGAGGTGGGAGGTTTATGAGCACCATCCACAAGATCAAATGTCCCTCCTGGATGCAATGAATGCTGGATGCCTGGACATATCCGCAGAAGATTGCCAGGGATGGATCAGGCATGCCAGAAGATTCATTCCTAAGTGTATTGCCCTAGATGACATAAGATGTGATGTGGATGAGAACCTGTGGCCAAATGGAGAAGATTAGCATTAGCATTACTATACTATTAACATTAGCATTACTATTTTATCTGTATCAGTGGATGGTGTGTATACAAATTCTTGTATTTTGGAATTACTCAGTGCAAAAAAAATTAAAATAAATAAACAACATAAAATATTGATGAGTTCTGCATCATGTCTGATTCATTCCAGTAACATATATTGCAGTGAATTATAAACCGAGATGTGTCCTTGTTTTACACAAGAAAACATTGTATAATGCTACATGTTGTTAGTGTTTTTTTAGGTCATTGTTTTGTGGGCTGTCAGCCTTTGCTAGTTTTCTGGAAGAATGAGTTGATTTGAGACCTGAATAAAGTGTTTTGGTAGTTGTAGTGCATTTTGAATGTGAAAGGAACTGCTTTGCCAAGCTGAAAGTTGGTTAGGAGAACTGTGTGAAGAGTTTTGCAAAAGTGACCTAAGTATTGATAAATGTGTCCTAGCGTCTGTAAAAAAAAAAAAAAAAACTGTAATATCCCACATACAGTAATGTGTAAATGTGTACTTTTGAAATGGATATGTGGCATACATAAGCATATGGCATACTCTTCAACAGTAACTGTCATCCAATATGTTTCCATAGTTTACATTAGAACATCGCTCCAGAGTACACTGTTATATTGACAACATGACTAAGCAATTTGACTGTCTTCTCCCTAAACTATGACACAAAGACTTGTCATTCTGATGGCACTGACACGTTCATTGACATAGATATTTAATTTTTGAGAGATGAACAAAGGATTTTGAGCAGGAGACTGGCTTTTTCCGGTAATCCATGATGTTTTGCTATTTGTACGAGTTGTTTTGAGAAATGCACTTACTGTTTTGCAAATTTCAAGGATGATTTGAGAAATGTACCAAAGCGACTGAGAAAAACTAATGGCAGAATTTTCTTTTTTTTTTTGGTTAACTGTCCTTTTTAAACTATGAAAATAGACCTATGCCAGAGAGGGACCATACCGTGGGCACCAGCGACAGCATCAATCAATCAAACCGCTGCCAGGATAGATTAAATGATTGTAAGGAGAAAAAAAGAGGTTCTGAAAGAAGCAAATGTACAAGCGAGTTTGAAAACAGCATCAGAAATGATGACCAGGCTTAGTGCCCCCCATCTTCTGCAACAATTTAAGAAGCTTCACCTTCAAGGCTCCTCCTGATGCGGGTTCCAGACCAAAGACCTTCTCAGTGCTCAGAAGTTCATCGTTCACCAGTGCTTTTGGTTCTAGACTGTGAAACAGATCCCATTCCTTTCTTCCTACATAGTTGTCTTCCCACTGCCCCAGTTGTGGAAGTGGAAGACAAATATGATTTATAAAACATCTCCATTATTTGTTTATTAAATCTAGAATATGGTTTACCTTATTACTTCCCGAAACTACCAAATGGACACACTGAATGGATAAAGTGCAAAAGATTGATAAATGCAAGGGTTTGGTTTGGATGTTACTATTAGCATTATATTGTGAAAAAAGACACTGATTACTTTTGTCTGTTCTTTTGTTAATAAATCTCCTTTTATTACACGTCTTCCTTGTGGTGATAAAACAGTAAGAGGCTCTACAAGGCTATCTTACATTGAAATCACTACACAACACATTATGACAATTAAGTTCATATTTCAAAGAGAAGACAATTTGGAAATTACAACAGTTACACATTCTTTTAAGTATCTCATTATTTAATATTTATAAATGATCAAGAGCAAGCAATATGCAATGCACAAGAGAGCTACTGGAATATATTTTACTTGATTTCATGCAAATGCCAAAATACACCCGTTCTAGCTAAGATTAGTCTACTAACGACAACATATACTAATATCACATACTAAAACTAGAACAAACAGTCAATTCTAGCGACTGTGTTTAATGTCAACCAAAATAAGTTTTTTGTTTTTAACCAGCAGACAACCACTAGTTTATGTGTAGTTCCCCCTACAGACTGCAATGTGAAAGTAGGTATTGAGGAAGAAAATAAAAGCCTGTCGAAATCAAATGACCTAAAGCAGGACACTGCTGCCACCTGTAGATGTGAGCTTTGTGTAAAGCAGTGTGGCTTTGAGCTGCTTTCACTTTCATTATGAATCACTATGTAAACACTTATCATCTAAACTTCTGGGTATGTATTATGGATATGGAAAAGTAGAAGAAACCCTGTTAAGGTATTATGTTGGATAATAGTAATGTTTCTTTTCTCATGACAATAGACAAAAATAATTGTACTTTTTTTTTTATTATTTGAGAAAAGCTCATGTACATGAAAAAATGAACAGACTCTGTTACACACTTCCTTCGTGGAGTCAAAGAATAATACAGCACCTTTTTGGCATACGTCAAAAATAATAAGGCAATAAGAACTTTAAATGTTTTTGTTGAATCTGGACTACTTGATGACATATTGGATGCAATGACTGTACTTGTTTGTATTTTTGCACATTTCATAACTTTTTTAACAACAACAAATAAATAACAGCTTGCTCGCATGCACCTTTTCTGGCACACCTGTTATTGACTAGAAGGTAATATTTAATTGCACTCTTGTGTTTGTTGCTCTTTTAACTCTTTAATGTATGTGTAACTGTGTTTTTGTTGTTCTTTTGTACTAAATATCCCTTCAGCTATCAGTAAATCGATGTTGATACATTTTTCTTTACATCTACAAATGTTTCAGACATTTTTTTTTTTTTTTTTTATGGATGTGACATGGAATTATTAAAATCTTGTGTCTTAACCAGCAGGACTGAGGCACCACAAGTCAGGCACCACAGCTCATAAAATTCCAACAACACATAAAAAAGAGAGACCAACACTGAGTAAGGGAGACATTTCATAGGCGTACAATCGATGAAAAAAAAAAAACGTAATGACTGGAGAAGTTTGATGGAATATTTTGGCCTATGGTTTGCAGTATCTAAGAGTAGCAGTGCACACCCCGGGATCAGTTTTTCCTTAAGGGTCTGATCTTAGTAAAGGCTTGACTGAGTGACCAACACTTAACACATTCAAAGGTATTCTTTGAACAAATCACAGCTCAGAGATTGTGGCACGCTTCTCTGTCTAAACCGTCCTGATCTTAATCTGTTCTCTGTGGTTTATGTAATTTTATGAATAGTGTTATGCAGAGGATGGGCACTGACCACAGAACAGCACATTTACACTGAGATGCTCATTTTACATAGGCCCAGATCTTATCCTTTAGTGAGGCAAATCTTTAGCCTAAGATGAGAGAACATTTGCCCCCTGGTGGGTTTCTACGGCCAGAAGGAACCCCAGCTGCAGGCTGCTCTGTTGCAGAGAGGCAAGGTGGAGCTGGTGTGTCATCCTGCTCCTGAATAGGTTCAGGATGTTCTGTGCTATCTGTGAAAATAAAATTAAAAAGATATTATAATAAATAAAAAATATTATAATGAAAAATATTAATGCCATGTTAATTATTTAGATAAATACAGAAAAAAAAAACTTTACAAATATATGGATTTTTTTATGGATCCAAAACAAAAGCATTTAATATATATATAGAAAAAAATATAGAATATGTATTCATGTGCATGAGTTCTTAAAGAATAATTTATTGTATTCATATTGAAGCTAGAATAAATTTTTTATATAATGTAAAGTTGTTGTTGTTTTTCTTTTTCAAATATCATAAAATATTTATTTATAAATATTAAATTATTTTAATATTATTATTCTTGGGGAGAGACATTTTACAACCTGATTTCATTGATTTGTCATAAAAAGATCATCCTCAAGAAAAGAGTGTCTGCATGTTAGTTAGGGGTTGAACGACTAGTGATTTTTTTAAAGTCGACTTTTATGTGATGAAAGTCGAGTCAAAGTCGACTAGTCGCTGATGACGTCATTAATGGACATGGGATTGGAGCTGTAAAAAACCCTTGTGCATAGCTATGGCATATGACACAGTTCTGCATACATGGCTATTGCTCCTATAACATCTCATTTTTATCAGTTATTTCATCTTTGGGTTGTTATATTTCTCACAGAATTCTGCTCGTTTTAAATCGAATACAGATAAAGTAACATTAGCAGAGTAAAGATTACATTCATATGAATGCATTAGTGAGAGTGATTGTGTGTGAATTAATTCTACCTTGCAGCGTCTCTCTACTAGTGAAGCTGTGGGATTTAGTTATTAAGAAATTAATTATAGAACTTTTAAGTTTCTAATCAATTTTATTGAGAAATCACAGAACAGTGATGACTACTTTTCCGCACAAACTGCGGTCTATATGTGTGTGCGTTACTGTGCAGCAGCGCATTAGATGAGAACAGCAATTTACTTACCAGTACAAGCTGTTTAGAATGTGCGTTTTCCCGTTCAGTTTCAAGCATCCAGTAATATAATCACACATGCATGTGGAGTGCTTTCATAGTATGTTTTTTATTTGTTATTTGAACTGTTTGGAAATGGACCATAAATGTGGAAGTCCTTCCAAGGTTTATCCTGTTGCGCCCTCTATAGGACCGGCGACTAGTCGATGTCAAGCTTAAAGTGGCAGACCACTGAAGTCGACTAGTCGACTAATCGATTAGTCGGTGCAACCCCTTATGTTAGTTTACGTGACTTTTGATATTACAATATCACCCTGATAGTTTTTCTTTATGCCCTCCAAAAATGAATAATAAACTTAAGTTGTGTAAGTCATCTATAAATATATATATATCTTTTTATGAAAAAAGTGTAATGTAAAATATATGTCAGAACACTCACCAACAGTCATTGAGTCTTCCTCACCATTCTGTGCAGAAAATAAAGCACATTCTCAGCAATATTTTTATTTTTTTAATTCATAAGTTAGTATTAAAGTCCATCTAAGGTTACAAGTTTGTTTTCACTCAGTAATGAAATTGTCTCTTACCACGGTAACATTATTTTCGACTGTGGTGTTACTTTGGTTGGCGGGTTGAGCAGTACATCTTCTGAGAGGGGCAGATGGTTCTCCACACAACACACCTGTAGGCTTCCCACCTTTAAAACAAATAAAAGTTCATGTGCATTGCGGTTATAAACAATAGTGAACACCCAGATGTTCAGGCTATAAGTTGTATTTTTTTCATTGTTGTACATAAAATACACATAAGTAATTATTGCTTTACCAAAATGACTATAGGACTATATTACAAACATCATGCTTTGACCTGCAAATAATAAATGTCATTGTGAGGTAATGTTTTTTAGAAAAATACATGAAATGATCTGAAATTCTTATTTCACATGGCAACCTGTGAACCTATGTTACAAAATATACCTAAAAACAGCAAACATTAGCCGAGATTCAGCATTATAAGCACATTGTGCAGTCTTTTGTGTGTTTAAGAATCAGCAAGACCTAGCGAGTTTTCAGATGTGGAACTGAAACTGAATATGTATTTGTAATCACAAGTATCACAAATATCACAAGTTACCAGTTGTTAATCTCTGAAAAAGTATGAGATTTGAAGCAGTACATACACATACACAATCATTAAAATATTTTTCATCATTTTCTCTAATGTTTATCAAATTTAAAGGGAATGACACTGCCCATTAAAGAGATGAAAGATGAGATATCAGTAAAAAAAAAAAAATCAGCACTTGGTGGATTGTTCCTTCGATGTGCATGAGGGTCCTCAGGTTCAGCAAATATACTAGATGCCATTTTGTTTTTTTTCACAGGTTTCTCTTCATCTGTGCCAAAGCAGATGTTTGAACCTCCACCTGGTGGACGCAGCACTCTGGGAAGGAAAACAAATACAAAATATGTTGTCAAAAATGTAACTTTTGTAACTGTCACACCCTTGGATTGCTGTGTTGTGTTTTCATTCCCCATGTGTTCAGTATGACCCAGTTTTTCCCCATGTCTGGTGATGTCCGATGATGTCTGGTGATGTTAGCCAGCACACTGCAGGGTTGCCAACTCTCACGCATCTGTCGTGACACTCACGCTTTCAGCATCAATCTCATGCAGAAGTCCAAGCGTGAGTGTCACGCCAGATGCATGAGAGTTGGCAACCCTGAACCTGTGTCTTCATTAGTTGATCCTTCCTGTCTGTCCCTCATTAGCACTTTAGGCCCTGTCCAAACGGAGAAGCGTTTCGCTGTATACGCATACATTTTGTATCGTATTGGTGTTTCATCCACATGGATCCGGTGCTTTGGGAGACTAAAACCAGTATTTTTTTTTTAACTGGGTCCCAGAGTGGACAGATCTGAAAACACAGCCCTTGCGTTTTTGTCTGGACAGTGAATTCATATTTTTTCTGAATAAAAATATTCTGAATAACTATTTTGGAATTACCCTCTTGTGAATTATTGTGAACTGTTGCATTGCTCATCTTCCTCATGCGTTTCATTCATCTGTAGCATGCAGTAATTGATCACTAGTTTAGTTTAGTGCATTGAGTTAACTTGTTTCATTTTATTTTAACATTTCATTGCTTTCGTTGATTGTTTATAGTACTGTTCATTCCCTGTACGCTTGACCAATGAAGGGTAAATAAAACCTTTTTTTTTTTAATGAAATATAATGAAGTCTCCATCTCATGTAAGCATCGACATATAATTTTAATTTATGATTATATAATTCTCAAAGGTTATTTTAATCTCTTTACTGGTAGAGTGTTGAGTAACATCTACAATCTACTGAGTGCACATTTAAGGGGAAAAAACTGTGGCTTTAGTAGAGAGAAAATAAAATTAGTTTGTGTGGGGGTCAACTATATCTTTTCATCTAAATATAATTGTTCAGAAAAAGGCTTGATAAGCTTTATAGTTTACTATATCCTAATTCCTTATGTACCTGTATTTTTTGGTTTAGTTGGCTTTATTAGCTTATTAAATATATTCTATTAATCAAAATATTCCTCATACTGTTCATGCCAATAAAGCCTAATGAACTGAGCTAAAACAGCAAGCTGAAATAAATCTCCCTCCACCAGTCTGATTTACAGATGAAACGATAGATAAACGGTGACGAATTCACTAATCTGCACGTCATTAATGCATTCAGATAATGAAATAAGACGGATACAACAGGAAACGTAATATAATTCTTTACTACACCGCCTGAACCGCACCCAACCAAAATACACACACATGCGCTCAAGCATCCTCCCGTGCTCTGAAAACCTGGACAGGGACTGGTTTCAGAATTACAAAAGACTGACATAATGCATTAAAGAAGCTGTATTAATTACTCATCAATTATGTGATTAATTGTGGGTTTTCGTTTGGGGATGCTGCAGTCAATTGAGGCCGTGTCACAAAGCCTTGCGAGTTGGCTGCCTAGACAGCATTTTAAAGCATTATAATACACATCGAGCTTACTTGAAAAGCGACATTGTGTTCCCCCAAAAATGCACCACGCGCTTCTAGCGTCCCCACAAAGATGTCTAGATAGGAAGCTAGATTTTTTAGACACTCCCGGAGGGATGCACATATACAATAAAAGAGGCATTTTATAAACCAGAAAATGCTGTTTTGAAGGGCTTTTAAAATCCAATAAACTTTTTTTCCTTACAGCTAGTGTGTACCATTGTATCCCAAAACGCAGTATTTGTACCCAAGATGGTGCTTATTTCTCATCAGCATCGCCAACCGTCTTTACGCCAATATCGTTTTAACTAGAGTAATTTCGTCTTTTGTCAGTAATATTACAGCTCAGATAACGTCTTAAGAGATCATAGCGGTTAAATAATTTGCTGGTTGCTACAACCTAAAGCGCGTGGGCATTGTTATCTTCATATAGACATCTATCAGCACCTGGAGCTGCTCCTCGCGGTCGGTTCCATGCCTTGGAAATTGGTGGTGGTCGTCATCTTGAACACTCAAAGCTTCTGTTCACGGCTTTTCCGAAACTATATTCGACAGATTATTGTCATCAAGCCACAAAGAGCGTCTCCTGCTCTGGTCATCAGTCTCTTGGTGCTGAATCTGCGCTCCTGCACACGCCCAAAAGACGCGATTAGTGCTGCACTTCTGCAGATTCGCCTTTAGGGCGGCGACAGACTGCAAACTGTTTTTGTGAAAATTCTGATTCTGGTTTAAATTTTAAACTACTGCGGTGTATTTTCAGATGAACAGTTTGCTGTAAAATTTTGAACCTGCTGGCAACTGAAGGACCCATACAAAACTAAACACAATGTGCAAACATTTAACGAGGGCCAGCAAACACGATGATATTTTTCTGGGTAAAACTAAAGTATCTTATGCAGAATCAAAATAACTCTCTGCTGGGAAGAGAGAGAAAAGCCAAACAAGTAAATAAATAAATACAAATTCTAACAATTAGGCCAATTAAAGTAAAACATAAATAAAAAAATAAAATAAATAAAAACCTTAGAGTGGGGGGAAATCACATTGTGAAAAAAAAATGTCTCTTAAATACAAAGGCCACAGCTATTGGTACCCCTAGAAATTATTACGATTAAAATATCTCTGAATTCTAGTTCTATTCATATTTAGATTTTTTTATTACACCAGGGCAACTAGCAACATTATTATCCAGCAATGGTTTCCTGTTTCAGAGGAATATAAATATAAGGAACACAAAGGCCAAATTCCCTTTAATCGTTGATCACAATGAGTAAAATCAAATAATATATTTCTGATGCAGCAAAAGACAGAGAGCTGAAGTATCCAAAAATTCCAATTTTCATCACGATAATCATGAAAGAAAAAAAAAAAACACTCATCCAGACATGACTGGAACTTCAAATGGCTCTGGGTTCTATAGTGAGATGAAACAAAAAAAAAATTGAGCTTTTTAACAAACACTCAAGATGGGTTTGGTGCACAGATTAGTAAAAGTTATCCCATGTGATCAATGAAATATGCTGCTGTATCCTTAATGTTGTGGGCCTCTTTTTCTGCAATAGATACTGGACATGTTATTCAGACAGACACCAGTGGTTTTTATTGAATACCAACAGATAAAAATGAACTGTCTATGCTATAAATCTAATAACGGACTGTGTTTGGATTTTTCAACAGGACAATAATCCAAAAACAAACATCAAAATCAAAACAAAAACGGGTCAGTGAGCACAAAACAAATATTCTGCCATGGCCATTTCAGTGCCCTGACCTTAACTCTGTAGAAAATGAGTGTGGTGAACTGAAGAGAAGCACCACCAACATGGAGCTGGGAATCTGAAGAGGTTCTAGATGAAGGATTTTTTCACAGCCACCTTCGATCATACTTACCAAGGGTATGAATAATTTTGAGCACAACTGTATTTATATGAATTTCAACTGTATACAGTACATGAAATTTTTGATCAATAACTATATTAATATTATTCTTTAACTGGGGAGGGACATTTTACAAACTGAACTACCCTGTTTTTGTCAAAACAAAAACTTATTTTTTATCTAAAAGCATTTATGATTTTCTGTATATGTAAACTTTTGTGACCGCTTACTAAGTGCAACACAAATTCAGCATTTTTGTGTTTCAGTTGCCCCTTTCTGGTTATATATTTTTAATTCTGCAAGGTGTTTGTAAACTACAACTGCTGTTAGTTCCATTAAGGGGAAATAATAATGAAGTTCTAAAAAGAAAGACTAAAAGCAACTAAAGATCTACCTCGAGTGGTTTTTAAAAAACGTTTTATTCCAACAAAATCTCACCGACATTTCATTTCACAACACAAGTTACTGAATAAAATAGGCCTGAGTACAAAAGAGAAATACACCAACGTATATAAAATATATATAAAAAGTCCAATGGCTCTGAGCAAACAAAATAGTACTTTAGCACTGACAGGGACCAAAATTCAATCTACCAAAAAAAAAAAAAGATCTGATCATTGATCAAAAGCATTTTAGTCTTGACACTCTTAGGTCCACATCTGATGAAATACACTAATATGTTTACAACATCATTCATCGGATTTGTGCGAACTGATGGCCATTTTAAGCAAGCTTCTGGCAATGAGGAGAGATGTCAGCCTAAACGTATAAAGAGAAAACAGGGAGGACTGTGATGATAGAGGGCAGAGGTAACTTATTTACATCATGCCCCCTGTCTGTTGCTGAAATACATCAATTGTATCCTCGTCCTCCATTTCCAACTGGAAATAGAAAAAAAAATTAAATCAGACTTTGTAGCACACTTAAAGAATGAAACATTCAGAACTGGTCATATCAGTGAACTATACCTGAGCTGGAGTGTCAGTCTCATTGATTGGCTGCCCATCAAACCGGAACCGAATCTGCCGCATTGTTAGCCCCTGTTCAAAACAGAGATAATGTGGACTTAAGAGTTAAGTGAAGTGTAAACTGTTGCATTACCTCCAGCATATCTTCCAAAATGCAGTCAGTGACCCCTTAACAATTCATGTATTGTATAGAATGTCTGGCTTCGGAATGACATGGCCTAATTTTAACATTAAATAAATTTTATCTTAAAGCACAGGTATGTCCAACCTTGCAAAAGCTAGCATCCTGCAGAGTTCAGATCCCACCCTGCTCCAACACACCTGTCTGTAATGATCAAGAAACCCTGAACACCTTTAGCTGGTTCAGGTGGGATTGTTTGGGATTGAAACAGAATTCTGCAGGACAGGAGCTGTCAAGGAGCAGGGTTGGAGATCCTTGTCTTAAAAAACAACAAACTCTCAAACTTGGACAGATCAAGATGCCTCTGAATTTACATTTATGTCAAACTGCCAACTGTTTTTAATAATTCACCTTTTCTTTCTCCGTACTCATAACAGATGACCTGACCTTCAACATTTTACCACAACGGATGAAGACAACATCCTGTTCTAGGTCAAAGAACATTTTTGTACTTCTACACTTCCTGCTTTCATGCAACCTCCAACCTTTTCATTTATGTATATATGCATGTGTTATATATATATATATATATATATATATATATATATATATATATATATATAAATATATATAAATATATAAGATGCTATCAGTATTTATTTTTCTTGGTTTAACCACAGAGTAATAATGGTGTACATGTTTATAGAAACCTCATGGATGTAGCTTCTTAGAACTCATCAATATTTTGTACATTACTGTTCGTAAAACTGAAGTCCTTATAAATGATCACAGAGCTAGGTCCAGCTGAAATCTGGTGAAAATCTGGGAATGAGAAAGGGCCTTATCTTTTGCATGAGTCTAATAATTTAGAATTAACTATAACCAAAGTTCATTCATAAATATTTCAATTAGTTATAGCATGTTTAAGGAATTAACCGTTCATGCATTTGGTGCAGTTGGCAGGCTAGATCTACTACACATGCGGAGCATGTCTCTGCATGATTTACAGGTAGAAGGTTTCAGAAGAACTGATGATGCAATGCCTTACACTAAAATTAAGTTTAAATGTTGAGCAAGCAAGCTCATTTGCTGTAGATACATACAGCTGACTTTTATCTCCACCTCTAAATTATGATCAATTATTTCCAGACCATCATGTTATCTATTATTGGCAAGTATGGCAATATGCGTTCCACCTAAACAAAGGATTATAATTTTTGTCAGGGCAAGTAAATGATGCAGTTTCATGTGCATAAAAACCCTTACCTGTCTCTCACAATATGCTTTCATCAGTTTGTTAAGGGGCGTGTGCCTCTTGATTTTGAACTGAACCACTGAGCCATCCTGCCCAGCTACTTTTAGGTTTATGTGGTCATTCTCTGTTTTCACACCCTCCTGAAAAGTGAAATAAAACTACCATCAATAATTCTTCTGCAATTAAAAATAAAATACACAAAAACAACAATCATCTTAATGATAGGAATCAAGAGGTACCCAAACAACAATACACAGATTTAGGGTTTTATAAGTGAACAAGAGTCCAAACAAGTTCACTTTGCTGCTTAACCCATCTAAAATAATGTTGTCCTATGAAGTCTAAGCCTTTTAACAAAGTAATGCACTGAATATTTGAACGAAAAAAAACCTTCCTGTGATATACCATAGTGACACCACAACAAAGATAATGTAGGCATTATTCCAAATTAAGTGTTTACAGCACACAATACAGTAACGACAGCAAGAGTAGGTCTCAGTAGAGCAAACCGCTGAGATTCCCATTATAACGCAAAAATAAAACACACAACTACACAAATATTAAAGTCTTTAAAAAAATTATTGATGATACATCAACAGTTAAAACAGATGAAGAAAATCGAGTAAATCTGAATAAGTTACACCTTATCACATACACTGCCTTGTTTTGTGTTTTTGTAATCGACGCACTGAATCGGCACTGATTGTATGCTCGAGAGAGAAGAGCGCGTTTTGCGCTAAAGTGTAATGGACCATTGGTACTGTGCTTAGTTTACTTTAAGTTTTATCTTAGCACTTGCCGTTTGTATGTACTGCGAGTCACATTAGCGAACTAGAGGACAGGCGTAAGCTTTACGAAAGACAACAACATTTCACTGAATTACTGAACAACAAATTAGAGAGAGAGGGCAATAAGTTGTTTATAAATGGTACCCATTAATCATGTATCAAATAATTATTGTGCTTATTAGAACAGTTATAAAGACTCCTACACACGCACCTTTGGCTTCTCGTCTGCCATGACTGCCTCTGCCTCACACACACAAGACGCGCTTAATGCCGCCGGATATGACGACGTTTAAAAGGTCCATAGAACCGTCTTCTTTTTCCCTGGTTTTTATTTGTCGGTTTGCAAACTAAACATTGCCGCCATCTACAGGACTGAAGTGTGAACTCATTGGGATATATGTGTGTATAAAATAAATAAATAAATAAATAAAAGGACTAATGACACTAGATAATGCTGAGAAAGAATCTGAACATATCAGCACATTCATTGTTCGAGAATCCTCCATCCATCTGGGTCCTAGGAAGATTAATGATGGCAGTTTGCACGCACAGCCACTTAGAAGATTTACATCTGGCAGACAGGTTGCTGACGTCGTCAAGCTTCTTTTGAGTCTGCGCGTCAGAAACGGAAGTGCTAAAAAACGCTAAAACTGGGCTTCATTTGTCTCAATTGAGTTCCAATGGGGTCGCTGTGTCCATTTCTTTTACTGTCTATGGAGAGACCCAGCGAGATTCAAAACTAAAGTTTAAAGGTTTTGCTAAAGGTTAAGAGATTGAAGAATATGACAAATTTAAATGTATCATATGAAAAATGAAGGAGGACTAATAAAATAAATGATCTTGCTCCATCAGTGTAGTCACAAGTGGAACAATATATAGTGATAGAGACTCGAACATGTAAGGTCAGATTTGTAATTTAATGTAATTTAAAATGTATTTTAAAATAGTGCAATCTTTTGATACTACAGCTTATGTACCTTACATGATCTGTATACATGAATATTTATTTAAAATAATTTATAATAACTGTTAAACTAAAATTGCTTGTAAGAGATAAATAATAATATGAATCACAGTAATTATATAAATCATAAAATGGCTTTAATGATGTTATTATCATTAAAGCCAGACTTCTATTTTTTTTTTTTTTTAAGCATAAGTGACCTTTAATTTGGAGCAAGATAAACTGGAGTCAGACATGTGTCACTTCTCTCACATCTGATTGGTTCACCTTCAGTTTGAGATCTCTAACCCAGAACATAACCTGCCCTGGAGCAGGTTAGCCGTGCAGCGTAAGATACCATGGCAACGAACACCGATTAAAGCCGAGCTACTTTCATAGAACCTAAAATCCAGGGTTGGCGGAAACTAAATTGAAACATAGCTGGATAGCCACCTAATCCAGCTTCATGGTACAGGCCCCTGGTAGCTAACAATATTGCAGCCTTCTCTGTTGTGTAAACCCCTACTTGATCAGATACCCTTTTACCAATTTTAACTTGATAAGTAAGGGATAATGTACATCCAGCAGATTGTTATCGCAGAATAACCCTCGATAAAGTGACCCAGAGTTTCTCCAAATTGTCAGTTAAATCCCTTAATCCCAGATTCCATAAAAAGCCTTAAAATATGCAATGATGTATCTGATAGATGCTTAACCATTTCATAGCACACATCATCCGCCCCTGGGGAGGTTTGGTTAGCCCCAAAAACGGCCCTTTTTAGTTCATATAAGGAAAAATCATTATCTAATGTACTTCCTGATAATCCTCTATGAACTAATAATTCTTGATTATCTCTTAAACAATTATCTCTATGCCTTCTCATACTGTCTGGGATATTATAATTATTACTATATACTTTTACAAAGGCTTTGGCTAAAACTTCAGCTTTTTAAAATATTTTTATTATAACCAGAATACTGTTATTTCCTTTTATTCCATTCATCTTCTTGATCATTCCCCACAAATAATTTATTTTTTAGTTTCTTCTCTTATACTTTTCACAATATTGTCTCCAATAATGTCTTTTCGCATTTGCACCTTCCTAACAATTGCCAGTTTCCTCTTATATTCAATAAAATAATTAAAAACAGTTTTTCCTAACCTTTATTGCTTTACTTCATCATTCTACCATGGATCTGGTTACTTCCTTCTCGTTTTGCTTTTACCAATTAATTCTTCCGCTGACTTACAAAGACTCTCACTTATTCAAAGTCCCCTGCTGATTCTTCTATTTCAATCATCAATATCTCACTTCCTTAAATTGGTCCCAGTCAGCTGACTTGGATTTCCAGGAAATCTTTCTACTACATTCACTTCCATATCTATTCCCATTTTACAATTAATCGGATAATGTTACTATTCAATTTAGATCCAATACATTCCACATACATCTTGTCAAATTTCCTGAAACAATGGTTAAGTCTAATGTAGATGACTTTTCTTTTGATAAATCAATTCTTGTTGCTCTTCCATTATTAACACAAACTATTTCACACTTAACTAACATATCCTTTTTAATGTTTTTTTTTTTTTTTTTTTTTTACATTTTTTACTTCCCCATAATGTACTGTGGCCATTAAAATCTCCACACCAACCCAGTCTATGAAAATTCTCTCCCCTAATTTCCTCAAGAATATCACTACTTAATCTCTTACATGGATTATAGTAATTAATCATCTTGTAAAATGGCCTTGGTGGGATGTACTCCGCTATGCCCTTGTAGATTTATCCAACACGCCAGCATGATCTTGATCCTCCTGATACGTAAAGGCTTTCCGGAGTCCCATTATGACCCCCTTTTTATTGAACATATATAAAAGGTAAATACACATATTTACAGCTCAAAAACAGATTATAACGACAATAATAAATATATAAACAACAAATAAAGAACCAGGAAAAGAACTAAAAAACAATATTAAGCCAGGGGTAATATATAAATTAGATTTAAAGAGAAAGAAGAGGTAATAAATAATCTAAAATAAACCCCATCCTCTTAACACAACAGCACATTATAAAAAAAAGCAATAAGCACTTCATAAAAAGCACAAATATTATACTTCGTCCACAACGTATAGGATTTTAAGGCTTTGACATTGCCGGAGGAGGATATTGTAAGCAAATCTTCCCTGTTGCGGTTTCACAGGGATGTGTCCATGAAACAAAGGGGGTAAAGAACTCCACTGGGGATGGCATCCATCATTATAGCAAAGTGGGGTGAAAGGTATACAGTTTAACTTAAGAATTCAGAAGAAGATAGCAAGAGACCATCTGAATTTACAAGTTTAGAAACCAAAAGAATATTATTATTAAACCTGTCCGGGAACAATTTTTTTTTTTTTTTTTTTTTGTATCGAATATTTCGATTTTTCCAAATAAAGTACCTGTGGGGACTAAAACAGTGTTTGTAAACTAAGTGCCAGGCCAAAAAATTCAACAGTTGTTCAAAATAATATATTTATTTGTCTTTAAAACCGTATACATTGCGTTGAATTGCAAATTTTACTTGAAATCTAAGAAGAACAGCATTACTGGAAGATTCATGAAGCTCTTCTTTGAATTAATTTAGAAAGTCAATTTTATTAATATGATTTTCCCCATGCCTTTCGCTCTCTCTCTCACACACACACACACAATCATTCAGTAAAACACACCACTGGACACATCCAGTTAAGCAAAACAATACTGAGGCAACTAAAAAAAAGCCATACCAAAAGTGAAACCAATACTTTGCATTCATCCAAAAATACAGAAGTCCAAGTATGCTTTGCACCATCTTTCACACACATTTTGTTGGACTATTATCTGATGTAAAACAAATTTAATTGGCTTTAAAACACTGAGGCCAACCATGTCAAACACCACAAATCTGAATAGTAATGAAATAAATATGTAAAACTCAAAGCACAAAAACACAACTGGTGCATCATATCAAGGAAAATAGATTGAAAGAAAAGATGCAACATGTCCAGTGTTATCACATTACCTGCCACTGCTTTCAGGGTGAGGTATGAGTTGAATAGTTTAGTTGTGGCTAACAATAAAATGACCCATTATGACTCATAGGCTACATATTTATAATAATGACAACAGTATCTAATGACAAAGACCAGTACATCTAGACATTTGTGGATTACGCAAAGATTGGGATTCACAAGTTTTCACACCCAATTTGTCAAAGGTAACATCGGGGACACCGCTAAAGGGTGATCCATGCACTTACACACTGACTTTTTAATTTGTCTTCATGAGTATTAATGCTTACACAGCTACAAATGACCCCATCTTTCCACTGGAGGGAACTTGTCCATCTCTCCAGACTCTGTGACCTGTCGATCTCCGAGGGTGAATGTCAGCTTGTACCGTATTCTCACTTTCTCCTGCAAAAGAAACACAAACACATATAAAAACCATTTAGTTAATCATAGAAATTGAATCACGTAAGCACACAAGCAATTGCTTTTTACAAAATTACATTGAAGTTCATCTAACTAGTGCAAAATATCACTGAGCTTTTAGTTCTCTAAATATGGTGACAAACATTTCCCTTGACTTTTCCGTGCTTCCAAGGTCAAAGCTCAGATGAGATTTTTTAATGAAAAAGAGAGATAGATCTACTGGTATCATTTATTGATTTAAGTGTCATTTTTGATCCTAGTAATCAATGTTTTTTTATGGCAATTTGTAACAATTTTATTTTATTACAATTCATTTTACATTTTGACAAAAGTTAAATTCATTATTACGATTAAAACTGAACCTCACTATATCTGAAAAGCTATATTACCCATTTTATTTCTACAATAGGCAACAGAGATAGTGACTTTAAGCTACTTCTCTTTAACAAATGTCCTATTTATGCTGAGACAAGTGTCTTTCGGGGATACATTTTTTTTCCCAGAAGTAAGCTACATCTGACAAAAACAACATTTGAGGACATCCTTATTTTAAAATCTTTTTTTTTTTTTTTTAATATTATTTTTTACCAATATTTGTAGATATTTATTAATTTGTTTTTAAATCTCAAGCCCTGTTTTTCTTTTAATTTTAAGGTTAGGCTTTAGTATTTATAACTATGTATATGTAAATGTAAGTATATTTAAATATATGCATGTGTGTGTTTGTGTGTGTGTGTGTGTGTGCTCTTGTTTTTGTGACATATCAGGACACAACTTTGTATAATGACATGGGTATGACAGGTATTACAAGGAGAGGGTGACTTATGAGGACATAACCCATGTCCCCATTTTTCAAAACTCTTATAAATCACGCAGAATTAGTTTTTTTTTTTTTTTTTGAGAAAGAAAAAATGCACAAAGTTTACTGTGAGGGTTAGGGTTAGGTGTTGGGTTGGTGTAGGGCCACAGAATATACAGTTTGTACAGTATAAAAACCATTACGCCTATGGGATGTCCCCACTTTTCACAAAAACAAACATGAGTGTGTGTGTGTGTGTGTGTGTGTGTGTGTGTATCTTTCTTCACCTTCAGTGGGTTAGCCAGCAACATGATCTGAGTAATGGAACTGGGGGGCATGAAAGGGTTAAAGGGGGCCATTTCTGTTCCAGAAGGGGGCTGCAGCTTCACTTTCATAGACTGTCAATCACAAATTATAGAGGTAACAAAAATAAATGAACCAAAACAACTGCAAACAAATCCATATCCATCACAAAACAATAACAGTGTACAGTTAGGATCCATTTAAATGATATACTGTATGTAAATTATTATTATTGTTAAAACTTCAGCAGAAAAAAAATATGCAAACTTCAGCCTCTCACCTTTGGCACAGCAACCTGAAGCACTACGTTCTTCACCAACAGTGGTGCTGTGTTTAGCATGGACACCACAACCACCAGAACATCGGGGCGACCAGGCGGGGGGTCAGTAGCAAAGTGCATCAACACACGAACACCATCCTTATCATAGGCTGTCACTGGACACTCCTTACCTGTGAAAAGATACAAGCAAATGACACACCGTACTAAGCCTAACATGCAAGTAATTAATTTGGAATAACTGATATAATTCTCTAATTTCAGAACAAAAGGAACCTTTTATCAACAGCATCCACATTCATTTATTGGCCTTACTTGGTTTAATGGCCTCCAGTGGGACAAATACACTGGACAGGGAGATATCCGAGCCTGAGGGTGACTGACTGGTGGGTAATGTAGGAGAGATGGATCTGAACAGAGGGCTGTCTGGGGCAAAGCTCTGAGGTTTGGCAGAGGTTGAAGCAGAGGGCACTGGTGTTATTCCAGCAGGGAAACTGAATGTGGTTAATGCAGGATGGATGTTCTCTTCTCCAGCTCGAAGTTCTCTGCTACCAAAGCTTGAATAACTGGACTGGCTGCTTTATATAGAAAGAACAAACAATTAGTTGGGTTTAAAAAAAAAAAAAACTTCCAGCACTTTGATCATAATTAAAGGCTCTAATAATAGAGTTTGCAAGCTGTGCCTCTTTCCTTCCATGTATGAATGCTACTACTAAACTGAAGAACTGTTTTTTAACCAATGGCATCAATCAAACACATTAGAATATAGAAACAATGTATTTATTTACCCATTACACTTAAGAAATTATTCTCTTATGCTGATTTGGGGATCAAGAAACCTTTCTTATTATCATCATAGTTGAAAATAGTTGATCATAAAGTGTGAATCAATAAAAACCATGATGCTTTTTTAATCGATACTGCTAATTCTATTTTTATTTAATTCTCTCACTACCTATGAGTCTTGTCCAGGTCCAGCATGGCAAGATCTTTGCAGCTCTGCTGGAGGGAGTTGTCAAAGACTGAGGCAGCTTCAGAGGCAGGCGGCGCTGTTGAGATGAGAGGATTTAAGGGAGCAGAGCTGCGGAGTAGGTCAATCACTGGTTTGGAAGTCTGTCATCAGAAAATAAATAAAAATTATGCGTACACATTAAATATCATAATATGCAGATTTTTTTTTTTTTAAGGCATGTTTAACCTAAATGTCAAGCACTCTTGCAATCTTACTTGTGAAGAAATCCACTGATTGCTTTGGCCTTCTTTTGTATTCTTTTCTGCTGACTTGCTTGAGTCCAGATTAGTAAGGCCTGCAAAGTAGACAATTTGAAGTGTTAATTAAAATTGTCTTAAACTCAAAACAATGAGGCCTGTGTGACTGTTTGATACTTATTGTTTTTAAACACATTCTTATATAAAATGCTTAAAATAAATGAATGTATGTATTTTAACATATTCTAAATGTGATTTTTTTTCTGTAATGCCAAAGCTCCATTTCAGCATCTATTACATCTATTCTGAAGTGTCATATGAACCTTCTACTGTATTCTAAGAAAGTTTTAAGCTGTATAGCAGAAAAAAAAAAAAAAAAAAAAAACATGGTTTTAATTTCTGAATTTACATTTTATATTATAAATCGTGTTAACAGGTTTGATAGCATTTATTTGGAATGGAAATCTTACTGACACCAAACATCTGAATGGTAATGTATGACATTCTTAATAAATCATCTATCATACACTTCAAAAGTATTATTAAGACATTTTTTACCTAATGAACCAAGTCCGTCATCTAGAAGAGAAAAACTGCTGGGAAGCTGGCTTGGTGGAGGACTGGTTTGGAAACTTGATGATCCAGAGGACGTGTTGGAAGAAGAAAGCTGAGCTCCAACTGAAGGAGTAAGTGCGAGGAGGTCAACTGGTAGAGAATCAGGGGGCTGAGGTGAAGTCAAAACGTTTTTAAGGGGTGAAGGGGTCCCAGAGTCCAGATCATTCAAATCGATCAAAATGTCAGAAGAGTTTCTGTCAGAGGTGCCTAAACAAATGAAAAATTCAATTAAATTCAACTTTATTTGTATAGCGCTTTTTACGATACAAATCATTGCAAAGGAACTTTACAGAAAATTAAGTTTATACAATATTAAGTAGTAGCTTATAAGTGGTGACTGTCAGTTTATGTGCATATGACAGGAATGAAAACATGTATAAAAACATTAACTCATACTGAACTACATTTCCAGAGCAGTAATTTGATAAATCCTGCAAGCTCTTTGGTGTATTCAAACACCAAAAAAAATAAAATAATAATAATAATAATAAAGTCACGAAGTGTAAGAATTCTGGTACATTATACATACGTTCTGAAGCTGTTGATCCTGGTAAGTCAGTCATAATGGTCTGTCCTTCAACAATCTTTTTATAGGAATTGATAACTCGTGAGAGATCATCACTAGCGTGCAAAATATCGCCTGCACCAAAGAAGACCAGAAGGTACATGTAAAAATACGTTTTTTTTTAAATAATATATTATTGAGACCTAAATGAGTTTTTGTTTACTAATGTGTATTACCTAAGGCACTGTCATCGTCATCTGTTTCGGTGGCAAGTCTGAAGACTGCAGTTCTAAGTTTGTCACAGTCATTATACAGATCCTATGAACATAAAGCAAGTTGCCCATGGTCAGATACATTTAATTACAGGTTAAGTCCAGCAGTGACCAGGTCTAATCTCAGATGTCTCACCTTTAGAAGTTCTTTGTCTTCTTGTGTTGATTCATCACTTTTGAAATGACTTAGCATCTCATTAAGGAGCTTCACACTGTTGTTCACCTCCTCTAGGGTGTTGACACGATGGGAAACTTTCTGCTGCAGAGCCTCATCCTGAAAGCAAAGCAAGAGGCCTGTAAGTCTTGTGTTAAACCTATGATAAACGATAAATCATGACATATTGCAATTATCTTAAACAAGCTTTTTATTTTAATTAAAATTCATTTTTAGATTATTTTGGTATAATACCTTATAATTATTTCTTAGAAAAGTATACCAAATGAATAATTATTGTTATAAAAAAAAAAAAAAAAGTCCATATCAATAAGTCTCTTAAAATAGAAATAATCTATGACAATATTTTATGAATGTCATGTGGTGCTTCTCCCCCAAAACATAGCTAAATTTATAAATTCATAATTTATGTTTTAAACAAATAATTGTTGCTTTACAAACATATTTAGCTAGTGCTGTCAAACGATTAATCACATTCAAAATAAAAGTTGTTTACAGAATATACGTGTGTGTACTATGCATTTTTGTTATTTAGGCCTGTATATAAATACACACATGCATGTATATATTTTTTAAAAATATGTTATGTTTATATATTAAATATATTTATAAATTATATGAAATATATGAATATAAATATGCATGTAAATATGACTAAATATTTTAAAAATATATACATTCATGTGTGTGCATTTATATAAACAAAGTAAATATACAAAGTACATACATATATATTATGTGAAACAAAACTTTTATTTTGGATGCGATTAATCACGATCAATCGTTTGACAGCACTAATTTTAACATATTCTCTTAAAACATAATTATAAAAGTATCCAAGCCCTCACCTCTTTGACCATGTTCTTAATAATGCGGTTAGCTTCTTGAAGATCCTCCGGCTTTTTACTTTTAAGAAGTTCTGCCAGACGCTGAAGGGACAATTTTTAAACAAAGAAAAAGACAATGGTTTATAACTTTACATAAGCATCGGCTCACAGCGTGGTCAAAACAGTTCCCCTTGAAATAAAAAAAAAATTCCAGGAAAAGTACAAGTTAAGCTAGATCTTAAAAAGAAGAACTGTAAATGACATTATTTAATAAAAGCACTCACATTGATTTTTCTTCCAAAATTTAAGCTGTAAATGTTTTAGTAAAATGTGTAATTAAATCAATTTTAATTATAATTATACAACATTTTCAGTATTATTATTTTTTTTTTGGTTCATGGGCTTACGTTGTCTCAGCAACAAAACGGTAAAATTGGATGTAACTTCTCCCGGAAAAGGCTACCAATTAATTTTAACACACATTTCTGGCTATACATTTGAAACTAATTATTTTAATATTTACTATATGCATTGGTCTCAGTCAATTCCACTGGAATTGGGAAGTTGTATCACTTCCATTGAAGTTTCCACCTAAATTTGTAAATTTTAAATAAGAAACATATATAATGGCACAGTTTAATTAAGCTTTAATGGTACCGAAGCCAGAATAATTGTTTAATAATTGTCTCTGATACTGTAATGTGCTTCTTCACCTTACTCTTTTCCTCATTGTCAAACACTGGATTCTTGGGCTTTGGCGAGGGAACGAGGGTCTTGTCCACAGGAACCACTGGGTCTTCTGTTACAATGCCTGAGGAAGAATGGGGTAAAGACTGAACAAGACAGGCTAGCAAACCTGGAACACAGAAATGAAGTAGGTGATATTCTTATAAATGTTTATATCTGTGATGAAAGAACCTTGCTTCTTTAGCATTTGATAGGCCTCTGTAATCTTTGCCTCATCTGGTAAAGCAACTGACCAGCTGTAAAGCAACTCTATTACTTTAGTCTTCACTCGTTCAGACACTCTGTCTCCCAAATACTGTAGGATAAAAAAAAAAAAGGATAAATAAGGTAAATGTGTTATTATGGAGACATTAAAATATTTAAATGATTTTGCTGTATTAAATTGATAGTTTACTTAAATCATCACCTTTGGTGAAACCATTTTGATGAGTTCATTTAAAAATCTAAATTTTCCAACTTCATTATGAAATCTTCTTCCACAGTTCTTCATGCAAGCTTCTAAAACCTGCAAGAATTATCTAGATTTAGTAAGAGACTTTTATTATAATTATATAAGAGGGACAGAAGGAGATAAACTCACAGTTAGTGCTTGTAATGATTCCCAGTCTTGTGGGGACTGGATTTTATGTGCCAATAATCTGACCGAGATCTGTGGGCTGCAAGATACAAACAAAATTCTCACTTGATTGATGAGAAGAAACACAACCATAGTGTCCCCAATGAATAAGAAGACAGTCTCATGTACCAGTTATAAAAGGTAAACATACCCCTCAAGTTCCTTATTGATTTGGTCGCAGAACCCGATGATATATTCCCACTCCTCCTGTCTGTTGGAAGGATTGGTGGCTTTGTCTACCAAGAAGGAAGTCACACTAACATCACAATTGTCAAATAAAAGCCTCTCACCCGTTGTTACTCTTACACTTAACTCTTTCGGTTTACTATATTTATAAGATAACAAAAGATCTTAATACATTTAAATGTGTGCATTTACAAGATGATTTTATCTCAAGAGACAGGATAGAAGAAAGTAAGCCATTTTTCAATCATAGTGTATGATTCCAGGTTTACATTCAGTAAACTGTGCAACATGCCAGTAAGGTTTAAGACAAAATGATTGGTTTCCTACTTAAAACTAACGTTTCCGAGATAGCAAAGAAGTGTTAAGTTAAACTGTTTTAGGCAACAGCAGTTCAGAAGTTGTTTAATTAAAAAAAATGGTAGATGACAGATGAGCTTGCTAATCATAAAATCCTTCGGTCTCATAACTTAGAGCTGCCTAACTTAGAAATTTAAGTGCATAATATACGCGTTTAAACGTTAGACCCAAATATTCTGCTGAATTGGAAAGCACTTATGACACTCAAAATGCATTCTAGGATGGGTCAGTTTATTTTCCGTCTAACCATCATGGCATCATGTCAGTGTATATCACAGACACGACAAAACAACTGATCACAAATAGCATCTGAATGTGAATGCTTATCTTAACGGCGTAACAGAGTCAAATTAAATCGTATTCTGCTAATGTATTAGCAAAAGTACTCACTTAGCCATGACTCCAGTGACTCTCCTTCCGGATCCGCCATGATCACACAGTGGCACAACTGACTGAGCGCGAGCTACACATTCCCGTCATGTGACATTCTCGTGCTTCTGTGATGATAAGTGGCGTGTGGTCTTCCGAGAGGAAGCGAGGTCATGAACTAGAATAAACAATCCTGTTCTATGATGTAAATCGCGGTGGCGGCAATTATATTGAAATTTACAATACGTCTGCAATAATTTCTGTCAGACATTTATTAAATGTCTTTAAAAGAAATATGATAAGAAAGTAAAATTAAAACACTATTCATTTATTTATTTGCTTGCTTGATGTTTGATTAATTTATCTTTTGATTTTTATTGAGTATATAAGCTATACATTTTATTCGTTTTTCAACATTAACAACAACAAAACTTTTCAATCTGATTGTATTTTTTCAAAGATGCCAGAATCTGATTTTTACGGCACATTTATATATATATAAAAATAATATATATAAAATATTACCTTCAAGGTTATATATATATATATATATATATATATATATATATATATATATATATATATATATATATATATATATATATATATATATATATAACCTTGAAGGTAATATTTTAACTACAACTAAAATCATGGTTTAATCTAATCCCTGTCCGTGATAGGATTTTTTAAATTCCAAATATGAAGATTGTAGCCTACACAATTTGTTCTGCTCAGTCACAATTGTCCATAGCCTACCACAGTTATATGATGCATTCTCAGAGACATTTTGAATGTTTAAATGGGTGCCACGCTGAAAAAAGGTGAAATAAATACACAACTAAGCATCAGCATCACAGGTCAAATTTTTTTAATACAGTGTCATCTTCAATCTTCTGAATCTTAGTTAATCCTAAGATTCTTAGCTTTTTTTATTTTGAAAGTAGTTGTAAATAATACCTTCTGCTTGACATGGTACTTAGGCTACTTCACAATCATCAATGTTTTGTTGTCTCCCTATAAATTCAAGTACAAAGTTCCCATCAAAAGCACTTGACCTAAAAACATAACAGATAAAGGACATGTCCTTTACTGCAGTAATTTTTTATCCACTGGTTTGGTCATTCTTGAGCTAATTTGACCATTCATTCAGACTTTAGATACATTAACAAGAACCTTTAATGTCTTAACTGATTTTCAAATCTGTTGTCTTGGGCCTGGTGCCATTTAATTGCACATTGTCATTTAAGGTGATGCAAAAGGAACAAAGATCTTTGCCTGTTTGGTCCAGTTTCTTTACCAGATCCAATTAGAGGATATTTAAAACAGGTTAAAGGGATACTCCACCCCAAAATGAAACTTTTGTCATTAATCATTGTTATAACTCAACAATATGTCTCCTATGTGTCTCTCTGCATCACCATATACCACCATTTTGGAGAAAATCAGCTGATTTATACTCTTCTGTGTCTGCCCTGCTACACAGATTCACTGTTTTCATTTAAATCAAAGCGTGTATACATGTAGAAAACTTATCCTTGTGTTGCGGATGACACAGAATAGTGTACACAGAAAATCACGGAATCCAGTCCTGAAAACAGAAATTACTGTATAAAAGGGAATTTTATGGAAATTTACTTTTTTTTGAAGAATAAATAAAAACAGGTCACACGCACACACAAAAACAATTAATTGAGCACTTTAAAAAAACTCTCAGAAGATTAGTACACACTGGCAATTTGATATATATATATATATATATATATATATATATATATATATATATATATATATATATATATATATATATATATATATATATGATAATAATATAATAACTGATAATTTTTTTAATAACCTGCCTCCACTACATAGGCCTATATTTGTCACATCATTATGTGTTTGATCACCACATTTGAGTTATCATTGCAAAAAATGTGTTTATGTATATATATATATTCTGTTTATGTAGGCTAAATACTCTATTCTCTATACAGTACCAGTCAAAAGTTGGACACATGGATGGGAAATGTGTCCAAACCTTTGACTATACTGAGTGAATGTACTGGTGAATGCCATTCTCCTTTCGAAGTCCCAAATGAAACCACTCACCACTGTTGTGACACTTACTACCGCTGACGTATCTCTTGCAGTTTCCTCGATTCTGGGTCAGCTGGCAACTTCATCTAAGGCGCCCTCTGCCATCAACTCAAAATCGCTACCACGTCATCTCGTGGAAGACGGGCGAAGTCCTGAAGTGGGGCGATTCCTGTTTCCAGAGCTGCATCACCGGTTGTCCTGTCCCAGCCAAACCTTCCCCTGCACCTCCAGTTTATACTACCTCAATTGAGAGCCCAGTGGAAAAACAATCCATCTCCATCCCTACATGCTACACCCCCTTCAGTGACATCTTCTGCCCCAAACGGGCTTCCAAGCTGCCTCCACACTGGCCGTAGGACTGTGCCATCGATCTGCTGCCGGGTGAACCAGTGCCTAAAGGAAGGATCTACCCCCTTTCCATTCCAGAGGAGAAGGCCATGGAGGAGTACATCAAGGAGGCACTGGCCCAGGGTTACATTCGTCCATCTACCTACCCTGCTGCTTCGAGTTTCTTCTTCGTCGAAAAGAAGGACGGAGGCTTACGACCCTGTATCAATTATCGGGCTCCAACATAACAGTCAAATTCCGATATCCCCTTCCCCTCGTCCCAGCTGCCCTGGAACATCTCCGTGGTGCCACTGTCTTCACCAAGCTGGACCTACGCAGTGCCTACAACCTCATCTGGATACGAGAGGGGACGAGTGGAAAACTGCCTTCATAACCTCTACTGGCCACTATGAGTACTGCGTGATGCCTTATAGACTTGTTAAAGCCCCCTCAGTCTTTCAGGATTTTATCCATGAGGTGCTCCGGGAGTTCCTCCATAAGTGTGCCTCATCTACATTGATGATATCCTCATTTAATCCTGGAGCCTAGCAGAACATCGTCGCCACATTGCGGAGGTCCTGCAACGCCTGAGG
Organism: Carassius gibelio; assembly: GCF_023724105.1. Lineage (NCBI taxonomy): Eukaryota > Metazoa > Chordata > Actinopteri > Cypriniformes > Cyprinidae > Carassius > Carassius gibelio. The sequence continues at coordinate 17,342,981 of NC_068401.1, read as the reverse complement.
GCCTTTCAGCTCTACCTCAAGGCAGAGAAATGCTCTTTTCATCAGCCCTCAGTGCAGTTCCTTGGTTACAACATCAACAGCAGTGACATCCGGATGGACGAGGGGAAGGTGAATGCTGTAAGGAATTGGCCCACTCCTACCACCATCAAAGAACTCCAACGATTCCTTGGCTTTGCCAATTTCTACAGACGGTTCATCCAGAACTACAGTGCCATCACCAGCCCTCTCACTAGTCTCCTCCAAAATAAGCCAAAATCACTCTCTTGGACTCCAGTCGCCACAGAGAACTTCAACTCCCTGAAGAATGCATTTATGACCACTTCACTCCTGGTACATCCTGACCCCAACCGACCCTTCGTCGTTGAAGTCGACGCCTCTACTACCGGAGTGGGAGCAGTCTTATCTCAGCAGCAGGGGAATCCCAGTCGCATCCACCCATGCGCCGCCTTCTCCCGGAAGCTCAACCCGGCGGAGGTAAATTATGACATCGGCAACTGTGAGCTGTTGGCCATCAAGTTGGCCCTGGAAGAATGGAGGCATTGACTGGAGGGGCCAAACACACCTTTCTAGTTATCACTGACCACAAGAACCTAGAGTATCTTTGGGTTGTCAAGAGGTTAAATCCAAGACAAGCCTGCTGGGAACTATTCTTCACCCGCTTCCACTTTACCATCTCGTATCGCCCAGGGGCAAAGAACGTGAAGGCTGACGCCCTGTCCCGTTGTCACACCCCTGAAGAAAACCTAGAGGAACCATTCCATTCCATTCCTAAAGCATTCCATTGACTCCTAGGTGTGGCCATCAGTCTGTCTTCCGGATACCAACCACAATCTAACGGGCATATGGAGAGGAAGGTTCAGGGGATTGGACGCTTTCTCTGTACCTTCTGTCACGGCCACCAGAACTCCTGGAACCAGTTCCTAGGGTGGGCCGAGTACGCACAGAACTCCCTGCGACAACCTACCACCGGACTCACTCCATTCTAGTGCATTCTCGGCTACCAACCTCTACTCTTCCCCTGATCTGGTGAACCCTCGGATGTCCCCGCCATCGACTACTGGTTCCGGGAGAGCGAGAGGGTCTGGGACACGGCCCACCACCAACTCCAGCAGGGGCCTAAGCAGGCGCAGAATGACAGCCGACCTTCGGCGATCCAAGGCCTCTACATACCAACCCGGTCAGAAGGTCTGGCTGTCCACCCGGGACATCCGCCTGCGCCTGCCCTGCTGCAAACTAAGTCCCAGATTCATTAGCCCATTCACCATTCTTGAGCAGATCAATCCGGTCACTTACAAACTCCAATTACCACCTGAGTACCGGATTCACCCCACTTTCCATGTGTCTCTCCTTAAGCCTCACCATCCTTCTGTTTCTCCCTCCACAAAACCTGGTGAAGCCGAAGTCCCCCCTCCACTTCTCCTTGAATACGGTGCTGCCTACGAAGTAAGAGACATCCTGGACTCCCAGCGGCGTGGTGGACAACTTACCTAGATACCTAGTAGACTGGGAGGGATATGGTCCAAAGGAACGTTCATGGGTCCCATGCAACGACATCCTGGATCCAAACTTACTAAACACCTTCCACTCCAGTCATCCTAACCGGCCAGCTCCCAGAGGAAGAGGATGTCCACCACGTCATCGGGGTCCTCGGCCCTCAGGAGCTGGCCGTGGGGAGGGGGGTACTGTTACAAACATGCCAGGTTCCACCTCCACTCATTCACAATGCACACCCTCACCTGAGTACTGAGCACTTCCACCTGACCCTCATCATCATCCAATCACCTCTGCACTACAAATAACACACACACGCACCCAGTCAGCACCCGGTCTTGTTTGCAACAAGGTCTTACCTGTATGCTAACTCTAAGGACTAACTCTATCTCTACTTACCTCTCTCCAGCGATCTCCAGAAGTTCCCAGCCATCTCTGTGCATGTGTGTGGTACACCTCCCTCCTTTGACGTCTCTACCCTGCTACTACGGATCACTTCAACACAGCCATACTCCATATCACTTTACCCAGCACTACCAACTCCTCTTTCTGTTATCCTCAGCGTCCTGTGGCATTCCGTAACACCACTAGGCCATGACTGCATTAATTCGTAGGGAGTTACATTTACATCATTATTTTTATGAATATTTTTATAATAATATCCACATGCATACATTCTTAAACTTAAAGGTGCTTCACAATGGGGAACACCTCGTCGTGACCCATGTCTGAAGCATATATTGAAAACACACCAACGAGTTGGCCGGTGACAGCCTCTGACGTTACTACCGGCATGACTATGCATAAATAGGTGCCGGGAGAACAGGTCATTCACTTCTTCGTCTGAAGCGTGCACCCAAAGCATGGCAGGGAGCGAGAGGATGAAGTGTCTCATTCCCTACTCAGGGAACCATGGTTACATTCGAATCCTCAGATGCTCCCTTTCAAGGGAAATTCAAACTACGTCCTCTAGGGATCTCTATAGGGAACAGTATACCCATGCCTCTATGCTGAGCAGAGTGAAGGGCAGAATCATGGCGAACACTAAGTGCCAACTCTACCATTTCCATGGGAGTTGGCCCTGGGACATTAGACATCCGTGACATTACCCCTTCCGGGCAAAGGCCTAGGCTACATACCCAACTTACTTGTTAGAGCTCTACTAGGTAGAGCTGAAGGTTTGGAATCAAGAAAGATTCCTTTAAAGGGATACGACTTAGAACCTAGCATTTTATACTAAGTCTTGCCTGTCACACAGGGGCTACCGCTTGCTCTTGCATAAGCTTGCTGAAGGAGCTGTCTCAACAGATCCCTAGTAGCAAAACCTTGTTTAGATAGGTATCCGAGAATACATTGGTGGAGTGGCACCCAAGATGAACGAGGCTTTTACCAACTCAAGAAAGGGCATGAAGCAACCGCGCAAAGCCCTCACCATATAGGATTTTAGAATAAAATGCAGAGTACTAGCATGCAAACGTACCACTGTGGATTTCAGAAAGTGTGCAAAGATTTCATGTGCACACTTACCATAGCATGGATTTTCAAATAATGTACTAAGGAGGGGGCTCTCATGGTACTCTGATAGAGCAGCTCATAGATGGAATGGTGCATCCTAAAACAATATTTTTGAGAGTCATCAACTCGATCTGTGGAAATAATGCTGGAGCACACTGTGGAAAGAACAGAGAACTCAATCTCACATGAGAGAAGAACTCTTCAGAAAAAGAGTAGCGCACTCATAGGTGACCTTTCTTGGTAAAGGGGAGTGCTGCTAAATTACCACGGGAACCACCCAAATACCCCCTTCATGTTGAGGAAAGCGATGCTTGAAGTGCATAAATAAATACACACTGGCTGAGTGGAGCCCAAGGAACCAAGGTCTAACCATATCAAGAAAGTGAACGAAGCTGAGCACGTAACCCTTACCGTACAGGATTTCAGAGAGTCTTGCGTGCACACGTACCACCATGTGGTTTTCAGAAAGTACACAGAGCTTATCGTGTGTACTTTAAGATTCCTAAGCATCGCAAAAGTGCCAAACCGCACGGGAGAGGCAAGCTCAAATTTACAAACCTCTGGCAAGGGGAGCATCACCTGTGGCAGCATATACAAGAAGACTTCCGTAACTGCCACCTCAACTTCCCGCTTGATGTGTCAGCAACAACTAAGCGGCCAGGAAGCCCCTCAGGGAGATCTGGCCTGACATCCATGAAATTCCTTGCAATGCCGTGCCTGATGATCAAGAAGGCTCCAGGAGAAACCTGTGATCTGTCCGTCTGATACCAGAAACATTAAGCCGGAATAAGGCTATCATACCGACTGGACATAACGCCGACGAGTGTTTAGTAAACACTGTAATTGAGCACTGTAAAGAAACTCTCAGAAGATTAGTACACACTGTCAGACTTTTGCTTTATTGCACACAATGGTGGTGCTTCAAGCATATCAGACATCCATAAAATATATGTATGTAAAGCTTTTTCTTTCTTCCCGATGTCTGACAGGTTTCACCCACAGGTGTTTCTCTGTTACCACCATGGCTGCCATAGACCTGCCCATGGCGGAGGTGGCCTGTTTGGTAGCATGGAGAGAGGGATCTGTGGGGCAGTGCAGCTCGGCTACCTTATCAGGAGAAAGGCCCTCGCCTTTATCGATGTCTGATATGACATTTAAGCAAGATGTACTTCCTGAAGAGGCTTAGGTGGCAAGGAGGGAAATTAACAGAGGATGTCTTCCCCACAGAAAGAAAGCTCTTTCTACAGGGGGCATCCACTCATAGCCACTTTTGCGCACCGCCTCGATGTCAGCATAACTCTTATGCTGTGGTCGAGAGCTGTGGTCAGAAAGATAATGCTCGTTGAGGCGGCCTCACGGAGTCACCTTGCGCACTTCCATGGCAAGTCCAACTTTGCCATGGCGCGATCCACAACCTCCATCTGCTCTCTACATACGCAGGGCAGGAGGATTGAGAAGGCTCAGCCTCAGCTTCTACGCCATCCTCAAATTACTCCTGCTCTTCCTGGGTAAAACCCAGCAGAGCACTAACCTCAGTATCAGAAAGTGTTAACGATATAACATCATCCTCCCGAGGCTCTCTCTCGTCCACCGCCAACGAGCACGAAAGGGAAAGTCCCTCTCTAAACCACTCAGACAGATCCACCTGTAGTCTCCACAAGCTCATTCTCCTCTGTGCCTCAGTAACGTCGGGTCCTGAACTGCGGGAAGCAGATGGCTGCCCTTTTTTTCTTTTTTCCGCGGAATGAAAAAATGAATGAGTGCGGAGCTTTTTCATTGAAAAAACACTCACAATGCATGCAGATTGCCTCCTCAAAGACATTGTGTGCATGCTCTTCACCCAAACAAATGACGCAAAGATTGTGTGTGTCATCGGATGTAAAATAATGCTGACACGGATTCACACATTGTCTAAACGTTTGTAATTTGTTTCCATGATAGACAGGGAAAGATCGCTCTTACCAGTTCTTTCCGATGCACGCTTCAACATGTATGCTAGACCCTATACCATCTAAGCTCCTAAAAGAGGTGCTTCCATAAGTCATAGATCCTCTTCTGACTATTTTTAATTCCTCATTGTCTTTAGTATATGTCCCCCAAAACTCAAACTGGCTGTTATTAAGCCTCTGTCACGGTCAGAGACCCAGGGAAACACAGGAGACGAGAGATCAAAAAGCAGTGTGAGTTTATTTGGGTAATCCAACTCAGAATCCAACATGCAGGGGTCAAAACCAAAAATCCATCCAAACAAACAAACAGGAAAAGGATTAGGAACAGGAACCAGAACCGGAACAGAAACAGGAATGGGAACAGGAACCAGAACCTAGAAACTCGGAATGCGAGGAAACTGGGTGACGGAAGCAAATGACTCCATAAAGACAAACAGAAAAGACTGGTTAATATAGGCAGGGTAATGACTATCAAGTGAATACACTTGAGTGCAATTAACAGGAATGCAATTACTGTGATGAAGGGACAAGGCTTTGTGGGAATTGTAGTGCCTACAGTGAGGAGCCTATGGGGAAGTGAGACCACTAGTGGAGACTCAGGGAAACAGAGACCAGACAGCGTGACAGCCTCTCATAAAAAAAACACAGATTGACCCCAAATAACTAGTTAATTATAGACCAATCTCGAATCTCCCTTTTCTGTCCAAGATACTAGAAAAGGTGGTATCCTCACAAGTATATTCCTTCTTAGAGAAAAATTGTATATGTGAGAATTTCCAGTCAGGATTTAGACCGTATCATAGTACTGAGACTGCTCTCCTAAGAGTTACAAATGACCTGCTCTTATCATCTGATCGTGGTTGTATCTCTATTAGTTTTATTGGAACTTAGTACTGCGTTTGACACAATTGACCACAACATTCTTTTGCATAGACTTGAACACTTTGTTGGCATTAATGGAAGTGCATTAGCATGGTTTAAATCATACTTATATGACCGCCATCAGTTCGTAGCATTGAATGAAGATATATCATATCGATCACAAGTGCAGTATGGAGTACCTCAAGGCTCAGTACTAGGACCGCTACTCTTCACGCTTTATATGTTACCCTTGGGAGATATCATCAGGAAACATGGTGTTAGCTTTCACTGTTATGCTGATGATACTCAGCTCTATATTTCTTTGCGGCCCGGTGAAACACACCAATTTGAAAAACTAATGGAATGCATAGTCGATATAAAAAAAACTGGATGACGAGTAATTTCTTCCTGCTAAATTCTGAAAAAAATAGTAGTATTAATTATAGGACCTAAAAACTCTGCATGTAATAACCTAGAACACTGTCTAATACTTGATGGCTGCTCTGTCAATTCTTCGTCATCAGTTAGGAACCTAGGTGTGCTATTTGATCGCAATCTTTCCTTAGAAAGCCACGTTTCTAGCATTTGTAAAACTGCATTTTTCCATCTAAAAAATTTATCTAAATTACGGCCTATGCTCTCAATGTCAAATGCAGGAATGGTAATCCATGCATTTATGACCTCAAGGTTAGATTATTGTAATGCTTTATTGGGTGGTTGTTCTGCACGCTTAGTAAACAAACTACAGAACTCTGCAGCAGCAAGAGTTCTCACTAGAACCAGGAAGTATGACCATATTGGCCCGGTCCTGTCAACACTGCACTGGCTCCCTATCAAACATCGTATAGATTTTAAAATATTGCTTATCACTTACAAAGCCCTGAATGGTTTAGCACCTCAGTATTTGAATGAGCTCCTTTTACATTATAATCCTCTATGTCCGCTACGTTCTCAAAACTCAATTAATAATACCTAGAATATCAAAATCAACTGCGGGTGGCAGATCCTTTTCCTATTTAGCGCCTAAACTCTGGAATAACCTACCTAACATTGTTCAGGAGGCAGACACACTCTTGCAGTTTAAATCTAGATTAAAGACCCATCTCTTTAACCTGGCTTACACATAACATACTAATATACTTTTAATATCCAAATCCGTTAAAGGATTTTTTAGGCTGCATTAACAAGGTAAACCGGAACCGGGAACACTTCACATACCACTCGATGTACTTACTACATCAATAGAAGAATGGCATCTACGCTAATATTAGTCTGTTTCTCTCTTATTCCGAGGTCACCGTAGCCACCAGATCCATTCTGTATCCAGATCAGAGGGTCACTCCAGTCACCTGGATCCAGTACATATCTAGACCAGATGGTGGATCAGCACCTACCTGTAGAAAGGACCTCTACATCCCTGAAAGACAGTGGAGACTAGGACAACTAGAGCCCCAGATACAGATCCCCTGTCTCAGATGACCAACAGGACAAGACTACAAGAAACAGATGATTCTTCTGCACAATCTGACTTTGCTGCAGCCTGGAATTTAACTGCTGGTTTCGTCTGGTCAGAGGAGAACTGGCTCCCCAACTGAGCCTGGTTTCTCCCAAGTTTTTTTTTCTCCATTCTGTTACCGATGGAGTTTTGGTTCCTTGCCGCTGTCGCCTCTGGCTTGCTTAGTTGGGGACACTTCATCTGCAGCGATATTGCTGACTTGATTGCAAATAAATGCACAGACACTATTCAAACTGAACAGAGATGACATCACTGAATTCAATGATGAACTGCCTTTAACTGTCATTTTGCATTAATGATACACTGTTTTCCTAATGAATGTTGTTCAGTTGCTTTGACGCAATGTATTTTGTTTAAAGCACTATATAAATAAAGGTGACTTGCCTTGACTTCAAACAGAACAGTCAGTGAAGACGAAGAATAGAATGAAGTGTTCTCCCAGCGCCTATTTGTCCACAGTCGCGCCGGTAGTGACGTTAAGGGCTGTCGCCGGGCCAACTCGTTGGTGTTTTTTCAATGTATGCTTCAGACACGCGTCACGATGAGGTGTTCCCCATAGCGACCCCTAGAGAACACAGTTTGAAGTTCCCATGAATGGGAACTTTCTGTTTTACATAAGGTTCTTTGTGGTGAAAGAAGGTTCCTCAGATTATAACAAGGTAAGAAAGAGATGGTTCTTTAAAGAAGCTTTGACATGATTTTTTTTTTGTGGAAATATAAATGGTTCTTCTATGGCATTGCTGTGATAAACCGTTTAAGAAGCACTTTAATGTTCTTGGTATTGTGGCTTTATCTACCGTAATCTTCATTATTTTGCAAGCCGTCTTGCTGTTGGCTGAGTAGAAGTCAAATGTTAATTTCATTAAGCTACTCAAATGCAACAGTTTCAAAGAGATAACATTTAATTATGTGAACAGAGCATTATACTATGTAGAAAAAGCTGCAGCACATATTTATTTAAATGTAAAATGTTTAAGTCATGTAGATAATTTTTATACTTAATGTTTAGCTGCTTTTTTTCTTTTCTTTTGCCTGTAGGATACCATGAAAATTAATATTAGTTCAGTAACTTACCCTTCTTCTAGTTTACCATTGATATTATCAAAGTGATTAAGAATTAAAGTTATGTATTGACTCAGAAGTATGCAGATGTCTTTTTGTCAGATAACGTTGCCATGGTGAGTCATAATTTCAGAGCTCCATTGATCATGGTTAAATTGGTTAAACCTGCTTATGGAAACAGGACCCAATAGGTCTCCACTATGATGAGCATACAAGTGTAAAGTTGAAGCTTGAATAAATCAGACATAATTTAATAACTTTACATTTAGTTATAAACTCATTACTTTATGAATAAATATATAATAGAATTTAAAATATTATACCGGGCAGGTTCATGTTGTCAATTTAGTATAAAAGACCATGAAAATAAAGGATGATCACATGAATTCCAGTGAGGTGCAAATTGTTCATCATTAGGTGTTTTCGCCCCTGTATGTTACATTTCGTTAAAGTTTAAGAAAAATGTGCTTCTTTACTAGATCGAGTGTTCAGTTTCCTGTTACACATTGTACCAAAATTACTTTTTTTTTTTTTTTTTTTGTGCGTTGGAAAACGGAAAATGTTTTAATATTGTTATTGCAGTAAGAAAGAACATTTTAAAGTACATGTTGATTTTCAGACATTTTAATCCCTGCTTAACAAATAACAGTATGCTTTTGGGAATCATGTCATGTTGTACTTTCTTCTTAAAGGGTTAGTTCACCCAAAAATGTGAAGTCATTATGTCATTAATGATTCACCCTCATGTCGTTCCAAACCCGTAAGACCTCCATTCATCTTCGGAACACAGTTTAAGATATTTTAGATTTAGTCTGAGAGCTTTATGTGCTTCCATTGAAAATGTATGTACGGTACACTGTCCATGTCCAGAAAGGTAAGAAAAACATCACCAAAGTAGTCCATGTGACATCAGAGGGTCAGTTAGAATTTTTTGAAGCATCGAAAAAGAAAAAGAAAGCGTGCACCCAAAGCATGGCAGGGAGCGAGAGGATGAAGTGTCTCATTCCCTACTCAGGGAACCATGGTTACATTCGAATCCTCAGATGCTCCCTTTCAAGGGAAATTCAAACTACGTCCTCTAGGGATCTCTATAGGGAACAGTATACCCATGCCTCTATGCTGAGCAGAGTGAAGGGCAGAATCATGGCGAACACTAAGTGCCAACTCTACCATTTCCATGGGAGTTGGCCCTGGGACATTAGACATCCGTGACATTACCCCTTCCGGGCAAAGGCCTAGGCTACATACCCAACTTACTTGTTCGAGCTCTACTAGGTAGAGCTGAAGGTTTGGAATCAAGAAAGATTCCTTTAAAGGGATACGACTTAGAACCTAGCATTTTATACTAAGTCTTGCCTGTCACACAGGGGCTACCGCTTGCTCTTGCATAAGCTTGCTGAAGGAGCTGTCTCAACAGATCCCTAGTAGCAAAACCTTGTTTAGATAGGTATCCGAGAATACATTGGTGGAGTGGCACCCAAGATGAACGAGGCTTTTACCAACTCAAGAAAGGGCATGAAGCAACCGCGCAAAGCCCTCACCATATAGGATTTTAGAATAAAATGCAGAGTACTAGCATGCAAACGTACCACTGTGGATTTCAGAAAGTGTGCAAAGATTTCATGTGCACACTTACCATAGCATGGATTTTCAAATAATGTACTAAGGAGGGGGCTCTCATGGTACTCTGATAGAGCAGCTCATAGATGGAATGGTGCATCCTAAAACAATATTTTTGAGAGTCATCAACTCGATCTGTGGAAATAATGCTGGAGCACACTGTGGAAAGAACAGAGAACTCAATCTCACATGAGAGAAGAACTCTTCAGAAAAAGAGTAGCGCACTCATAGGTGACCTTTCTTGGTAAAGGGGAGTGCTGCTAAATTACCACGGGAACCACCCAAATACCCCCTTCATGTTGAGGAAAGCGATGCTTGAAGTGCATAAATAAATACACACTGGCTGAGTGGAGCCCAAGGAACCAAGGTCTAACCATATCAAGAAAGGGAACGAAGCTGAGCACGTAACCCTTACCGTACAGGATTTCAGAGAGTCTTGCGTGCACACGTACCACCATGTGGCTTTCAGAAAGTACACAGAGCTTATCGTGTGTACTTTAAGATTCCTAAGCATCGCAAAAGTGCCAAACCGCACGGGAGAGGCAAGCTCAAATTTACAAACCTCTGGCAAGGGGAGCATCACCTGTGGCAGCATATACAAGAAGACTTCCGTAACTGCCACCTCAACTTCCCGCTTGATGTGTCAGCAACAACTAAGCGGCCAGGAAGCCCCTCAGGGAGATCTGGCCTGACATCCATGAAATTCCTTGCAATGCCGTGCCTGATGATCAAGAAGGCTCCAGGAGAAACCTGTGATCTGTCCGTCTGATACCAGAAACATTAAGCCGGAATAAGGCTATCATACCGACTGGACATAACGCCGACGAGTGTTTAGTAAACACTGTAATTGAGCACTGTAAAGAAACTCTCAGAAGATTAGTACACACTGTCAGACTTTTGCTTTATTGCACACAATGGTGGTGCTTCAAGCATATCAGACATCCATAAAATATATGTATGTAAAGCTTTTTCTTTCTTCCCGATGTCTGACAGGTTTCACCCACAGGTGTTTCTCTGTTACCACCATGGCTGCCATAGACCTGCCCATGGCGGAGGTGGCCTGTTTGGTAGCATGGAGAGAGGGATTTGTGGGGCAGTGCAGCTCGGCTACCTTATCAGGAGAAAGGCCCTCGCCTTTATCGATGTCTGATATGACATTTAAGCAAGATGTACTTCCTGAAGAGGCTTAGGTGGCAAGGAGGGAGATTAACAGAGGATGTCTTCCCCACAGAAAGAAAGCTCTTTCTACAGGGGGCATCCACTCATAGCCACTTTTGCGCACCGCCTCGATGTCAGCATAACTCTTATGCTGTGGTCGAGAGCTGTGGTCAGAAAGATAATGCTCGTTGAGGCGGCCTCACGGAGTCACCTTGCGCACTTCCATGGCAAGTCCAACTTTGCCATGGCGCGATCCACAACCTCCATCTGCTCTCTACATACGCAGGGCAGGAGGATTGAGAAGGCTCAGCCTCAGCTTCTACGCCATCCTCAAATTACTCCTGCTCTTCCTGGGTAAAACCCAGCAGAGCACTAACCTCAGTATCAGAAAGTGTTAACGATATAACATCATCCTCCCGAGGCTCTCTCTCGTCCACCGCCAACGAGCACGAAAGGGAAAGTCCCTCTCTAAACCACTCAGACAGATCCACCTGTAGTCTCCACAAGCTCATTCTCCTCTGTGCCTCAGTAACGTCGGGTCCTGAACTGCGGGAAGCAGATGGCTGCCCTTTTTTTCTTTTTTCCGCGGAATGAAAAAATGAATGAGTGCGGAGCTTTTTCATTGAAAAAACACTCACAATGCATGCAGATTGCCTCCTCAAAGACATTGTGTGCATGCTCTTCACCCAAACAAATGACGCAAAGATTGTGTGTGTCATCGGATGTAAAATAATGCTGACACGGATTCACACATTGTCTAAACGTTTGTAATTTGTTTCCATGATAGACAGGGAAAGATCGCTCTTACCAGTTCTTTCCGATGCACGCTTCAACATGTATGCTAGACCCTATACCATCTAAGCTCCTAAAAGAGGTGCTTCCATAAGTCATAGATCCTCTTCTGACTATTTTTAATTCCTCATTGTCTTTAGTATATGTCCCCCAAAACTCAAACTGGCTGTTATTAAGCCTCTGTCACGGTCAGAGACCCAGGGGAACACAGGAGACGAGAGATCAAAAAGCAGTGTGAGTTTATTTGGGTAATCCAACTCAGAATCCAACATGCAGGGGTCAAAACCAAAAATCCATCCAAACAAACAAACAGGAAAAGGATTAGGAACCAGGAACCAGAACCGGAACAGAAACAGGAATGGGAACAGGAATAGAACCTAGAAACTCGGAATGCGAGGAAACTGGGTGACGGAAGCAAATGACTCCATAAAGACAAACAGAAAAGACTGGTTAATATAGGCAGGGTAATGACTATCAAGTGAATACACTTGAGTGCAATTAACAGGAATGCAATTACTGTGATGAAGGGACAAGGCTTTGTGGGAATTGTAGTGCCTACAGTGAGGAGCCTATGGGGAAGTGAGACCACTAGTGGAGACTCAGGGAAACAGAGACCAGACAGCGTGACAGCCTCTCATCAAAAAAACACAGATTGACCCCAAATAACTAGTTAATTATAGACCAATCTCGAATCTCCCTTTTCTGTCCAAGATACTAGAAAAGGTGGTATCCTCACAAGTATATTCCTTCTTAGAGAAAAATTGTATATGTGAGAATTTCCAGTCAGGATTTAGACCGTATCATAGTACTGAGACTGCTCTCCTAAGAGTTACAAATGACCTGCTCTTATCATCTGATCGTGGTTGTATCTCTATTAGTTTTATTGGAACTTAGTACTGCGTTTGACACAATTGACCACAACATTCTTTTGCATAGACTTGAACACTTTGTTGGCATTAATGGAAGTGCATTAGCATGGTTTAAATCATACTTATATGACCGCCATCAGTTCGTAGCATTGAATGAAGATATATCATATCGATCACAAGTGCAGTATGGAGTACCTCAAGGCTCAGTACTAGGACCGCTACTCTTCACGCTTTATATGTTACCCTTGGGAGATATCATCAGGAAACATGGTGTTAGCTTTCACTGTTATGCTGATGATACTCAGCTCTATATTTCTTTGCGGCCCGGTGAAACACACCAATTTGAAAAACTAATGGAATGCATAGTCGATATAAAAAAAACTGGATGACGAGTAATTTCTTCCTGCTAAATTCTGAAAAAAATAGTAGTATTAATTATAGGACCTAAAAACTCTGCATGTAATAACCTAGAACACTGTCTAATACTTGATGGCTGCTCTGTCAATTCTTCGTCATCAGTTAGGAACCTAGGTGTGCTATTTGATCGCAATCTTTCCTTAGAAAGCCACGTTTCTAGCATTTGTAAAACTGCATTTTTCCATCTAAAAAATTTATCTAAATTACGGCCTATGCTCTCAATGTCAAATGCAGGAATGGTAATCCATGCATTTATGACCTCAAGGTTAGATTATTGTAATGCTTTATTGGGTGGTTGTTCTGCACGCTTAGTAAACAAACTACAGAACTCTGCAGCAGCAAGAGTTCTCACTAGAACCAGGAAGTATGACCATATTAGCCCGGTCCTGTCAACACTGCACTGGCTCCCTATCAAACATCGTATAGATTTTAAAATATTGCTTATCACTTACAAAGCCCTGAATGGTTTAGCACCTCAGTATTTGAATGAGCTCCTTTTACATTATAATCCTCTATGTCCGCTACGTTCTCAAAACTCAATTAATAATACCTAGAATATCAAAATCAACTGCGGGTGGCAGATCCTTTTCCTATTTAGCGCCTAAACTCTGGAATAACCTACCTAACATTGTTCAGGAGGCAGACACACTCTTGCAGTTTAAATCTAGATTAAAGACCCATCTCTTTAACCTGGCTTACACATAACATACTAATATACTTTTAATATCCAAATCCGTTAAAGGATTTTTTAGGCTGCATTAACAAGGTAAACCGGAACCGGGAACACTTCACATACCACTCGATGTACTTACTACATCAATAGAAGAATGGCATCTACGCTAATATTAGTCTGTTTCTCTCTTATTCCGAGGTCACCGTAGCCACCAGATCCATTCTGTATCCAGATCAGAGGGTCACTCCAGTCACCTGGATCCAGTACATATCTAGACCAGATGGTGGATCAGCACCTACCTGTAGAAAGGACCTCTACATCCCTGAAAGACAGTGGAGACTAGGACAACTAGAGCCCCAGATACAGATCCCCTGTCTCAGATGACCAACAGGACAAGACTACAAGAAACAGATGATTCTTCTGCACAATCTGACTTTGCTGCAGCCTGGAATTTAACTGCTGGTTTCGTCTGGTCAGAGGAGAACTGGCTCCCCAACTGAGCCTGGTTTCTCCCAAGTTTTTTTTTCTCCATTCTGTTACCGATGGAGTTTTGGTTCCTTGCCGCTGTCGCCTCTGGCTTGCTTAGTTGGGGACACTTCATCTGCAGCGATATTGCTGACTTGATTGCAAATAAATGCACAGACACTATTCAAACTGAACAGAGATGACATCACTGAATTCAATGATGAACTGCCTTTAACTGTCATTTTGCATTAATGATACACTGTTTTCCTAATGAATGTTGTTCAGTTGCTTTGACGCAATGTATTTTGTTTAAAGCACTATATAAATAAAGGTGACTTGCCTTGACTTCAAACAGAACAGTCAGTGAAGACGAAGAATAGAATGAAGTGTTCTCCCAGCGCCTATTTGTCCACAGTCGCGCCGGTAGTGACGTTAAGGGCTGTCGCCGGGCCAACTCGTTGGTGTTTTTTCAATGTATGCTTCAGACACGCGTCACGATGAGGTGTTCCCCATAGCGACCCCTAGAGAACACAGTTTGAAGTTCCCATGAATGGGAACTTTCTGTTTTACATAAGGTTCTTTGTGGTGAAAGAAGGTTCCTCAGATTATAACAAGGTAAGAAAGAGATGGTTCTTTAAAGAAGCTTTGACATGATTTTTTTTTTGTGGAAATATAAATGGTTCTTCTATGGCATTGCTGTGAAAAACCGTTTAAGAAGCACTTTAATGTTCTTGGTATTGTGGCTTTATCTACCGTAATCTTCATTATTTTGCAAGCCGTCTTGCTGTTGGCTGAGTAGAAGTCAAATGTTAATTTCATTAAGCTACTCAAATGCAACAGTTTCAAAGAGATAACATTTAATTATGTGAACAGAGCATTATACTATGTAGAAAAAGCTGCAGCACATATTTATTTAAATGTAAAATGTTTAAGTCATGTAGATAATTTTTATACTTAATGTTTAGCTGCTTTTTTTCTTTTCTTTTGCCTGTAGGATACCATGAAAATTAATATTAGTTCAGTAACTTACCCTTCTTCTAGTTTACCATTGATATTATCAAAGTGATTAAGAATTAAAGTTATGTATTGACTCAGAAGTATGCAGATGTCTTTTTGTCAGATAACGTTGCCATGGTGAGTCATAATTTCAGAGCTCCATTGATCATGGTTAAATTGGTTAAACCTGCTTATGGAAACAGGACCCAATAGGTCTCCACTATGATGAGCATACAAGTGTAAAGTTGAAGCTTGAATAAATCAGACATAATTTAATAACTTTACATTTAGTTATAAACTCATTACTTTATGAATAAATATATAATAGAATTTAAAATATTATACCGGGCAGGTTCATGTTGTCAATTTAGTATAAAAGACCATGAAAATAAAGGATGATCACATGAATTCCAGTGAGGTGCAAATTGTTCATCATTAGGTGTTTTCGCCCCTGTATGTTACATTTCGTTAAAGTTTAAGAAAAATGTGCGTCTTTACTAGATCGAGTGTTCAGTTTCCTGTTACACATTGTACCAAAATTACTTTTTTTTTTTTTTTTTGTGCGTTGGAAAACGGTAAATGTTTTAATATTGTTATTGCAGTAAGAAAGAACATTTTAAAGTACATGTTGATTTTCAGACATTTTAATCCCTGCTTAACAAATAACAGTATGCTTTTGGGAATCATGTCATGTTGTACTTTCTTCTTAAAGGGTTAGTTCACCCAAAAATGTGAAGTCATTATGTCATTAATGATTCACCCTCATGTCGTTCCAAACCCGTAAGACCTCCATTCATCTTCGGAACACAGTTTAAGATATTTTAGATTTAGTCTGAGAGCTTTATGTGCTTCCATTGAAAATGTATGTACGGTACACTGTCCATGTCCAGAAAGGTAAGAAAAACATCACCAAAGTAGTCCATGTGACATCAGAGGGTCAGTTAGAATTTTTTGAAGCATCGAAAAAGAAATTTGGTTCAAAAATAACAAAAACTACGACTTTATTCAGCATTGTCTTCTCTTCCGGGTCTGTTGTGAACGCGTTCACATCACTGCAGTGTAGTGATGTCCGGTTCACGAAGGAATCATTCAATGTAACCGGTTAAAAAATATCAACTTTATTCAGTAATTGTATTCATGCGACAAACAACCGTATAAGTAAAAAAAAAAAAAAAAATTGAGACAACCATGTGACTTCAATGTATGTGTGCCACTTTGTATACAGAATCACTTTTTGGGGGTGTTCGCGTGACCATAACTCTGAATTTAAAATTTTAAAATAGTCTCACGTGGAAAAACCCGTTCATGTCCACTAACGAAAAATGGAGATGCCGGTTGCTTTCATGTCGGCTGCGGACATTAATAGACAAAATGTCGGCAAAAAAAGGAGAGCAAACATGAATGAATGGAAAGACAGAGAAAGGAAGTCTTTGAGGGATGCTGGGAAACCATATGTGAACCGGAGAGGAGAGCAAAAACGAGGAAAAAGTCCACTAAAAGAGGTGAGTGAAAAACCGTATACAAAGTATCTACATAAAGTTAGCAGTTACAGTAAGAGGGCTACTGTAGGCTACTGGGCGTCGTCTACTATAGTTCATTCATATAGCTCACTCTGTTTAAAGGTTCAAGTCATGAATGGGTGATATGAAAGCTGAGAAAATTAGGATTCAGGGGACGTTTTAAACATGTCTCCTTATAACCACAGAGAAATTAATCGAAATGCTTTAGGTGCGTCTCTAACACCAGCCCAGCTGCGTCTAATGTTAGGCTTGAATGTTTTTTTTTTTTTTTTTTACTATTCATTGATTGTGTTATAAGCACTGCCGGGAGAATTTTATTCAATTCAAGTTTCAATTCAAGTTTATTTGTATAGCGCTTTTTACAAAACAAATCGTTACAAAGCAACTTTACAGAAAATTATGTTTCTACAATATTTAGTAGTAGCTAGTTGTTTGTGCACATTTGACAGGATTTTAGAAAAAATAATAATAATAATACAAGACGTAGTCAGCTAGACGATGAACTATCAATATTATTAATTAAGTTATTATATGATTCAGTCACACATTTAGCAATAATTGTTAGTTCTGTTTGTTGATTCAGGGTTAGCATCATCTGGGGTCCTCTGAGGGGTCAGCATCATCTCTTCTCAGGTTTTCTGGATCCAGACTGGAGCTTGTGTAAATCCTAGTAAATCCTAGGCGAAACATAGAAACAAAATACAGACATCATTAGCATAGCTGCTGATCCAACAAAGTAAAATTTGTTTAACCCAAGCTAATGAATAAAAATGCACCTTTGATCAGATGCAACTACACTCACAATTAAAAAGATACATTATTCGAATGCTTTGCGAAAGAGATGTGTTTTTAATCTAGATTTAAACAGAGAGAGTGTGTCTGAACCCCGAACATTATCAGGAAGGCTTTTCCAGAGTTTGGGAGCCAAATGTGAGAAAGCTCTACCTCCTTTAGTGGACTTTGCTATCCTAGGAACGACCAAAAACCCAGCGTTTTTTGACCTTAGGGTGCGTGATGGGTTGTAACGTGGTAGAAGGCTAGTTAGGTACGCAGGAGCTAAACCATTTAGGGCCTTATAGGTAAGTAATGATAATTTGTAACTGATACGGAACTTAATAGGTAGCCAGTGCAGAGACTGTAAAATTGGGGTAATATGATCATATTTTCTTGACCTGGTAAGCACTCTAGCTGCTGCATTTTGGACTACCTGTAGCTTGTTTATTGATGAAGCAGGACAACCACCTAGAAGTGCATTACAATAGTCCAGTCTAGAGGTCATGAATGCATGAACTAGCTTTTCTGCATCAGAAACAGATAACATGTTTCGTAGCTTGGCAATGTTTCTAAGATGGAAGAATGCAGTTTTTGTAACATTGGAAATATGATTTTCAAAAGACAAATTGCTGTCTAATATGACACCCAGATTTCTGACTGTAGAGGAAGTAACAGTACATCCGTCTAGTTGCAGATTGTAATCTACAAGATTCTGTGTAGTGTTTTTTGGTCCAATAATTAGTATCTCCGTCTTATCTGAATTGGAGAAAATTATTTGTCATCCAATCTTTTACATTTTTAACACACTCTGTTAGCTTAGATAATTGGGAAGTTTCATCTGGTCTCGTTGAGATATATAGCTGAGTATCATCAGCATAACAGTGGAAGCTAATTCCGTATTTTCTAATAATATTACCAAGGGGCAACATGTATATTGAAAATAGAAGGGGACCTAGGACAGATCCTTGTGGCACTCCATATTTTACTGATGATAAATGAGATGACTCCCCATTTAAGTAAACAAAATAGTAGCGATCGGACAGGTACAGGATCTAAACCATCTTAGAGCCTGCCCTTGAATACCTGTATAGTTTTGTAATCGATCTATGAGTATGTCATGATCTATGGTGTCGAACGCAGCACTAAGATCAAGTAAGACTAGAAATGAGATGCAGCCTTGGTCTGACGCAAGGAGCAGGTCATTTGTAATTTTAACAAGTGCAGTTTCTGTGCTATGGTGGGGCCTAAAACCTGACTGAAATTCTTCATACAGATCATTTTTATGCAGGAAGGTGCTCAATTGAGCAGACACTTTTTCTAAAATTTTAGACATAAATGGAAGATTTGAAATAGGCCTATAATTTGCCAGTACACTAGGATCTAGTTTTGGTTTCTTAATAAGAGGCTTGATAACCGCCAGCTTGAATGGTTTTGGGACGTGACCTAAAGATAACGACGAGTTAATGATATTGAGAAGCGGTTTATATACATAAAAAAACATATGTAAATTCATCCCCAATCTTTAAGATGTTTAGAATAGAATTTGATTGCTTTATGTCTTCACTGAAATTGGTAAAAAAAAGAAAGAAAGAAAGAAAAAAAAGTCATTGACGTGTTTAAAATATTTTGATATAATTTTTGGATCCCCTTACCATTTAATGCAACACTTTGTTTTTGTAATATTGTAAGCTATGCTATGTTTGTTACTTGTTATGTAATAAAAAATAAAAATAAATTAAAAAAGGTAATAATAATAAAAAAATGCACTGATTGTGTAAGCTGTTATATATTCTAGATAGTAACCTTAATAGCTGCTAATAGCTCTAGTGTTTTATAGCTCACAAAAACAAAAACGCTAATGTGACTTTGTGTCTGTTAAGGGAAAGGCGTGCAAGGAGACATGTCCCAGGCAGTGTTCAAGCCTAACAGACCAAAGAAAACTCCACTCACAGAGTTTTATGCTGTCTCTTATGAGAGGCAGCAGGCTATCATTCTCTCTGGTTTGGAGCAGGTATGCTAATTTAAGCAATTCATGACCATATCATGTCAACAGTATGCAATGCATTACAATGTAGGCCCATAAAATAACCAGTGAATTGAATACTACTGTATACCTTCAATTCACTAAGACTGCACATGTGCCTGATCTCTGATCATCCCAATATGTCTTTTTACTTCTAGCACAAGGTGAGTCGCAGACGACCACGTGGGCCCGACACTGAGAATACTAGGAGGAAGTACACCTTCAAGTACCATGTGCAACAAGGAGGCCAAAGACTTGCTGTTTGTAAGCTCACATTTATGTCAGTCTTTCAACTGACCAACAGTCACCTACAGGCAAGTTTTATACAGCCTAGCTTTTTCCATTTGTTAAGTTTTTATTATATGCATGATTTTAATTAGATACATTGTCCATAACATATTTATTTAAAGTTACTTATCTTTGATAAGGTTATTCAAGAAAAGTTAGGCAGTCAGTCTGAGGGAACAGAGCAGGTAATCAGGTCTCCATTAGAGGACTTCAAAGGAAAACATAAGAACAGGTAAAAAAAAAAATCTTGAAGGACCTCATGCTCTCGTCCTGTTAGTTTTTAAAGCTGCACCAATGTCAGCATCAGTTGCCCTACAACATTCCCTGATCAAATGGGCACTGGCATTATAACTGGACGCTGGCATTATACGGTGTCGGGTGCCTTGCCACCCTATAATGCCAGCATGCACAAACTGTAATGGTTAGGATTCAGCTCACTGTTGTTGCCCAGTCAGGAAACATATTTTTGCACTGTGAGATCAATATCAGAGGTAAAGTGCTATGCAAATGTAATGTATAATCCCGGGTTTTCGAGATCGGCCAAAATGTCCGGGATTCGGCTTTTGTGTTCTACAGTTGCCTTTCATTGTGTTTACTGTGGCAAGCAGGACGAGACTGAGGGCCGCGGGAAAATGGCGCGAGGCCAGTGGCGTGGCGTGATTACTGATGAGCGACACCTGTGAGACGCAGTGGTCTCGTATCTCTCACGAAGAAGCGGGAATTTTCTTAGCAATGCTAAAACGCACACATCAATCGATCAGATGTTTAGCGTTCATGTAAACACTACATTCAGATTCACCAATCAGAATGAATTCAGATTGAAACAAAAGGTGTGCATGTAAACAATGACGATTTTTGCGTCATCTGAGGATTTTTTTCAGACAAAAAATACATAAATCTCTCATCTCACGGGGATATGAGGGAGGAAAGTATGGTAATTCGAAAATACTACTGGTTTTCTACTAATACAAAGCTTAATGCTAAACCCTGAAGTATCCCTTTAATGATTGTTTGTGAAAAACAAAATCCTATAGTTTAGAGAAAAGTTTATAATTATATTAAATTTTATTGTCACAGAAACAATGCAATTGTGCAAAACAGACCAGCATAGTTTATTATATTTCCCTTGTTCATGAGTTGTTTATTTTTTAGGCCTCATAGCATTCATCCTCCAGTGAGAGAGGGGATAAGAGAGCACATCCTAAGCTTCCCACGCCAACCAAACCACTACTCACGGATGAAGGGAGATGTGGAGTGGGAGTACCTGAGCCCTGATTTAAACATGCTCCGCCCTGTTCTCAAAATTAGTAGCTGCTACAACAGATGGAGAAAGGTTGAAGATCACAGCCGAGAGTGAGCTTCACCACTTGAAAGCCCGAAAAAGCGTACACCCAGTTGCAGGCTCACACAGAGTGGGCCAAAACCAATGATGACTGCCATGTCATTTGTATAGAAATGCAGGGGGTAGTGTTCACGCCAAACCTAATAATAGGAATATATAGGTATTTTATTTTATTTAGAACCAAAAAAAAGGAAGACATATATGGTAAACTAACATATGGAACCAGCATGGAATGAAGATGACGTATGTCTGTATTGTAAATATGTATTGTTTACCGTTATTACTATTTATTGTTTGTATGTATTGTTCATTGTAAGTATGTACGTTTTGTTTGTACTGACGTTTATTTTCTTTACTATAAGTAGGCCTATGTATTTGTAACAAACAAATCTCCATATTCATCGGGAAGAAGGAGGCGGGAACCGGCGCACAATCAAAACTCATTTTAATAATCAGAAATAAACACAAAATGGCGCGTCAGCCCCTCACGGCGACTGACGCGCACAAATAAAAGCCAAAACCTAAAATAATGTCCCAGGCCTGGTCCTCT
This sequence comes from Carassius gibelio, assembly GCF_023724105.1. Lineage (NCBI taxonomy): Eukaryota > Metazoa > Chordata > Actinopteri > Cypriniformes > Cyprinidae > Carassius > Carassius gibelio. The sequence continues at coordinate 17,321,100 of NC_068401.1, read as the reverse complement.
CTCGTCCTTCACGGTCGTCGCTCCAGTTTTATATTCTTCCATCTCCTACGTGGGACTCGATACTAGCGGTGGGGCTCAGGTGTAGCTCATCTCCAATCACTACACCTGGCCTCACTCCTCGTTCCCACGCCTCTCGGCCCCGCCCCACTCGCCACATACCCCCATCGCCCCTCGCAGGCCGGGGGGTACTCCCGAGACTGCGCTCTAGATACACATAGAAACAGCATCACATATAAAATATGTGAACCACATGAAGCTTGTGGTTTTGTAACATTTTAATGGTGTAAATGTGTTAAACCCACATGATGACACTTTCACATTTGATCACCTATTGTCCATGATTTTTACACATTTCTACCATCAAAATGTTCCAGAACAATGTTTCTCAAGTGTTTCATGTGTTCCACATAGATTGCATAGAGAAACAGAGCTAAACTTCTTTCTATTTATTGCATTCAAAATAGAAATATAAACAAGACAATGTAAATGCTCTCAAATTTGGAAGGATAACTGTACAGCAGCCAGCAAAACTGAACATGTTTTCACACATATTGGCCCATACAGAATTTTTAACAATATATGCTTCCTAATAAATTAATACAAAATTAAGAAACTTTAACAAAGTATCCTTTCATATTAACAACACAAGTGAAGGTGAGACAATCTTCCTCTAAAGTTGCAATAACCTTTCACTGCAAAAATGTAAAAAAGAGAGTGTACATTGTATCAAATCAGTATTCAAAAATACTGCCGGTGGCTCACAGTTTTAGGGCTAGTAGTGATTGCTTTCATTATTGCATCAAGTCAATATCCAGTGCAGATTCATGATGCTTCACAAGAGAACACCAAAACTGAACATTCTGTGCTAAACTCAAATGCTGCACACAACACATGCAAATGCATGAACACAAGCTCTTCCATAATTCTCTGTGGTACAATTACATGGGGTTTCCACTTCTTTCTCCCATGAAGTACTCTTTAGATCTGCTGCAAACACTGTATGCTTGAAATCTTAATGCTAACAAGGAACATCATTCTTTTCTCAGTTCACCTCAGTCATCGACTTCACTATAGTAGTACTTGTGTGCAGTTTCAGTGAGGGTCCAGCCACTGGCCCTGAACTCCAAGATCTCCAGGAGCAAGAGTCTTGTCATGGAGCTAAGGTCTTCCTGAAGGAGAAAACCATCCCGGAGCAAGTTAAAAAGCTGATTCATGCGCTGGGAGTTTGTATGCTCCAGCTGCTCGCCAACACGATGGAGCTGTACCACCAGGCAGTCCACCTGTTAGAAACACAAAGGAAATTCTTATATTTAGTTGTTCTCATGAATGCAAAATACTGGAATTTGTTAAAATTTTGTTACTGTATACTGCATCCAAAATCATTAACTGTCTGAGTAGGTGCTACAATTGACAATCCAGACATATGGATGTCAACGAGTAATTGTTCATTAATTAATAATAATGTTTCTAATTTGTTATTGATTAGTGTTATTTATTGTCAATTTATAAATGTCAGTACAAAACAAAGATGTTAAAGTACAACAAGACAATAATAACTTTTTGTCAAGTTTCAGAACTCAAAATTAAAACCAGCTTAAATTGAAGGCAGTCCGCCAAAATGAGAGCTTTCGGAATGTTCTACTTTATGATCTAATAGTGTGGATAAACACCGCCTCCGTAAAAAAAAAAATATTTTCATAGCCTTCCTTCTGATCCCCACGTTAGAAAAGAGTGAAAGAACTTTATTTTTAATGAAGATCCAGACCGCGTCAATAAGAACTTGGTCCTTTGTTAACTTAATTTTACTCTAGATTAATTTACAAATGAAACACAATTAGACGTGGAGTTTTCAAAACTGCCGGGTAGAATTCGGCTGCGTAGCTCACAGGTATAGTGGCTGCAAAGGGGGTACTCGCGAACACACTTCTGAATCGTAAAAATGACAAATGGGACACCCTACGGTCTCGTGTACTTAACTGACATGCGCACACAGCGGCCATTGTAATTACTCAAGGCTGAAAGTGCACATGAAGTGTGCCATTTGGGACAGTGCCTAAAAGACATGCTGTGCTGACTATATAAGCCCCTTTCACACTGCGATTCCGGAAAATACAGGGGTGTCCCGGCAATTATTCCTGGGTCACTGGATTTGGCACTTTCACACTGCCAGTGATTACCTGGGGGATATGTGCATGCGTTCACACAACCGTAAAGGTCCCGTAAAGACATGTGACATCAGGTTGTGACATGTAATGTACGAGCTGTAAACGCTAGGCATGTTAACTTTCACTTAAGTTAGCAAATGACCTCAGTGCGGAAAGTGAGGAACTAACTGATCTCTGCTTCATTATAGTTTACAATTTTCTTTTTGTCGCGAACGTTGATCTGCCTTCAAAACACCTAGTAAAAAAGTTGCGTGATAATGTGCGTCATCACTACGACACACCCTTTATGGCATTAGTTCTGGCTTTTGTTCACACAGTGCTCGTTCCAGGACTGAACCTGGCAATGTTACTAGGTCCCCGACCCGGGATCAATCCCGGGACATGTTTGCTTTCACACAGAAGACTACCTGGCAATGTTCCGGCAATTTTCCGGGTCCAACGTGCAGTATGAAAGGGGTTTATATTGGATCCGACTGTAATGTTGCAACAAAAATGTGTAACTGTTTTAATTATGTGGTCACAGTATCTTTGTCTCTTCGCACAGATCGTTTGATATTAGTTATTTAGTTTTTTTTTTTTTACCTAAATCACAGCTGCGTCCATCTATGAGGAATGCACACTGTCAAACATTCACAACTATCACCATGCTGCGTATGCACTTTAAGGATGCCGTGTTTTATTTCAAATCAAAGCTAAATACATGTAGAAACAGCACATCCTCGTGGCACGGAAGACACAAAATAGCATATGCAGCACGGTGACATGGAATGACACAGATGAGACCTTTGACAAAAAAATTATTGAATTCACACTTTTTATGGACCTAGACACTGTTATTTACTTGGCAGTCTATGGGACAGTCTCAAGCTTTCAGGTTTTCATCCAAAATATCTAAAATTGTGTTCCTGAAGATGAACGGAGCTTTTACGGGTTTGGAACGATATGGGGGTAAGTGATTAATGACAAAAATTTAAATTTAAGGGTGGAATATCCCTTAATTGAGTACCATTAAACAGCTTGAAAGATCAAAGAAAATTTTTTATATAACTCTGACTGGATTCGTCTGAAAAAAAAAAAAGTCAAATACACCTTAAATGGCTTGAAGTTAGGGCACGTCTGAATACCATTTTTTGAGCTTTGAAGCTTCGGTAGTAATCAACATCAAATATTCAAAGCTTCAGAGGGTCAGTTAGAATTTTTTGAAGCATCGAAAATACATTTTGGTCCAAAAATAGCAAAAACTACGACTTTATTCATCATTGTCTTCTCTTCCGTATCTGTTGTGACAGACACAAATGACTTAAGCTGTTAACTTTTTTAATGTGGCTGACACTCCCTCTGAGTTCAAACAAACCAATATTCTGGAGTTAAATTACATTTACTCAATCAGTACACTGACTGAACTGCTGTGAAGAGAGAACTGAAGAAGAACACCGAGATGAGCCAGATAATGAACGATTTTGAAAGATTTTGTTGCTATAGTTTTTGCTATTTTTGGACCAAAATGTATTTTCGATGCTTCAAAAAATTCTAACTGTCCCTCTGATGTCACATGGACTACTTTGATGATGTTTTTCTTACCTTTCTGGACATGGACAGTATACCGTACACACAGCTTCAATGGAGAGTCTGAGAGCTCTCGGACTAAATCTTAAATATCATAAATTGTGTTCCGAAGATGAAAGGAGGTCTCACGGGTTTGGAACGACAGTTATTCATGACATAATTTAGATTTTTTTGATGAACAAACCGTTTAAGTAAAACAGCACATCTCAAACACATTAAACAGCATGTGTCTGTCAGCCTCACATGCAGCCTTTCTGTCAGAGCTTCTAACGGGGCGAGCGTCGGCTGCTTTGAACTTAAACTATAAACTATAGGCTACTAGAAGAGAAATAAAATGCAGAAATTATTTTGCACTGAACTCTTCATCTTTTTCTGTTGCTTGTTTTGAATACTGCATGTGGACCGGGGCGTCACTAGATTTTTGCGTAGAGAGACAAATTGAACCAGTGTACTCTGAGGTCAAAATGCTGCTAATAATGACGAAAGAGAGGTCAAAGTGGAATGAAAGAATGCAAAGTTGGGCAAGTTTTCCCATAGACCACGGCAGGTAATTATTCACAAAAGTGTACAAATATTATGTGTTTTGAAGTGGGACATAGCGCTGTTGCACTTGCTAACTTTAACTGTTTATAGTCTAGTAGTAAATTAAATCCTTTTAGGAACTGCAGGTCCTAGCCAGAGAAACCATAATAACGATTTATATGGATATGACACTAAGTAATGAGCTTATGCAACCTTATACATTTAAAATTACTTTCTATATTATTATTTACTATTACTTCACTAGGTCTGAAATATATACATATTGTACACGTTAATCCCCTGGAACACACTACAAACATGATCTAGATTAGAACATGATGCATTGCAGTGTCCCTGTCATAATTAAATGATTAAACAATTTTGGGGAAAGTGGCTGTATGTGTGTGCGTTTTACTAAAAGTTTTTTTTGTTTAGTCTTCCTTTAACAGACATTAAGACAACACTGCAAAAACAGTTTACTGTCAAGCTGTTATATTCCTCTTATATATTTATTCCAACATTCATAATTTTTCTGTCATTAATTTAACTTCATATGGTGATATTAATATAGTGTTTATAATGCTACCACTTGATGTTTTCAACCAAAACTGACATGGTTTCTAGAGAGCAAGAGATTTTGTGAAAAAAGAAAATCAAGTCTGCAAAATAAACTGTTAAAATTATTTGATGATCACTAGTCTAGTGATTGTATGTTTTTTTTTTTAAACAAAGCAGCTGATATTTGCCGTAGCGACAGCAAGAAGCTAGTGGACTGCCAAGTCAATGGAGGAAGCGTAGGGCTGCTGCTGTTTCACTTCACTATATAGTCTACTAAAACCAGGGCGTCACTGAAAAAGGTTCCTGTGGCTCAGTGGTAGAGCATTGTGTTAGCAGCGCAAAAGGTTGTGGGTTCAATTCCCAGGGAGCACACATACTTGTAAAATAAATGTATAGCCTGCATGCGCTGTAAATCGCTTTAGATAAAAGTGTCTGCTAAATGCATATGTGAAAATGAAAGTTTGATTTTGTTTACAGAATGCTGTTGTCACTGCTGCAAACTCTGATATATATAAATAATTAAAAAATGATAATTTCCCTGCAGCCAGTGGGCACCCTTTACAGTGTAGGACCCTGGGCTTCAGGCCCTTGATGCCCATGCTTTAATTCACCCCTGGCAGCAGACGCTAAAAAAATTATTCCCAAAGTGAAATTTACCTCCAGTTATTGGTGCTGAAATACATCTTACCTCTTCCTCGTTCATCAAGGCATCTGGCTGAGCCAACCTATAGAGGCAGTCATATACTGGATCCACAAGGGCCACAAGAGGAACATTGTTCACCTAAAAATAAAACATCATATAAGCAAGTCGAAAGCAAGTCTTGTGGAGGAAAATTTATATAAATAAAATAATTCAAAATACTACAAGCGAGGGAGATCTTTTACCTTGATGTAATCAAATATGCTGCAGATAAATGTGACCAAACAGACCCACTTCTGCACCAAGCAGTTTCGAGTCTCCTCTCTGGCAGTGAACTCTTGCTGTAGACGTGTCAACAGATTTCGCCTGAATACAGTGGTTGCAGCTTTCTGAGCTTCTGCCTGTTTAGAGCAAGATATTATTCACCATGTAATAAAATTATATATAAAAAAGTTTCAACAGAGGTTAATTTCATACTGTGTATTTTTGTAGAGAGCAGCAGTAACAACAACAAAGATGTAGGTCCATGAAAACATCTTTATGTTTTGACTAAGTCATAAGACTGACCTGAACTACAGCATAACACATGCGGCCAGCATCTTTGCAGAATGAGATGTCTTTCAATGACTGGTCTACAACTGCGTTAGACAGCTTCTCCAAATCAACTGACTTGGGATCTGTGAAGAAGTGGTGTAAAACAAATGATTTGTTATTTTTAAGTGCTTAGCCTGCAGACCTAAGTTAATGGCATATTACTTCAAAATGCATTTTAATTAATTATAAAAAAGAAGTCAGGTTTCGTTTCCCTACCGTCTAATGCTTTTTGAAACATAGTCTGAGTTACAACATCAAGAGGCGTCCAAGCTGAATCCATGGTGCTCAGAATTAGAAAAAAAATATATATATAAGGTAATCAGGAGAAGGATACCATCACAGACAAGCGATGAACAAATGTATTTATTTAACAAATAAATATAAAATCACTGCATGACAATAAAACAGAACATGACAAGGTTCGCTCGTATGCATTGGTCATCTTGCTGATTTTTGGCAGTGTTCAACTTGGCACAAATTCTAGCTTCGTTGAAAAGACGAATTTATGCCAAAACATTACGAAATGACACATTTGTAATGTCGCTCTCTTACTTCAAACGACGCACGGCAAATCCTCGCGCTTGTTTGATTCGATCTCAGATGGGCGACATGATGGCGTTCGACTGGTGGCCAGTGCGCATGCGCTCTTACGCATGCCTTCAAATTCTATTATTTTGGTGGATTTCAGCACTAACATTATTATCTTATCATAATGCTCTTCAAATCACAAACTAATACAAACTAATTTGTATTCTATTATTATTAAATATTTACACAATTTATGTAAACTGTTTAGAATCTGGTGTTATCTGTATGCAGTTCTAAAAAATAAAAAAAAACATACACAATTTGTTTTTTTGCAAGATATCACTAGGGGGCGGCAAAATAACAAGTTATGAACATGAGGTTGGTGGAACCGACCAACCGAGACGAGAAAATGTGTTTATCGGGATTGTCATATAAAGTTATAATAATATTTAAAATGCACTGTGTTTATATGATTTACATGCTGCTCGCAAAAACGTATTTTATAGGAACAGAGTTGTTGTCAGTGAAAGATTTAACTGTATTCCGTAGTAGGTATAATGTCTCTTTTTGTCAACCTGAAAATAACTCTAGTAGATGTATCCAGGGGCGATTCTTAGGATTTACGTTTTATGGGGACTCGATCAGCCCCCAATGAGGGTTTAATATATATATACAGTAGTTAACATCTAGTGGATCAAAACCTTCCATCAAAGTTGTCCTAAAACCAAAACAATATTTGTTCTTGTCTTAGGACAACTTAAATTAACTTTTTTTCATCCATTCAAATGTTGACTACATAATATATATAATGTTTGACTAATAGGGGTGGTATATTAAATGTATATACCACAAATTGCTGCATGCCACTGTATGCATAGCTAGGTATAATGTATACTGAATAAGCCAAATACAAATCCTCATGATCACTCTTTTTTTCAAAATTTTACTGTTTGCATTTCTAGTACAACCCTCTTTCCTTCGTCGAAGTATGCAAACCTCTTTGCCACATGCACTGTTAAATGTATTACATTGAAATTTACATTTTCAAATGAAAATGGCAACATGATTGTTTTATAAAGTATGCATATGTGCTTAATTTTCACTGTAGGAAACAGTTGTGGTGTGATGAGAGGTGCAGCGAAAACTTTACAGTAGATGTAGAACCAATTGCTCCCCCATGATATTTTGTAAACTGTATTTATCACAAAGAACTGCACAGATGCAGATATTGTAACAATCTATATAGCTATAGCCCCCCTAAAAATGGCCTAGCTAAGCCCATGGAGGTATCTGACACTTATTCAAATAAGCACATGTTATAAAAAAGCAGTCTCACTTCTATTTTATTGTTTTTCTCTGAATGCGTATTGTCAATACTTTTTTTTTTTTTTTTGATCCGAGATACTGGACATGTAGAAATATTGTAATGTAAACAACACAGGACATAATTACAGTGAAACACACACACACACACACACACACAAATGAACACTTAAAAAGGGTAAATGTTATGAAATGTATTTCACTCATCATCTACATTGTGCAGGTGTACATAAACTCCAGCATTATGAAACTGAACTCTTCTGACAGCAAAAGGATGCCATGTATATTTCTATCATTGAGGTTTACTGCAGCTGATGAAATGGCTTAGTTTCAACATAACACATTATTCCATTATGACACAGATGTATATAGACATCTCATTTCTAAGAGCACAAGCAACACAACTAATAATACATCAAACATTTGAAAAATTAACTGAATTTGAAGTAAATTACCTTGACAAGTAGAAAGAAACTGAATGTCTACAAGGCTTCAATGTATATTAGCTTTCCAATTTTAAGATAAAAAACAATTCAGCATTCAAAAGTGGCTTACAGATGCATACACTTAATTGTTTTCTTTTAGTTAACCAGGGCCACATAAAGAAAAACTCAAACTCAAAAACAGAAACAAAAATAAACATCCTCAAATGACATCATGAAGACTATACAGCCCTCAGCTTCAAAAAGTGGCATTTAATGGCCCTGTTAACGTGTGGTAAGAAAATTTAATGACATTACAACAAAATGCATACCATCTAAACAAGTTCAGCCCTTTGTCAGCACAGTTATATGGCATCATTCTAGACAGCACAAAGTCCAAGATCACTGAATTTTGTTCACTACTAAGAAGATATATCAAACGTTTGATATTTAAACTCTTGATCTGTACAAGTGCACTGGGAAGTTTCACTGGAAATATCATTATTCTATTTTATTTGGGTATAATCTAGAGTAACCAACATACTCTATGAAAATCCCCAATGCAATCATATGACCAGTACCATTTTAAAGGGCTTCATGAAATGCTCCAAATTTGTTACATTTGATCACTGATCTGCTACAGAGGCTTTGGCACCATTACATTATTTTCAAGGTATTTTGATTTAAAGGGACAGTTTACTCAAAATTGCAATTTAGGCATCACCTTCATGATGTTCCAAACCTGCAACACAAATACCCATATTCTGAACACGTTTTGAATTTGAACAGAAAAAATATGTACACATGTGGAACAAATGAGGATGAGTACATAATGTACTCATCAATATGTCCTCTTTTTCCCAGACATATCCTGGCTGGGATTTCTAAGATGCCTAAATTGTCTAGGTTACAGGTGTGTTTGGCTTGAAGCAGTGCTGTGCAGACTGATCTGTTTTTGACATCAAAGTACCATGAGAGATATAAAGAGCAGATGCTCAGCATGCTGTCAAATCACTCTCGTAGCACTTTGTTGTCAAACATATGTAAACGTAGATGCCTCATTGGCAACTGTTTCCATGGGCCACTACACACAAGCCGTCCCTCAAATTGTATTGGTCAACTTGAGGCCATTCATCATTGTCATCAATGAATATTCAAAGATGCCACAATCCTGCTCAGCCGATGGTCTGTGAACCCATATAGTATGGTGAATGACGTCAAGTTGACCGTTTCAAGATGGCAGACGTGGTTATGTGCTTGAAGCAGATTGAATGGGGAATCTATACACATCTATGTTCACACACAAATCGGTCCGCACAGCTTCAAGCCAAACACACTTTTTTGCCTTTGCTTTCTATTTGTTTCATACTTTGTGAAAGTAAACCAATGGCATGTAGGGATTGTACATAATCTACCAATCACAGCATGCGAGAAGGTGGGATCCACAGAGAACGGTCAAATAAATGCACATCTTAGACAATTTAGAAATCATGGCCATGACATGTAAAAAGAGGATGAATAGGATTTGTCTAAAAAGGTGAACTATCCTTTTAAGACAAAAAGACAACTACAAGTAAGTTAATTTGACTATTGTATGGGAATGAAATTATATGGCATGTAGTAATTATGCTTGACAATATCACACCAAATAACACTTACATTACTTCTGGAAAGATGACAAAAGATGAATTCATAAATCAAGCATGAAAAATGCGTGATGCATTTTAACAATAAAAATCAAGCATAACATGGTGTTCAAAATCAGTCATGGTGCAAAACTGTGACAGTATTGTGATTGTGATATTGTGAATTTCCTTCACACAAATTATTTTTTTTTGTTAGTACAGCTGATGTCTTATAACATGAAATAAAGTTGCATATAAAGCATAGCTGATGTAAAACAGTACATGAAAGAAATATCAGTCTGGAGCATTTTTCCTCACACAGCCAATAGTGCTTCTTAAAATGTCAATCACTCCAAACACACTCCAAACAGCACAGTCTTTATTTTCCCGGCCAATCGACATAAACGTCCCCAATTGAGCCTTTTCTCTCCATCACTCTGTGGTTTTTGTTTCCGTGGCAACCCAGCTCTATGTCCACAGGTGCTTTAAGCAAGCAAGCATTTTCTCTGCAAGTTACATATTTTGATTGACAGGTGTAACATAATTTCGAGGAAACATTCCGGTTTGTCCGTGACAAGCCCCCTTCCACCAATTAGGATCCGAGTTGTCCAGGACCTGGATAAAATCTCCACGCCTGAACCCCAGCTCCCCATCCTCTTGAGGGTCAAAGTCAAACAAAGCTTGAACGTATGTAGAATGCTGTGGAATAAAAGAAATGTTAGATTAATAATAGAAATGATTAATAATAGAATAATAGAAATGTTGGGAATTATGACAATATTGCCTTGAATGTGGCTTAATGTCTGGCTATATATATATATATATATATATATAGTTGATTTATTTCACTAATTCTATTCAAAAAGTGAAACTTATTAGTATATTATAGTTTATATATATATATATATATATATATATATATATATATATATATATATATATATATATATATATATATATATATATACATACATACAGTCAGGTCCATAAATATTGGGACATCGACACAATTCTAATCTTTTTGGCTCTATACACCACCACAATGGATTTGGAATGAAACGAACAAGATGTGCTTTAACTGCAGACTTTCAGCTTTAATTTTAGAGTATTTACATCCAAATCAGGTGAACGGTGTAGTAATTACAACAGTTTGTATATGTACATCCCACTTTTTAAGGGACCAAAAGTAATGGGACAGATTAACAATCATAAATCAAACTTTCATTTTTTAATACTTGGTTGCAAATCCTTTGCAGTCAATTACAGCCTGAAGTCTGGAGATCAATTAGACATCAGCGTACGCTGTGTTTCATCCCTGGTGATTGTTTGCCAGGCCTCTACTGCAACTGTCTTCAGTTCCTGCTTGTTCTTGGGGCATTTTCCCTTCAGTTTTGTCTTCAGCAAGTGAAATGCATGCTCAATCGGATTTAGGTCAGGTGATTGACTTGGCCATTGCATAACATTCCACTTCTTTCCCTTAAAAATCTCTTTGGTTGCTTTCCAAACACCAAACTACCCGGAAGACCATGGAAAACAACTGTGGTGGATGATCGAAGAATTCTTTCCCTGGTGAAGAAAACCCCCTTCACAACAGTTGGCCAGATCAAGAACACTCTCCAAGAGGTAGGTGTATGTGTGTGTCAAAGTCAACAATCAAGAGAAGACTTCACCATGTGAATACAGAGGGTTCACCACAAGATGTAAACCATTGGTGAGTCTCTAAAACAGGAAGGCCAGATTAGAGTTTGCCAAACAACATCTAAATAAGCCTTCACGGTTCTGGAACAACATCCTATGGACAGATGAGACAAAGATCAACTTGTACCAGAGTGATGGAAAGAGAAGAGCATGGAGAAGGAAAGGAACTGCTCATGATCCAAATCATACCACCTCATCAGTGAAGCATGGTGGTGGTAGTGTCATGGCGTGGGCATGTATGGCTGTCAATGGAACTGGTTATCTTGTATTTATTGATGATGTGGCTGCTGACAAAAGCATTAGGATGAACTCTGAAGTGTTTCGGGCAATATTATCTGCTCATATTCAGCCAAATGCTTCAGAAATCATTGGTCAGTGCTTCACAGTGCAGATGGACAATGACCCGAAGCATACTGCGAAAGCAACCAAAGAGATTTTTAAGGGAAAGAAGTGGAATGTTATGCAATGGCCAAGTCAATCACCTGACCTAAATCGGATTGAGCATGCATTTCACTTGCTGAAGACAAAACTGAAGGGAAAATGCCCCAAGAACAAGCAGGAACTGAAGACAGTTGCAGTAGAGGCCTGGCAGAGCATCACCAGGGATGAAACCCAGCGTACGCTGATGTCTAATTGATCTCCAGACTTCAGGCTGTAATTGACTGCAAAGGATTTGCAACCAAGTATTAAAAAATGAAAGTTTGATTTATGATTGTTAATCTGTCCCATTACTTTTGGTCCCTTAAAAAGTGGGATGTACATATACAAACTGTTGTAATTCCTACACCGTTCACCTGATTTGGATGTAAATACCCTAAAATTAAAGCTGAAAGTCTGCAGTTAAAGCACATCTTGTTCGTTTCATTTCAAATCCATTGTGGTGGTGTATAGAGCCAAAAAGATTAGAATTGTGTCGATGTCCCAATATTTATGGACCTGACTGTATATATATTATATATATATTATAAGTATATTATAAGATTCACAAAGAGTGGACTGCAGCTGGAGTCAGTGCTTCAAGAACCACTACGCACAGATGTATGCAAGACATGGATTTCAGCTGTCACATTCCTTGTGTCAAGCCACTCTTGAACAACAGACAGTGTCAGAAGCATCTAAAGACAAAGAGGACTGGACTGCTGCTGACTGCAAAAGTTATGTTCTCTGATGAAAGTAAATTTAGCATTTCCTTTGGAAATCAGGGACCCAGAGTCTGGAGGAAGAGAGGAGAGGCTTACAATCCATGTTGCTTGAGGTCCAGTGTAAAGTTTCCACAGTCAGTGATGGTTTGTGGTGCCATGTCATCTGCTGGTGTTGGTCCACTGTGTTTTCTGATGTCCAAGGTCAACACAGCCGTATACCAGGAAGTTTTAGAGCACTTCATGCTTCCTGCTGCTGACCAACTTCATGGAGATGCAGATTTCATTTTCCAACAGGTCTTGGCACCTGCACACAGTGCAAAAGCTTCCAGTACCTGGTTTAAGGACCATGGTATCCCTGTTCTTAATTGGCCAGCAAACTCGCCTGATCTTAACCCCATAGAAAATCTATGGGGTATTGTGAAGAGGAAGATGTGATATGCCAGACTCAATAATGCAATATATATACAGTACAGACCAAAAGTTTGGACACACCTTCTCATTCAAAGAGTTTTCTTTATTTTCATGACTATGAAAATTGTAGAGTCACACTGAAGACATCAAGGGCTATTTGACCAAGAAGGAGAGTGATGGGGTGCTGCGCCAGATGACCTGGCCTCCACAGTCACCGGACCTGAACCCAATCGAGATGGTTTGGGGTGAGCTGAACCGCAGACAGAAGGCAAAAGAGCGAACAAGTGCTAAGCATCTCTTGGGGAACTCCTTCAAGACTGTTGGAAGACCATTTCAGGTGACTACCTCTTGAAGCTCATCAAGAGAATGCCAAGAGTGTGCAAAGCAGAAATCAAAACAAAAGGTGGCTACTTTGAAGAACCTAGAATATGACATATTTTCAGTTGTTTCACACTTTTTTGTTATGTATATAATTCCATATATAATTCCACATGTGTTAATTCATAGTTTTGACGCTTTCAGTGTGAATCTACAATTTTCATGAAAATAAAGAAAACTCTTTGAATGAGAAGGTGTGTCCAAACATTTGGTCTGTACTGTATATATTGTGACGAGCACTCCCAGAGGAATCAGCGTCGCCCTGGAAACCAAAGCAAAACACCTGCACGTCCTCGTCACCGGCTGATCGGTCACAGCTTCTCCCCATCAGCAAGCACATTTAAAAGGAGCACATGTTACACTCAGAGGAGGTTCTTGAACCGAATGCAATGCTGGTCTAATCCCTCTCTCTTCACTTTACAGAAAGCACCGAGTGACCGACAGCCCAGCCACTTTGGAGCACGTTTGGACACCCACTTTCACCTTAACTGGCACAGAAGAGCACACGGGAAGCACCGGCCACCAGGCATCACTGTGACAATAAATCCACCCTCCGGGGTTTTGATTTCACATACCTCTTGTCGAGTGATTCTTCACCCGGTGACAGTGGTGGAGAATGTGGGCATTACAGTGAGGAATCACCGACAAGATCACCGCCCCAACTCCAAATCTTTTCCCTGTTTTTCCTGTTTCTGTCACCAGCACCACGGAAGGCGGCACGCGCGTCCCCGCGATGGAGGACATCTAACAACGCCTCGCGGAAGTTAACATCCGCCAGCAGCAAATAGCGGAACACCTCTGCCACTCGCCTGGGCAGGACGGAGGATGAACTCGCGGCCGTCCGGGCAGCCACGGCCCAGCGCGTTCCGGTACCTGAGCCTCGGGCACAAGCCACCCGTTTGTTACCTAAGATGACAGCTGATGACGATGTGGAAGCCTTCCTTCAGATTTTCGAAAACACTGCCCACCAAGAGGGATGGCCAGAGGACGAGTGGGCACGTGCGCTGGCACCCCTACTCACCGGTGAAGCACAGAGGGCTTACTTCTCGCTCCCCCTGACGAGTGCTGACTGTTTTGTCGAAGTTAAGCGAGAGATCCTGGCGAGGCTGGGCCTCTCCCCTGTAAGCGCCGCCCATCAGTTCCACGAGTGGGAATACAAGCCCCGGGTGCCAGCCCATGCCCAGGCAGCCGAACTCAGCCGCATCGCCCAGCACTGGCTGTTGGAAGGAAACCCCACACCAACACAGGTAGCGGAACGAGTGGTGGTCGATCGCCTCCTGCGCGCACTACCTCGTGCCCACCGACAGGCCGTCGGCATGAGGAACCCACGTGACATCCGGGAACTAGTGGAGGCGATCGAGCTGGCGGATGCTGTCCATCCCAGCGGGGCCGGGGACCGGCTGCCGCCATTCCTCCGGAGGGTGGTCCAGGAGCGACGCCCGCTTGAAGGCATCGCGCAACCAGTCAGCAGGCCGACGGTTCCCCCACCGTGAGATAAGCCCATGCCAAGTGCGAACCACCGTCGCCTCCACGAGCCTGGCTGGCATGCTGCATCCTTCACCAACGGGTGCCGGCGGGAGCCCACGAAGCAGACGTGAAGGTGGATGGAAGACGGTTCCGGGCCCTGTTGGACTCAGGCAGTGCGCCCACCCTCATCCAGTCGCGGCTGTGCGCCCCTCGAAGCAGCCGGAAAAACTTCCTACCGATTACCTGTGTGCACGGAGACACTCGCCAAGTACCGGCCCGTGAGATGGTCATTTCGTCCCCCCAATGCACCTGGCCGGTGGAGGTAGGCCTGGTGAAGGATCTGCCGGTGGCTGTACTGCTTGGACGGGATTGGCCCGGCTTCGAGAAGCTGCTGTCCACCGCTACTCAGCCTGCCAGCCCCAAGGGGAACCGTCAAAGACCGAGGCGGGTGCGAGTCGTGGATGGAGAGGACGTCCTCCCCCGGCCCCACCCTCTCCCACATTTTGTTGTAGAGAATGGCCTGCTGTATTGTGTCGCCCAGAATAGGGGGGAGAAAAAGTTACTAGTTGTGCCTCGAGCCAAGACCGAGACCATTCTAGAGCTGGCCCATTCCCACCCCATGGCAGGACACCTCGTGGCAGCCAATACTGCACAACGCATCCACGACTGTTTATCACCCCCAAACTGATGGCCTCGTAGAGAGATTTAACCATACCCTCAAACAAATGCAAGCAAAAGACGTGTGGTGGCGGAGGACAAGTGGGATTGGGACCTCATGATCCCCTACGTGCTCTTTGGGATCCGCGAAGTTCCCCAGGCCTCAACTGGCTTCACCCCCTTCGAGCTCCTGTACGGCCGTAAACCCCGGGGCCCCCTGGACGTTGCCCGGGAAGCGTGGGAGCAGCAGCCTGCCCTGCATCGTACCGTCATCGAACATGTCCGGCAAATGAGAGAACGACAGAGTGATGCCGTTAGTCCGGGAACACCTCACCAGGGCCCAACAGGTGCAGCAACGTCGTTACGGCCGGGCAGCCCAACCACGGGAGTTCCAACCGGGAGACCGCGTCATGGTCCTGGTCCCCAGCTCCGCATGCAAATTTCTGGCCTCCTAGAAGGGACCCTACTCGGTCGTGGAGAGGATTGGACCGGTCACTTACCGCCTGAGACAGCCGGGACGACGGCAGGCGGAGCAACTCTACCACATCAACCTCCTAAAGAAATGGGTGGGGACCCGGGACCAAGTAGCTGCCCTAAGCCTCACCGAGCCCGTGGTTGTGGATGTCAACCCCCACCTTTCGGCTGCCCAGAAGACGGAGCTGCAGCACCTGGTCAGTCAGTTCCAGGATGTGTTCTCCTCTCAGCCCGGGCAGACCAACGTGCTTCAACACCATATCCGGACGCCCTCAGGATTCGCCGTTAGGCAACGGCCCTACCGAGTCCCGGAGGCTCGTCGGCAGGCTATTGAAGAAGAGGTCCAACAGATGCTAAAGTTGGGGGTAATAGAACCATCCCGGAGTCCGTGGTCCAGCCCCATTGTGATGGTCCCAAAGCCGGATGGCACCCTCTGCTTTTGTAACGACTTCCACTGCCTGAACGAAGTCTCCGAATTCGACGGGTACCCCATGCCTCGGGTGGACGAACTGCTGGACCGGCTAGGAAGGGCCCGGTATATCAGCACCCTAGACCTCACCAAGGGCTATTGGCAGGTACCGCTCTCAGAGTCCGCCAAGCCGAAAACCGCCTTCTCCACCCCCAGTGGCCACTGGCAGTACCGGACCCTTCCCTTCGGCCTACATGGGTCCCCCGCGACGTTCGAGCGGATGATGGACATCCTCCTGCGGCCTCACCAAGCTCACGCGGCCGCCTACCTGGATGACGACGTGGTCCACTCCGAGGCTTGGGACGAACATTTGAATCGTCTGCGGAGGGTGCTCTCGGAGCTCCGGCGGGCTGGACTTACCGCCAAACCCCGAAAATGCCACCTAGCCCTCTCTGAGGCCAAGTACCTGGGCTATCAAGTCGGCCGAGGACTCATCTGGCCGCAAGACAAGAATGTGACGAGCACTCCCAGAGGAATCAGCGTCGCCCTGGAAACCAAAGCAAAACACCTGCACGTCCTCGTCACCGGCTGATCGGTCACAGCTGCTCCCCATCAGCCAGCATATTTAAAAGGAGCACATGTTACATTCAGAGGAGGTTCTTGAACCGAATGCAATGCCGGTCTAATCCCTCTCTCTTCACTTTACAGAAAGCAGCGAATGACCGACAGCCCAGCCACTTTGGAGCACGTTTGGACACCCACTTTCACCTTAACTGGCACAGAAGAGCACACGGGAAGCACCGGCCACCAGCTAGCGGAGCAGCACCTTTCACCAGGCAACACTGTGACAATAAATCCACCCTCCGGGGCTTTTGATTTCACATACCTCTTGTCGAGTGATTCTTCACCCTGTGACTATATATACATATATATATATATATATATATATATATATATATATATATATATATATATATATATATATATATATATATATATATAATATATATACACACACACACACACACACACACTGAATTTTAATTGTTGATATTGCTAACAAAGTATTGATGAAATGTTTCAGCACTGATTCAGTCCTACCTGTGGTACCTGTTCAATGTCCCTGAGGAAAATTGGCTGATTCCTGGACACAGAAGTGGACCGATGATAATCCACTAAGGAGTTTAACGAGTTAAATTTGACCACCCACAAGAAGTATTTCCCTGCTCCATCCCGTAAGACTTTGAAGTGCTGGACATCATTCCCAAATCTACAGGAAAGGGAAAAAACACAGTGTTTAGAAAATTACATAATAGCTGTCTGCATTTATAACACTTGGACATTGCAATTATAGTGAAGAACTCTGCAATGTTCAGTTTATCATGAAGCCTAAGGTTTGCAGCTATCTAACTATTTGAATGATTCAGACAGCGTTGGCCTAGTTTAGAAACCACCCAAAAAGAATTTGCAATAACACATAAATAAAGTGCTGAGAACGGCCATATTTTGTGCTGCACTGCATCAATTATTCATTGACATGCCCCTATTTACAAGAACAGATTCAATTACTGCATCAAAATTTCTAAAACAGCAGCCTGTTCCGGGCCTCTAGGGTTCATTACTAGAACAGTCATATACAAACTGGCAAAACATTAGAATATAATAAAACAGAATAGAACAGAATGTCAAATACATACTTGACAGACAGCGAGAAGTCTCCAGGTGCACTCTCACTTTCTCTAATGAGAAAAGCTCCATCGTGTCTCTGTTTATTTAACATTTCTTCTGCCTTTGCACGGGGAATCTTCCCATAAAACCAGCTGTGTGTTCAGAACAAATCCAAAAGCAGTAGTTTAGATACTGTGTAGAATGCAACTGAACACATTCAAATTTTGAGAATACAAAGCAGCTATGAGACAACAAAACTTATGTAATATAATTATAATCATATTAATCACGATTAATCATGTAGAAAATAAAGGTTTTTGTTTACATAATACAGTATTTTTCATGGCATAGATTCAACAAGGTGTTGGAAACATTCCATAGAGATTTTGGTCCATATCGACATGATAGCATCACCCAGTTGCTGCAGATTTGTCAGCTGCACATCCATGATGCAAATCTCCCGTTCCACCACATCCCAAAGCTGCTCTATTGGATTGAGATCTGGTGACTGTGGAGGCCCTTTAAGTAAAGTGAACTCATAGTCATGTTCAAGAAACAGTGTGAGATGATTTGAGATCTGTGACATGGTCCATTATCCTGCTGGAAGTAGCCATCAGAAGATGGGTACACTGTAGTCATAAAGGGATGGACATGGTCAGCAACGATACTGAGGTATGCTGTTTAAACAATGCTCAATTGGTCCCCAATGGGCCCAAAGTGTGCCAAAAAATATCCCCCACACAATTACACCACCAGCAGCAGCCTGAACCATTAAGACAAGGCAGGATGGATCCATGCTTTAATGTTCTTTATGCCAAATTCTGACCCTACCATCTGATTGTCGCAACAGAAATTGAGACTCATCAGACCAGGCAATGTGTTTCCAGTCTTCTATTGTCCAATTTTGGTGAGCTTGTGTGAATTGTAGCCTCCGTTACCTGTTCTTAGCTGACAGGAGCGGCACCTTCTGCTGCTGTACCCCATCTGCTTCAGGATTCAATGTGTTGTGCGTTCAGAGATGGTATTCTGCATACCTTTGTTGTAATGAGTGATTATTTGAAAAAAGTGAAAGTGAAAGTGACATGACATACAGCCAAGTATGGTGACCAATACTCAGAATTCGTGCATTTAACCCACCCAAACTGCACACACACAGCAATGAACACACACATGGAGCAGTCGGCAGCCATTTATGCTGCGGCGCCCGGGTAGCAGTTGGGGGTTTGTGCCTTGCTCAAAGGCACTTCAGTTGTGCTATTGCCGACCTGAGACTCGAACCCACAACCTTAGGGTAGTCAAACTCTCTAACCATTAGGCCACAACCTCCCCAAGAGTTACTGTCACCTTTCTATCATCTCTAACCAGTCAGTCCATTCTTCTCTGACATCTACAAGGCATTTTCTACCACACAACTGCTGCTCACTGGATATATTCTCTCTTTTGGACCATTCTCCGTAAACCCTAGAGATGGTTGTGCATGAAAACCCCAGTAGATCAGCAGTTTTTGAAATACTTAGACCAGCCCGTCTGGCACCAACAACCATTCCACGTTCAAAGTCACTTAAATCCCCTTTCTTCACCATTCTGATGCTCGGCTTGAACTTCAGCAAGTCGTCTTCACCACATCTAGATGCCTAAATGCATTGAGTTGCTGCCATGTGATTGGCTGATTAGCAATTTGTGTTACCAAGCAGTTGCGTTTATATGTTAAATATATCAATACATGATATAATTTATATGAATATCAATATTTACACGTAAATACCTGTAAATATTTTCAAAATATATGCTGTATGTGTCTTTATATATGCATAATAAATATACACAGCACACACTCATATGTTATGTAAACAAAAACTTTTATTTTGGATACAATTAATCACCAATAATCATTTGACCACTAATATATATATATATATATATATATATATATATATATATATATATATATATATATATACACACACACACATACAGTACAGACCAAAGGTTTGGAAACATTACTATTTTTAATGTTTTTGAAAGAAGTTTCTTCTGTTCATCAAGCCTGCATTTATTTGATCAAAAATACAGAAAAAAATGTAATATTGTGAAATATTATTACAACTTACAATAATAGATTTCTATTTGAATATACTTAAAAAAAAAAAAAAAAAAAAAAAAATTCCTGTGATGCAAAGCTGAATTTAGTGTCACGTGTAACATCTAGTCTATCACATGATCATTTAGAAATCATTCTAATATTCTGATTTATTATGTTGGAAACAGATCTGCTGTCTAATATATTTGATGAATAAAAGATATGCCGGCAGCCATATCACCCTGGAGCCCAAGACCGGTTGCCCACTGAAGCTAAGCAGGGCTGAGCCTGGCCAGTACCTGGATGGGAGACCTCCTGAGAAAACTAGGTTGCTGCTGGAAGAGGTGCTAGTGAGGCTAGCAGGGGGTGCTCACCCTGTGGTCTGTGTGGGTCCTAGCACCCCAGTGTAGTGACGGGGACACTATACTGTCAACAAGCACCGTCCTTCGGATGAGACGTTAAACCGAGGTCCTGACTCTCTGTGGTCATTAAAAATCCCAGGATGTCTTTCGAAAAGAGTAGGGGTGTGACCTCGGCGTCCTGGCTCAATTCGCCCATTGGCCTCTGACCATCATGGCCTCCTAACAATCCCCATATCTGCTGATTGGCTTCATACTTCATACTCATACTGTGGTGGGTGTTCTGGCGCAATATGGCTGCTGTCGCATCATCCAGGTGGATGCTGCACACTGGTGGTGGATGAGGAGATACCCCCTGACTATGTAAGCGCTTTGAGTGTCTAGAAAAGCGCTATATAAATGTAAGGAATTATTATTATTATTAAAAGGTTAAAAAGAACTGCATTTATTCAAAATATATTTTTTTATAATAATATATATTCTAATAATATATTTTCTTTACTATCACTTTTTATCAATTTAACATCCTTGCTGAATAAAAGTATTGATTTTATTTAAAAAAAGAAAGAAAAAAATACTGAACCCAAATTACTGACCAGTAGAGTATATTGTTGTTACAAAATATTTATATTCTAAAAACATAGCTTCTTTTTTTTACTTTTTATTCATCCATGTATCCTAAAAAAGTATCACATGTTCTGAAAAAATATTAAGCAGCAGAACTGTTTCCAACTTTGATAATGAATCATCATATTAGAATGATTTCTAAAGGATCATGTGATAATGATCCTAAAAAATCAGCTTTGCATCACAGAAATAAATGATAATTTAAAGTATAATACATTTAAAAACAATTATTTTAAATTGTAATAATATATCACAATATAAAAAAAAATTCTGTATTTTTGATCAAATAAATGCAGGCTTGATGAGCAGAAGAAACTTCTTAAAAAATAGTAATGTTTCCAAAGTTTTGGTCTGTACTGTATATATATATATATATATATATATATGTCTGTACTGTATATATATATATATATATATATATATATATATATATATATATATAGTCTTTTTGTAACTAAAAGGGCAAATACTTACGGGTGTGGCTTCATTTCTATGTAATTTTTAGGGATGAATCCTTCTTTTCCATTGAGTTCTGCCTTGTACCAGTTCTGGTCACATTCTTCATTTAAAATCTGATGGGGAAACAAAAGACACTTTAAAACTTGACCTGCATGGTGTCACTCACTATACAGTGTCCACACAGTAAACCTTCAATCAGCCCACTTATCTCAGAACACAGAGGACCTAAAGAGCCAATCGTATCACTGGCTGTGGTGTTTGAAACCAAAGACCTTGCTCTATAAATAGCATACAGGAAATATCCTTCATTTCAACTTTAAGCCACACATAACATCCTGTATATTTAAGACTTCTCTGGCACTAATGAGAAATACATTGCGCACAGTCTGTTCTGTGGAGCTGCAAAACTGATCCAGATGGATTTGTGCAAAAACATGTGTGAAATTAGCATCGTTCCTGATGGCCAGGATCTGATGTCTCTTTCATCACTGAAATACAATGCTGTACCCACAATGAAGCCATCTGTGGTAATGATGACCATCACCATCAAATATGAAATGAAGAAAGAAGTACAGTACTGCACTGTGTACAATCTCAGAGGTGAAGGGCCAAAAACAGATGAAGTGGACAAATATGAACAAATATGATTACTTTAGACTAAAAGACTCTCTCAGTCTTGCTTAAGTCAAGTATGTTATGACACATTCATCTAAGATAAATGGGAATGCTATCCTATAGGCTGGAACTTTCTCACAACCCTGAAAGATGGTCTCCCCATGACTCTCTAAAAACAACCATTAATCTGCTCTCACTCCCACCAAGCCATGGCGCCTCTTTTCTCTGTCTTCAAGAAAAATAGAATTACATTATAAACAAGCCAAGATGTCAAATTCCAAATATAAAAAAGGGGGAAAATAGATCTTGATAACTTCAGGATGGGAGAAATGAATACAGCTACCGGTAATCTAAGTTATAAAGACATTATGTATTTATGGAAATAAACATTTGATCCCCTGCTGATTATTATTATGCAGTTTGTCCAATTAAAAAGAAATGAATGTTTTGTAATTTTTATGGTAGGTTTAATTTAACAGATAACCAAAAATACAGAAACCAACAAACAGACAAATAAAAAAACAAACAAAAAAACACATTATGTACAGTATTGTTCAAAATAATAGCAGTACAATGTGACTAACCAGAATAATCAAGGTTTTTAGTATATTTTTTATTGCTACGTGGCAAACAAGTTACCAGTAGGTTCAGTAGATTGTCAGAAAACAATCAAGACCCAGCATTCATGATATGCACGCTCTTAAGGCTGTGCAATTGGGCAATTAGTTGAAAGGGGTGTGTTCAAAAAAATAGCAGTGTCTACCTTTGACTGTACAAACTCAAAACTATTTTGTACAAAAAATTTTTTTAGCAATCCTGTGAATCACTAAACTAATATTTAGTTGTATGACCACAGTTTTTTAAAACTGCTTGACATCTGTGTGGCATGGAGTCAACCAACATGTGGCACCTCTCAGCTGTTATTCCACTCCATGATTCTTTAACAACATTCCACAATTCATTCACATTTCTTGGTTTTGCTTCAGAAACAGCATTTTTGATATCACCCCACAAGTTCTCAATTGGATTAAGGTCTGGAGATTGGGCTGGTCACTCCATAACATTAATTTTGTTGGTTTGGAACCAAGACTTTGCCCGTTTACTAGTGTGTTTTGGGTCATTGTCTTGTTGAAACAACCATTTCAAGGGCATGTCCTCTTCAGCATAGGGCAACATGACCTCTTCAAGTATTTTAACATATGCAAACTGATCCATGATCCCTGGTATGCGATAAATAGGCCCAACACCATAGTAGGAGAAACATGCCCATATCATGATGCTTGCACCTCCATGCTTCACTGTCTTCACTGTGTACTGTGGCTTGAATTCAGAGTTTGGGGGTCGTCTCACAAACTGCCTGTGGCCCTTGGACCCAAAAAGAACAATTTTACTCTCATCAGTCCACAAAATGTTCCTCCATTTCTCTTTAGGCCAGTTGATGTGTTATTTGGCAAATTGTAACCTCTTCTGCACATGCCTTTTTTTTAACAGAGGGACTTTGGGGGGGATTCTTGAAAATAGATTAGCTTCACACAGACGTCTTCTAACTGTCACAGTACTTACAGGTAACTCCAGACTGTCTTTGATCATCCTGGAGGTGATCATTGGCTGAGCCTTTGCCATTCTGGTTATTCTTCTATCCATTTTGATGGTTGTCTTCCGTTTTCTTCCACGTCTCTCTGGTTTTGCTCTCCATTTTAAGGCATTGGAGATCATTTTAGCTGAATAGCCTATCATTTTTTGCACCTCTTTATAGGTTTTCCCCTCTCTAATCAACTTTTTAATCAAAGTACGCTGTTCTTCTGAACAATGTCTTGAACGACCCATTTTCCTCAGCTTTCAAATGCATGTTCAACAAGTGTTGGCTTCATCCTTAAATAGGGGCCACCTGATTTACACCAGTTTCTTCACAAAATTGATGACCTCATTGATTGAATGCCACACTGCTATTTTTTTGAACACACCCCTTTCAACTTATTCAACTAATTGCCCAATTGCACAGCCTTAAGAGCGTGCATATCATGAATGCTGGGTCTCATTTGTTTTCTGAGAATCTACTGAACCTACTGGTAACTTGTTTGCCACGTAGCAATAAAAAAATATACGAAAAACCTTGATTATTCTGGTTAGTCACATTGTACTGCTATTATTTTGAACAATACTGTAAAGGTTAGAAAATTGATTTGCATTTCAGTGAGTAAAATAAGTATTTGATCCAAAAGCAAAACATGACTTAGTACTTGGTGCAGAAACCTTTATTGACAAGCACAGAGGTAAGATGTTTTTTTGTAGTTGGTCACCAGGTTTGCACACATCAGAGGAGGGATTTTGGTCCACTCCTCTTTGCAGATCTTCTCTAAACCCTTAAGGTTTCTTGGCTGCAGTTTGACAACTTGAAGTTTTGGCTACCTTCACAGATTTTCTATAGGACTGAGGTCTAGAGACTGACTAAGGCCCCAGCATGACCTTAATGTGCTTCTTCTTGAGGCATTTCTTTGTTGCCTTGGAGGTAAGTTTCGGGTTATTGTCATGCTGGAATACCCATCCATGACCCATCTTCAGTGGGGTTTTTTTGGCTGAGGGAGGGAGGTTTTTGACCAAGATTTTACAGTACATGACGAGATTGGGTAATGGATGGTTCATGAAGACAATCTCTTGAACATTGTGGTAGCTGATAAATTGCCTTATCCTTTTGTTCTAGGATGAGACCTCCCAGTACTTTTTGATTTGTTCGAATCAGACAAAATCTGAAAATGCTATGCTGCTGTCACCAGGGGGCAGGCTAAGAAGTCTAATGAGCACTTGGAGATCCTCAGTACCTTGCCATTCTACATTTACATGGCAACACCCAGGAAGTCACGTAAAACTCGTAGGCAGAGAAGACAGGAGAAATTCCTTCACACAGTTGTGAAGTCACAAACTAACACCCAGCCAGAGTTGCCTTTAGGATTTCAAATGCCAGCTAGTATCATAAATATGCAGAAATCTGATCCATCTTTAACATCTCTTTTTCAGAAAATCAAGGAGGAGCCAGGAGATGAGCTGGATGTGAGAAAATAGGAGTACATCTTGCAAAATGGTATTCTATACCGTCAACAGGAATCTGTATTGCAGCTAGTGGTCCCCCAAGCAGCCAGAGAGGCTATACTGGTGTTGGGGCATCCTGTTCCCTGGGCTGGCCACCTAGGTAAGCACAAAACCACAGCCCACATTAAACACAATTTTCACTGGCCTGGACTGTGTAGAGATGTTGCTGAATTCTGCAAAAGTTGTCCATACCATAGTTTCAAATGACATCTGCTAGTCTTCCCTCCAGAGCTCCACTCCTACCACTTACCATCATTGCCACTCCATTTTTATCGCCTTGGGATGGACATTGTTGGTCCTGTTGAGAAGAGTAAAGCTGGGAACCATTACATGCTGGTTATACCAGACTATGCAACCAAGTACCCCGAAGTGTTCCCACTGAAGTCCATAAAAGCTTAATCTGTGGCTTTTTGTCTAGTACAGTTTTTTTTCAAGAGTGGTTTTCGCTTGTGAAATACTGACTGATCAAGGAACTACCTTTTTGTCAACTTTGTTGAAGCAGGTCTTTCAATTACTTGGCATTAGGAGCCTGAGAACCACACCTTACCACCCACAAACAGATGGGCTGACAAAACGTTTCAACAAGACGCTGAAGCAGATGCTGCGAAAGTTTGTGTACAGCAGTGGTACAAATGGGGATCTCTGGCTGCCATATCTTTTATTTGCATACAGGGAAGTACCCCAAGCCTCCACTGGGTTTTCTACCTTTGAACTTCTTTATGGGCATGATGTCAGAGGCCCTCTTTCTCTGCTGAGAGAGAGTTGGGAGGGAGACCAGGGGAAAGGGGATTCTTTTAATGTGGTATCCTATGTTGTGCAGATGAGAGACCGATTGGAGAAAATTAGCAATCTTGCCACGTCACACTCGGCAGAGGCCCAGAAACAGCAGAAGTCCTGGTATGATCGGTCAGCCCGCCAGAGATCCTTTAGCCCTGGACAGAAGGTGCTAGTGCTTCTCCCTAGTGATGACAACAAGCTTTTGGCAAAGTGACAAGGACCATTTGAGGTCCAGAAGAAACTTGGGCCTACCACCTATCAGATATTGACCACAGGTCAGTAACATTCTGTACTGCATGTGAACCTCCTGAAGGAAGGAGCCTGAAAAGAAAACAGAGGTGATGCTCGTCAGAAGCATTCTGGAAGAGGAGGAAGTGGATGAGCAATACTTACGTTCTGAAGGTGTTCCAGTACAGGTTAGTAAGATCCAAGCCACTGAGTCATGTCCTTTACCACAAACAAGGAAGCGACTCCATGATATCCGGCAATCAATGAGTAAGCAACCAGTTTTGTATGGTCCAAACTTCCTAGGGAAGTCCGTAATTCGACCGTGGAAAAAGAGGGACTGGCTATAAAGAGGGCCCTGGACTCCTTCCGCTACTACCTCCTGGTCAGAGAATTCACACTGGAGATCAACCATAAAGCACTGCAGTGGATGGAGAGGATGAAGGACACCAATGGAAGAATCACCCAGCGGTACCTGGCCCTGCAACCATTCCGCTTCAGCATCCAACACATCTCAGGCAAAGAGAACCAGACAGCTGACTACCTGTCACGCTGTACCAGCGAGAGTCTTGAAAGGGGGGGGGGGGGGGGGGGTGATGGCCACACAAGGTAACATCACCTCATTTGATTATCGTTTTATTATTTCACCTCCTTAGTTTGTTGCACTGATTATTATTTGCAGTCATCCAAACTATGATATCTAAACGAGGAACACAATAGTTTTTTTGATTTGGTTTATTTTGCTTTACCTTTATATTGATTAACAGGGAGTACACTAATCACATGTTTTTTTTTGTGTTGAGTTACCTGGACCTGTTGAGGGGGTCCCTTCCTGGTTGGGCGAAAGGAGTGGCTAAGGGCTGAGGAGACCTATATCTGGGAGCCAGCTCATTAGGTCATACCATGTCTCACCATGTGCCAGTGGGGATTCTGTCTTTAGTTAGCTCTTGAGTTCCCAAGTGTTCATTTGTTTACCCCTTCTATGTTATTTGATTTTGTCAAGCCGTTATATAAGCTTCCTTCTGTGTCGTTGTGGAAGGTCAGTTTTTTGTTCAGTTAACCTTGCGTTATGAATCAATGTATTTGAGCATTTATTTTTGTTGACCTTTTTTTTAAGGCCTAGTTATTAATTTTGGTCCTTATGTAACTTCTCAATATTTTGGGTAATAAAACCCCACTTTTTGAAAACTGCCTCCTGTGTCCTCTAGCCTCACTGTCTTGGTCCCTGACAAGGGCTGATCCTTCACCTTTCTCATGATCATCCGTATCCCATGAAGCAAGATCTTGCAAGGAGCTCCAGTCCGAGGCCACCTGATGGTTGTTTTGTATTTCTTCCATTTCTGAATAATCGCACAGACAGTTGTCTCCTTCTCACAAAGCTTCTTTCTGATGGTATTGTAGCCCATTCAAGCCTTGTGCAGATCTACAATTTGTCTCTGACATCCTTTGACAGCTCTTTGGTCTTGCCCATGGTGGTGGGAGAGGTTGGAATGAAAGATACAGATTGTGTGGAGAGGTTTATTATACACTTGACTAGCTGACATTAGGAGTAACTTCTTAAATTGACAGGACTTATCTGTGTTCCACATGGGCACATACTGTAATCAATATGTGGGAGCACTCATTTCAATGCAAATCAATTTCCAACCTCTATATAATGTGTTTTTTCTGGATTTTTCGGTTGATATTCTTTCTCTATCTGTTAAAATAAACCTACCCTAAAAATTACTGACCCTTAATTTCTTTGTAATTGGGCATAAAGGAAAATGACAGCTGAAACTTTAAATCAGCTTTATTCACCAGGTGTGTGCAAACACACAAGGATTTTTTTTTTCTAAGGTGCTCCTGGTACATACAGTACACACATACATATACACACATCTGACATGTGAACAGAAAAAAAGAAAACTAATTACTTTATTTTTACTTAATCAAAACAACTGAACTGCAGTTTGATTGATATTACTTTGGAGTTAGAATGCACAATAATTTCTGAAGAAAAAAAAAAAAATATATATATATGTATATATATGTATATATATATATATATATATATATATATATATATATACATATATATATATATATATATATATATATATATATATATATATATATATGTGTGTGTGTGTGTGTGTGTGTGTGTGTGTGTGTGTGTAGTATTTTTTTAAATACACCCCCACTCTATGCAGTAACAAACAGAGAGAGAAAAATATTGTTTTATTCTTTTTCCTACCTCTTGTCATCTTGGTGAATAGAAAGCAACCTGAGTTTTAGGAAATCTCTATGTGGGTGCAGTGAATAATTTGCATATGCAAAATTTGCCCCAATTTTGTGTCTTTCCAGTAAAACCCCTTGCAGTGGTTGGATTAAAACTGGTATTAAACATAAAACACAGAATCAGAGCTTTGTTCAAGAAAAAATAAAATAATACAGCAGCTAGATACTTGAATGTGATGCCAAAACCAAGTCCAAATTCTAAACCCAGTTTTGTGGTTTAGAGATGTCAGCCAGCCCCAATCTACAACCACTAAATCTCTTTTCAGAGGAAATGATAGTAGCAGCAGCTTGTTTGCCCACAGCGAAGCACTGTTGCTAGGCAGAAAGCACACAGCAATACAAAGAAAGTGGGAACTAGGTTCAAACCATAGCAAAATACTGAAACATTTTAGATGTTGATGGCGCACTTGTGCCCATGAGTACAATAAGTTGACCTAATTAGATCCAACACGGCAGCTAAAAAAAGCTATTTCTGCCATGTTACAGGCAAAACTTTTTTGTTACCATTGACATCAAATTTCAGAAAATTCCCTGGCTCATTTTTTTTTCTGTTGTTGCAGTTAAAAATCAGAATCTAAAAGGATATTAAGATATCTCTAATACTTCTTAAGTTACAGGTATGCAAACTTGAGGCAAAAAACAAACAAACAAACAAAAAATCGGTTTGCACTGTTGGCATATAATGAAACAAAGATTACTAAAGTCAACAGATTTTACTAATATACATACCAATCTCTGAGTAAACATAAAATAATGATGCTGCCATCTTTCTAAAGTCAGTTTTACCCTCCTGTAATTTGGCTCCATATCTCAGGTGAAAATGGCCATTTTGACCCCCCTCTACAAAACAGTTGATTACTCAGTACATATACATCCATGACATTTAATATTTTGGCTTTCATTACTATACATGTTTATCTTTCTTCAGAAGAAATCTTAACAAAATCAAATAAATCTGAAAAAAAAAGTTAATGGAATATGGATCCAATTCGCATGGAATAGAGTGGCGGAACTATAACATCACTTTGTAGGCCGATCGGCTGTTAGCATTCCACTGGTTCCCTCGACAAAAAGCCAATAGGATTTTTTTTAATAGGCATTTGGATCATCGCAAAAAAACAAGCTCTGTGTTCAATCATAGTTCCTGAAACTTAAACGTTTTGTCCATCAAATAATCATCACAAAATAATATAACTTTTATGAATTTTGATTCCTAAATAAAAGTGGCAGATCTTAAAGCTAAACTTGGGCTATAAACGAACTACAGCACCTTCAACATCACCACCACCATGCTCTTGACAACATTTTCAAACTTATTTTTAATACGTTCAGTGAAAAGGATTTAGAGTTTATGTACATTATGGTACAAACCCAGAGTATATCTATTAATTGGTTATTCTACAATTAATTATACTACAAATTAT
This sequence comes from Carassius gibelio, assembly GCF_023724105.1. NCBI lineage: Eukaryota > Metazoa > Chordata > Actinopteri > Cypriniformes > Cyprinidae > Carassius > Carassius gibelio. The sequence continues at coordinate 17,290,920 of NC_068401.1, read as the reverse complement.
ACACTACAATTGGAAAATACTGTAAATAGATAAACTGCGCGGCGTGATGTTTTATGTCTCCGACAGCACCTTCAGGCCATTTAGCAATTTATTAGCAACCGCCTTTTTTAGGAGACATAACAGTTTTTAAAAAATTACAAGTGTTTTATGTCGCAGAATAAAACGTGAAAGTTTCCTGAGCTTGTGTGAACCACGGACCTTATTTTGGGGGATTTAACCAAACTCCCATTAAAAAAAACATGAACTCTGGGATGATGGAATCAGAAGTGCTAAAATGCTAACTTACTTCCAGGTTTTTCCTACAAAGTGACATCATAGTTCCAGCAGTATTGCATTTATTTTTAATTCCCTCCAGTGTTTATAATCATTCAGCACTCGTGCTCTCCTGGAGACTGTGCTTTCATGCACATCAGCAGCGCACACACATGGTTTACACATACTCAGTTTGCAGTGCGTATGTGGTGTGTATTTTTTCCAAGCTCATTTTAACGGATTTAAACATTCACACTGCACACGATTGCAATCCAGTAGTGCGTTCCAGGAGTGGTGTGTTTGCAGTGGTGCAGAGAAAATTTCCACACAGAGTCAATTTTTGCAGCGCTGCGAGCGCTGAATTAAAGTAACAGCACACTGTTTGGAGTAAATATGAACATGGATTGACACGAAAATATAATAATTACACCATAAATTTATTTAATGAATCTCTACTGTGTTTCACAGTCAACACATAGTCTATGGCTTTTTGGCTAGGTTTAAAGGAAAAGAGCACTTTTAGATAAACAAGGCAATAATTGATGGCACTCGTGGAGGTAGGAAAACAAAGTTCTTTATGAAACGCAGGACTGTTGTAATAAAGATTTAAATGCAAAAGAACAGTCAGTAGAACAGTGAAAAGTAGTTTAAATGTTTTGCCACTCACTTGAGCAACTTAATATATAAATGTAGATGTACACGCAAAAGTTAAAAGCATTGAATAATGTGTTTTTCATAATTATTCTGTTTAAACACATTATGAAAGTTTGTATTACTGTACTGTTTAAAAAAAGAATCACAATGCTGAAAATGTATTTTTAGTAACAATCTTTGGATTTGAAATCAAAATAATGGATAAACGTTGTTTTTGTAGTAAACAGCCACAGATCAGTTGCAGACTGATTTCACTGTGTCAAAGCATAGTCAGAGCTGCTTCTTTACCACTTGCGTACCACACATGGACTTCATATACACTGCGATGGAGTGTGTGAACCTGGTGTAAAAGGCCGCCTCACAAAATGAGGCTTGTTCTGTGTGTAAGCTATTGTTCAACAATTGCACGATTGTGCAATGCAGTAAATGATCTAATATTTAGGCGAGATATATATTTTAGAAAAATGTCTAAAAAATTCTCCCATCCACCCCTCAAATGAAAAAAATCCCCTTTAACAGGAGTCACATAAGAGGGGAATTAATTTCAAAAATGTCCATAATAAATGTCCATAATAAATGTCTAAAAATCTTGATTGAATAATCACTATAAATATTTCTAAATGATAAAAAAGAAGGCTTTAAAACGATTGGTATCAGTGAATGTATTGGCAGATACTGCTTTCTGTGATCGGCAATCCGCCTCAAAATCCTGATCAGAGCACCCTTAACAGGTTAACTTTATAAATACATTAACTTGTCCATCACACCTACACACCATTATACAGTGCATTAAAGGAAATGGCTCACAAGTGCAGAATTTATTCCTATTATTACTTGCTGCATTTGCCTAAAATCACCACCAGTTGCTGTTGTTAATACTAACTCTCAGTGAAACTGAATAAATTCTGGTCGTAGCTGTCATGTCATGCGGTTAAGACACAGCCTAAGCCTGGAGGTGTTGACAACACTAATGCAGAGAGAGAAAGAGAGTGCAAGGCCTCTGACCACATCTGTCAACCAGCTTGCTTTTAACATTGACAAGCTCTGTCCATAAAAAACAGAAGACAATTCATACTGACACACACACACAAAACAATTCTCAACTGCATTACATTTGGAGTCTCATTTTTCTATGGGATTTACTTATAATTACAACACTTATTTACAAACACTTATTTTCATTTTATTTTATTTTTAATTATAATTTATAAAATGTATAATTTTAAACTAAGTCTTGCCTGTCACACAGGGGCTACCGCTTGCTTTCTCATAAGCTTGCTGAAGGAGCTGTCTCAACAGATCCCTAGTAGCAATACCCTGTTTACGTAGGTGTCTGAGGATACATAGGTGGAATGGCGCCCAAGATGAATGGGGCTTTTACCAACTCAAGAAAGGGCACGAAGCAACCACGTGAAGCCCTCACCATATAGGATTTTAGAAAGAACGCAGAATACTAGCATGCGTATTTATCACAGTGTGGATTTCAGAAAGTGTGCAAAGACTTCACGTTCAACACTTACCATAGCATGGATTTTCAAATACTGTTCTAAGGAGGGGCTCGCATGGCACTCTGATAGAGCAGCTCATAGATGGAATGGTGCATCTCAAAACAGTATGTTTGAGAGTCATTAACTCGATCTGTGCAAATAATGCTGGAGCACTCTGGGGAAAAAAAAGAGAACTCAGTCTCATATGAGAGGAAAACTTTGAATTCAGAGTAGCGCACTCTAGGCGACTTCTTGGAAAAATGGGAGCGCTGCTAAACTACCACGAGAATTGCCCAAATAGCCCCTCATGTAGAGGGAGCAATGTTTGAAGTATATAAACAAATACAAACTGGCTGAATTGAGCCCAAGGAACCAAGGTCTAATCATTTCAAGAAAGGGAACGAGGCGGAGCGCGTAACCCTTACCGTACAGGATTTCAGAAAGTGCGTTTTGCGTGCACACTTACCACCATGTGGTTTTCAGAAAGTGGTTTTCAGAGCTTAGCGTGTGTACCTAAAGGTTCCTAAACATCGCAGAAGCGCTGAACCGCACGGGAGAGGCAAGCTCAAATTTTACAAACCTCTGGCGAGGGGAGCATCACTTGAGGCAGCATATAGTTGCTGTCGGGCGGAAACCTAATATGTCCAAATTTGGTCAATTTCATATTTTTTCACAAATCCATGCTATTGGTCAGTTAATTTTTGTTAATTTTACTAATTATTAACCAATATAAAGTCTTAAATATAGCTTGCGAGCAAATCTCGTAACTCCATTGGACATATCAACTGTCTGAGAAGTCTCGTAACTCTGCCTCTTCTTCACACCGCGGGAGATTCGCAGCATAATCAAGACTGAAAGTCACAACGAATCCTCGTAGAGCAGCACGTCCTCTAGGAGGTAAATGTCCCCCAAAAAATGGTTATTCATGATTTAGTTATATGAATAATATAGGCTAATAACAGTTTATATATATTAGAATTTTTATCTTGAAGTACTGGTAGCGCTGAGGTGTCATGTATAGTTTCTGAGGATGCTAGATTTTTCTTTCTTTTAGGTCTAGCATTGGACGGTAACGTTAGCTATCTTGTTGACTGAAATCTTCCATGGTTTTGTTTCTGACGAGGTTAATGAATTTAATGCACAAAAATAGCATGCTGTTGACTTAGTTAGCCACTATGCATTGGTTTTGTCATCATGTTTGGTGAGATAGCTAATGTGATTTTCGTAGGGCTTAAAAAAAAAATCTTGACCACCACTATTTCTGGCGCTCGTCTGAGGATGAATTTAGCGCAAGACAATCCACTGCAATGCAGACTAAACTCATTGCATTGCAGATAAAACAGGATTGTATTTTACAATGTCAAGGCATGCCGTCATGTTCAACAAGTAGCTGCATTTGTCATCATGTTCATCACTTTAAGCAAGCTCACTGGCTTCTTGCCTCGTTATCATAAATAAACATGCCGTATAATTTAGGGAAATGATCATTTGACTTTTATTCATTTTATTTTTTTGCAGCAACATTGTCTGTGTCAGATGCGGCCTCTATTCAGACCACCTGAAGATCAAAGAGCAGAAATTCAAACACCTCCAAGACCTGAAGCAAGTCATCCCAAAATACTTAAACAGATTTTACGACAATTTGCTTCACTAGCTAAATATAGGATACAGTATTAACACAGTCAATATGATGGCAATGTCATCTGTGTTACACTATGATATCAGTTATTGATGTATTTCAAATATCTGCTTAATACTAGACTTATTATGCATGTGCATTAAAGTTTAAAAATGTATTTAATATAATACTTGGATTAAATTGGATATTCTGGATACCACCATTAAATTATTGTTTTTATTTTTATTTTACTCATTTTAAGTTCAACTGTTAGGCCTACTTATAGACTATGCCTCTCTAGGTACTGTGCATGTAAAACACCCCAAGTAGCAAGGTTTTTATTTATGGGAGAAAAAAGGCTCTGGTGCCAAATATTCTTCTTTGGATACAATAACGACCGTGAGCCTCGAAGGTAAATTGGCGAAAAGATTAGGCAAATTAAATCCTATTAGACATCTTAATCAGCACATTGTTCTTTGTATTGCATCACTTATCGCTCTCAAACCTTTAAAATAGAGTTAAGGAAGATGTATGTAACCACAGTCGTTAGCTTTGGTTAACTATTGAAGCCTTTTCTCTTGTCAAAAGGTTCAACGCAATCGCCAATTTTGCGTGCAGATTAATTTCTGCCTATTAGACAGCCTAGTCAGTTTAGCGTTTTATTTTGGTATTGTATCACGCATAGCTCTAACGTTTAAAATACAGTTTAGGAAGATGTATGTAACCACAATCATTTGATTAGCTCATAAAGCCTTGTCTCTTGTCAAAAGGCTCAAAGTGACCACAGACTCTCATGAACTGCTGGCAACAGCGATGTCTGTGTCCGTACCATTCTTATCAATGAGACCGTAAACTTTTATCTTTATGCTCCCATAAAGTCATAAAACTTGTATCTCTGATAAAACATGATTTTGGGGAAATGTTGTGTTAATGTTGGTACACAACAGTATATTATAACAATATAATACCAACTTTAACAATACAATGTTGAATAACTCAAAAAATATGCAGTTTTTTTAATTTCCTGAAAAATTATGATTTTGGAGATACGAGGATTCCGCCCGACAGCGATGATAAGAAGACTTCTGTAACTGCCACCTCCACTTCCCGCTGGATGCGACAGCACAACTAAGCGGCCAGGAGACCCCTCAGGGTGACCTGGCCAGACATCCATGAAATTCCCCGCACTGCTGTGCCAAGCCTGATGATCAGTGAGGCTCCCGCAGAAACCTGCGATCTCAGCCGCCAAATACCGGAACATAAAGCCGGATGGCTGGTGCTGATGAGTGTTTAGTAAACACTGTGACTGAGCACTGCAAAGGAAACTCACAGAGTTTATTAGTAAACACATAACCACCAGCAATTGAATACACATAAGTATATACAGAAAGGGTTACATACTCACCCACCCTCCTGCGCTGGAGCCCCGCTCAAGGGGCGCCTCCTTTTAGTTCGGACCATCAGTAGGGTGGTTGCTATGAACATAGAACCAGCCAAAAACATTATAGGTCCAGCATAGGAGACTGTTATGTGAGAGGTTTCCACCTAACCTCGTTCAGGTGGAGAGCTCATGGTTACAGGGGAATTGGGAAGGGGAGGATAAAAGGAGAAGTTCAAAATCCCTAAAGTGAAGGTTTAGATACCTCTGTATCACTCTGATTCAGACGAGAACGCTGCCTCATCTGGATCACATCCCTTAGGTTCTGCTCACCTCCTTGTGACCCACAATTCCTCTTACCCCTGCCCGCAGGAGCGCGAGTCGCGACACTAGCCTTCTGTGCCCGTCTTTGATCCTCAGATTGAGACAGGCCAGGACCCTTATGTTGTTTGGGCTCAGACCTGGACCTTCGTGAAACGAAGGATCTGAAAGCAGCAGAGTGCACCTTCATCTCCCTGAACTTCTCAATCACTGTCTCAAGGGAAATACTGAAAAGTTCAGATGGCGAAACCTGAGAACAGAAGAATTTTCTTCCCAATGTCTGCCAAGTTCACGTCTCTCAGCCACCACCATGGCCGCCATAGTCCTGCCTATGGAAGAGGCGTCCTGCTTGGCAGATCAGTCTGATATGCTTGAAGCACCACCATCATGTGTAATAACGCCACAGCCTGACGTGCTGCTGCATATGTCTTGCCATTTAAGTGAGATGTATTTCTTGAAGGGTTTTAGATGGCAAGGAGGGAAATTAAGATATAATGTCTTTCTTTTTCTACAGGGGGCATCCTCTCATAGCCGTTTTCGCACAACTCTTATGCTGAAACCGATGAACGCGAGAAGAAAAAAGCCTCTTTCATTTCTTTTCGATCTCTGTATAGAGATCAGGGAGAAATGGAAGGCTCACCTGAGCTGGAGGGCTATAGTCAGAAAGATAACACTCATCAAGGCGACCTCACGGCGTCACCTTGTTAGCGTACTTCATGGCAAGTCCAACTTGCAGTGGCGCGATCCATAACCTCCAACAGCTCTACATATGCAGGGCAAGAGGATTGAGAAGGCTCAGCCTCAGCTTCTTCACCATCCTCAAATATCACCTGTTTTTCCTGGGTAAAATCCCAGCAGAGCACTAACCTCAGTATCAAAAAGTGTTAAAGATATAACATCATCCTCCCGAGGTTCTTTCTCGTCCGCCGCCATTACGAGCTCGAAAGGGAAAGTCCCTCTCTAAACCATTCAGACAGAGCCACCTGAAATTCTCATGAGCTCATTATCCTCTGTGCCTCAGCAGCTGCGGTTCCTGAACTGCGGGAAGCAGATGGCTGCCTTTTTTTTCCTCTGAAAAAGAGATGAACGAGAACGGAGCTTTTTCATTGAAAAAAAAAAAAAACGCTCACAATGCAAGCAGATTGCCTCCTCAAAGACATTGCATTTGTGCTCTTCATCCAAACAAATGGCGCAAAGATCGTGTGTCTCATCAGGTGTCAAATAACGCAAACACGGAGGCACACATTGTCTAAACGCTTGCTAGTAGTCGCCATGATAGACAGAGAAAGATAGCTCTTATCAGTTCATTCAGATACATGCTTCAAACAGAACAATCAGTGAAGACGAAGAAGAGAATGATGTGTTCTCCCCGTGCCTGTTTATAGCAGGCACGTGCACAGGTAGGGCTCAACCTGTGCAGAACACATGCCCTTTTTGCCCTTACACTCCGAAGTGCCCTTTTTTTGGTGTTTTTTTTTTTTTTATCAACGCTATTGGTCACCCTTTACGTCTGTCTGTCTGTTTTACAAATATTTAGCAAATGAAAGTTCTTAAAACGAGCTTGTGTAAATCTTATTCGTTCCTCAAGCTGTCATTAAGCTGATAACTCCGCCCCCTCTATATTCATTGAATCAACACGCAGTACAGTAGACAACAACTGAGCTGAACAAAGTTTTGCGAAGGGTAAATAAATGTCTTGTTGTTTGAATAAGTACTACTAAACACAATGTCTATAAAGGCTCATATTTTATTTATTTGATGTCTGACTGACTCAGACATGTGGGATGTCGCCTGAGAGAGAGGGCTAACATTTGCCATCTAGTCATAGCCAATACATAGCCAACACTTAAATAGCCTGTGCATACAGTAGCATTTCATCTTTTATAAAATGCGATTTTGGCCAAATGCATTTTACCACAGGAAAAACTGAGCGCTCCGTCTATATAGCTACAAAAACTAGTTTGTAACCTGTAGATGAAAATGTAATGTGATGCCGGCAGCGGCAGGCGACGTCGCCGTTTTAATGACGGACAAAAAAAAATCACATTTGCACACATTCGCTGGTCAAAAACTGTATATTGATATATAATACAACAACATATAATTTGTTTTTACCATCGGAAAAGCATAACAGGTGCGCCCCCTCGCTGTTTCGTACTGGAACTTACACAAAGCGACGAGTGATCCTCGTCACCTAGATAACATATTTCTAAGAAATTTCTTCTTTGATTTATGATTGCTGATACAATTAATTTATTAACATTTAGGCTAATCATGTTATGGTATACTCTCCGCTCGTCCTCACATGTATAAAATGTAGTAAAACATGGTTTTACTACAGTAATGTAGTAGTAACTAAAATAAAATTACAGAAGATCACTGAAATCTTTATATTTTATCATGCAGAATGTAATTCATGATTCATTCCAAGGCTTCATTTATTTGATCCAAAATACAGCAAAAACAGTAATATTGTGTAATATTTTTTACAATTTTTTTTAAATAACTGTTTTCTATTTGAATATATTTAAAAATGTAATTTATTTTTGTGATCAAAGCTGAATTTTCAGCATCATTACTCCAGTTCAGTACTCTTTAGTGTCACATGATGCTTCAGAAATGCTTTTCACTGCAACTGTACTTTTCAAACTATTTTTATTATTTTTTATTTTTTCATTGCTGGCTTATTTTAAGGAAAGTGTAGTAAATAAGAGACCTTCAAGAGACCAACTTCCCTGGTCCACCACAGTATCAAATTTTTGCCAGGTAGCCGGATACATGTTGGATATGTTATAGTAACGGTATGGCTATAGTTTCTTATAATCTGGAATTGAGTTGGACATAATTACTTAAATTATATTTCAAAAAAGTTTGTCAAAAATACTTGACTCATTGCTCACCTTCCCCTCTTCAATGTCATTCATAATCATGTTAACCAAATAATACAAATAAGCTTATAAAACCAAACAGAATAGCTAAAAAAGAGAATATATATAATTGATATAAAAAAGGGAGGGGGGTGCCCTTTTTCAGTTTCAGCACATGCCCCTCAAAAGGTCTGTGCACGGCCCTGGTTTATAGTCACGCAGGTAGTGATGTCAGAGGCTGTCGCCGGCCAACTCGTTGCTGTTTTTTTCAATTTATGCTTCAGACAAGGGTCACGACAAGGTGTTCCCCATAGCGCCCCCTAGAGGATGTGAACATCACATTATTACTCACTCTGTTTCTGTCTAGAACAAATAATGACAACAAGCAACAGAGAATGCACTGCAAAACAGATAAAGAATATATAAAGCATAATCATGTCTTAATAAAATGTGTTTATCATGTTTATATTATGCATAAAACTGGCTTAGCATGGCTTATTCTATCAGAAATGAAATTCTGAATCAGCTGTTTCCTAAAATTAGCTTTTCCTTTTGAATGAGGGATTACTTTTTTTTCTCAAGTATAGTATGAAGACGTTTTGTTTTTGTTACTTTAATTCCAAACAAAAAATACAAAATGAGATTTAAAAATATATAATTTAAACTAAAATGTTATTCAAAGAAAATCAAAAACACATCACTACATGGTGATTTTCATTTTTAATACATAGGGATAATTTTTAAGAATTTTCCCCAAAACACTACTGTTCAAATATTGAGGGTAAATCTTTTTTTTTTTTTTTTTTTTTTTACATTACCTTATTTCTATAGCTGTATTTTATATTTTATCTGTATTTTATGTTGTACTGTTAGTGTTATCTGTATGCACCAAGGGTCTGAGAGTAATGTAATTTCAATTCTCTGTATGTATGTGCATGTACATGTCTTACAAGGTTTTGGTCACACTGCACACCCAATCTGGCTAATGTAGGCCATTACAGTTTTTCTAGGAAATATGGTCCAATGTGCCTAACGCACTTATGAGACACAAAGGAAGCATAATTGCTCATGAGACAAAAATGGAAAATGAAGCATAGAGGCAGGGGATGAGATTTTTCAGGATTTTGTAATTCGGTGATAATCATAGGAGCCCACTAAACGATCAATGCAGGCAAACCATATTGGGCTATGGATGTCCACTCAATCCAGTTTTTACCACATGTCTGGCATGTATCCTTTCCAGCGGGCCGACTTAGCTTCATATCTGTAATAAACAGATTATTGTTGTGTTCAGGGGCAATGGAGAGCTGCTATGGTTGGAAAGAAGTGTAATCTTCAGCAGCTGAGAATAGGTTAAAACTCAGCATTACTATTATTATTGGAGATTTCGATAAAGATTAAGGCTTATTAACATTTGATGCATTTTGATGAATCTCTTTGTTGCATCTTACTTCTTTGTAAATAAATAAATAACACAAACCAATCATATCAGACTGGCATTAGCCATGATATTACAAGTCCAAATATCCCCTGAAGGCCAAACAGTTAATCCCAGGCTGAAACGATCCAGACACACATCTACAGAAGGCTGTAACAGGACATGTTAAATGCAGCCTAGTTCTGTGAGTCATGGAGGTTCAAAGACAAGATCATAACTGTAGTTAAATGAACGAAACAGACGGAAAGATGTGTCACCAAAGCACACATCAAGTACTTGACATGCATGTGTCTATGTTGTGCACAATCACCATGTGTGAATTTTCAAAGAAAGATACTATAGATAGTTAGCAGGTTAAATATCTAGACCAGTCTGCAATCCAAGTCCTTGTGTGTTTGAAATGTTTTGACTAGAAATGACATCAGTAGGGACAGTTGTAGTGTGAAAAGAACAGCAATACGATGACCTTGAAAGTCATACAGTGTGTGGGCAGTATTAGGCATTGTTAAGACATTAGTGATGTCAACTCAAATGCCTGCTCTCAAGCACTGAATCAGTAGGCGCGTTTACATGGACACTTTTTGCTTCCATCGGAATGAATTAATTCTGATTCATGAATCTGAACGTAGTGTTTACATGAACGCTGAATAAAGTGATCGAGTTGATATGCGCGTTTATATGTCACAAGCTGAAACCCTAAAGATGAAACCCTAAAGATTGCACACCTTGCATTTTCCTTTCTTAATAGTATACCATATAATTTTATTAACAGGTGTTTTGGATGCACAGATGGAAGCATAGTCACGTCTCTAATGCAACATCAAATTCTCAAGACTAGAAGCAGAAAGAACCTTTTAGTGGCATTCTGCCTTGTGCTTGAGGCACTTTTAGATGTCAGTGAAAGTGCCGCTAAAAATACAGAAAATACATTGTTTCTATGGCTTATGTCAAAGCACTACAGATTGCATTACAAACAGAAGAGTTCAGCCTGGATAATAAAGTGTCTACGAATGGTTCAAAGGAACAAATATCCAAAAACTCCGCTATTTACACTCAGGCTGTTGTCATTATCAAAAAAAATGTATTTACTAATATATTAAAATGTATTACTAAATATATTAGCTCATGAGAATATCACATTATTACTTATCTCTCTAGAAAAACCTATTACAACAAGCAACAGAGAATGCAGTACAAAACAAATAAAGACTATATGAAGCATAATCATGTCTCTGTCAGATGTGTTTATCACGTCCATCTCATTCAAAACAGCACAGATTTTTATACTGGCTTTTAGTATGGCTCATTTTAAATTACAATCTGAATCAGTTGTTTTATAAAATTTGTTGTTATTTTTTAATGAGTATTCCATTAATCTTAATAGCATTAATTTTATGTGTTTGTTTTTCTTTTTTTCTTCTGTAGGGCTTAGCATGTGAATTTTCAAAAAATATTTTACTGTTTCATCTCACTGACTCATCAGTGACATGACTGTCATGACCCAACTGACCAAAGCCTGTCAAGGTGTTTTCTATGAGTGGGCAATATGAAGTAAATTAAATTAAAATAAAATGTACGCATTTAGCAGACACTTTTATCCAAAGCGACTTACAGTGCATTCAGGCTATCAATTTTTACCTATCATGTGTTCCTGGGAAATCGAACCCCCAACATTGCGCTTGATAGCGCAATGCTCTACCAATTGACCTCTACCAATAGTTCATTATTCATTTGCCTTTGAACTAACTGCTATTCCTTTAATTCAGCAGAGCTTTTATTACATGTTGAGTTTTATGAGTCTATGGATGTCTTTGGATGTTTGTACGGAAAATGCATAAGAGCGTAGTTCTAGTCACACTTTTTTAAGGACAAGCACCAGGAAATGCTATACGCAAAGTAACAAAGAAAACACTTTACAAAACAACAAAAACAGATAAATATATAAACTTTGTTGTAGGGAACTGCTCACGGCATGGATAATAACATCAAAATATATATGTGTGTGTCGTTATATGCAGCATGGATCACTGTAGGGGATGGAGATGGAGTGGATATGCTTGCGTGTATGTGAAACCAGTATGCTAATGGCATGCGTGTGCACCTACATTGCCTCAGTGGGGAATTACAGAGGAGAAGTGAGGTAAGATGCAGTGTGTGTGTGTGCTGCGCTGACAGGAACAGGTCACTTTGTCACATCACTTTCCCCCATCTCCAGACCACGAACCGACCAGGTACCAAGACAGGTAGTCACTATCTTATAATGGGGGACAGGTCTATGTCGAACTTTGAATTGGTATGGTTGCAAGGAAAGATACCACCTGGACACATGAGAGTTGTGATCCTTCATTGTTTGGATCCATGTCAAGGCTCTTTGATCTGTTTCAAGAACTCTCTTCCTAACAGGTAGTACCTGAGGATCTCCAATGCCCACTTGATTGCCAGGCCTTCCTTTTCCACTGTCTAGTATCGAGTCTTTCTTGGCAGCAACTTCCTGCTCAGGTAAGTGTTACAATATTCCTACACGAGCCCATTTCAGCCAGACCGTAATTCCTGCTTTGTTCCAAAAAACATAAGCCCTATAGAGAACCAATTGAGTAAAAACACACTCAATATAAAGAGTTATAGAGTTCCATATAAAAGTTACATCTTTTTATTTGTTCATAACTACTGCAACAATATAACATTTTAGTTTTTTTTTATAAGGAGCTGTTTTTGTTTTATACAGTATGCTGCTAAGAAAACACCATAGAAGATGGATAAAGAATAGCTCCATCATTGTTTAATGTAAAAAAAAACAAACATACTTTGCTAGTTTTAATAAATAAACCATTTTTTAAAAATCAAGGACATTTATCTGCCATTTTTTTCTTTTTGCTGTATCTAAAACGTACCGAACCGTACCGAACCAAACCGTGACACCAGTGAATCGTATCGAACCGAACTGTGAATTTTGTGAACCGTTACACCCCTAATATATATATATATATATATATATATATATATATATATATATATATATATATATATATATATATACACAGCCATTACAATGAAACAAAATATTGTATAAATTTGCCTTTTTTATTTTCATTTTAACATATAGATAAAATGAATACAGACCAAAGATTACCTGTTAGATTTACCCAAAACTTAATTATATTTTATGTTTAACCACTAAAGAGACATCAGAGCCAGCGGCACACATCAGAAGGTCAAGCCGAGGAGAGGCTGCTCTCGGCGTATACATGAGGACTGAGCTCCCGCTGATCGCATGGAGCTCAAGTCTCCGAGATCGGCGAAACACATTTTTAAATAGAAGCTGTCTTTATAAATAAACCACATATTTGAGTTTTAAACAACTACATTCTCGCTTTAAATACTTTTAAAATTACATTTCATGACACAATAACAGTAATATTTTGAAAATGTTGATCCGAATAAATGGTGGTTAAACTCAACCAATGCTGCGTGAACTCAACCAGTCAGGATGTTTAGCGTCCAAGTCCCGCCCCTGAAAATTCTGGAACTTTGAAAAAGTGCTACCTCACCAGCAGGGACTCTGAGGGGCATTTTTTTACACAGACCCAGACCCAGTTGTTGTCAGTAATATAAAAACAATTATTTTCTCTGGAGCTACTTTCTGTGCAACACTGTCAAATCAACGTGTGCAACATGGAAGTAACTGAGCGGAATGGTGTACTGCTGAACCAGTTTAGCAGCATTAAGTCCAGTTGCTGGCTCATGTTCCTTCATCCACACTCAGATCTCTTAGGGAAGATCACTGAGTAACTGTTCCAGGACCATTGTCTCACCAATCTCATCCTCTGTATGCAGCTCAGGCCAGCTCAGGCCTCACCTAACGATAGTACAAGTTCCAAATTATAAGTTTCAGATTGTGATTCCTCACCTGCCCAGTTAACAGGGGATCAATATAATAAATCCACTCGTCCTCTGGCCACCTCCAAGTTCTAGCCAGATTCTTGAAGTGATGCAAAAAGTTATCAATGTCCTCCCCCTGCAACTTTGGCTCTGTTTGTAGCATCGGCTGGCTGCTGGCCCCCTTGTCGGTTGGTCAGTATCGCTCTCTCTGTTAATCTGTACATTTGCGATGAGCTGCCATTGGGAGCTCCATCTGTTGGCTCTCCACATCACTCAACCTCTCAGTTGGCTGGACAGCTTGCAGAATAGACTGCTGTAGACTTTGTAGCTCCAGAAGGTAATGCTGCTCTCTCTGCTCTTGAGTGCTCATAAAATCAAGCATCACAGCATACATCCCACCTTCAGATGATGCAGCAGGAGAGAGGGTCTGACTTGAGGTGACGTGGACTTGAGACGAACGGTTGGGAGATCTTCCTCTCTCTCCTCCCCTGTAGAGTTGACAGAGTCCTAGGCTAGGGCTGGGTATTGTTAAAAATCTTTCGATCCGGTGCCAATTTCGATACCTCAGTTTCGATACTGGTTCCTAACTATACTTTTTTCGATACCATATGCTTTAAAATCCATTTCAACATCATTACAAATACATTAAACTTTTATTTTTCACCTTAATTAAAACTAATTCTGGTAACACTTTAAAATTATTAATACAACTGGTTGTGCTTTTTGGATAGGGGTGCGCCAGCAGACACTCAGGATTGGTATCAATCCTTACTTGGCCAAAATTAACAAAAAAGAGAAACTTTTTTGCAACAACATGAACATATCATAAATAAATAAATAAATAAATAAACAAATGGTATTGTGTACAGGCTAATATTGAACCAACAAAAATCCAAAGGAATGTAAAAAAAACTATTATAGTGCAAAATCAAACTGTCTTTGCGTCTTTGTGTGGACATGTTCCCTCTTGCTGCCAGTGTGAAGGGATTGGCACCTTCTGGTATTGTCTTCCTATTCCTAACATCAGGGTGGACCGATGCAGAGGCTAATGTGAAGGGGGAAATAACAGCGCTAACGCTACAGCAACCGACTAGCAGCACAAGCTAACATACATAAAGTGGTGGTCAACGTCATGGGGATGCATTCGGTTTAAGTTGTGAAATTTCAGGGGCGGACTGGGACCAAAAACTGGTCCTGGACTTTCTGGCCCACAGCAGCCCACCACTTTATGACGCAAACGCCCCTGTTTTGATATCATTTAATATTTAAGTATACAGTTTGGGGATTTTAACCAATAGGGCAACTGATCCTCCATTAAAAAAGAAAAAAAAGAACAGCAGCTGTTCATTTAGCGACTCATAGTGAGCGATACATGCTCATCAAGACACAAAGATTCTCCTAGAACTCACACTTTGCATTCAGTTAACAGATCCATATGAATCATGCATGGAATAGAAGTTTATAAACTCAAACGATAGCTTTATGTGCTTTACAGATGAACTTGAAGTCTTTATTCATTCGAGATGTTCAATAATAGATCATCTTTGGCTCGGTAATACAAGTTCATTGGTTGCAATACTCTTATCGCATATGTTGCACTTTGCTGACTCAGCATCCACTTTTATAAAGTGTAGCCACACTTTAGACCTCTTTCGTATTGTAAAATGGAAAGGTTTTTAGAAAAAACAACTACACTTGTGTTGTGTGACTGCGAGTATCTTCAGAAATCCTCCCCGTCACGTCATGTGGTGGTGGAAAGCCAATTACAGCGAATTTAGGTCCTTACATGCACGTATGCCACAAGCTCACACACTGCTTGGCAAAAAAAAAAAACGGCCGCTTGGGTTTTGGAACCGAAATTTGGCACCGAAAGACAAATCATTTTTCAATACTCAATATTTCAATTCAATAGTACTGAAGTTTTTCATTTGATACCATAAAGGCATCAAAGACTGAATGCATGGATCCAATATAATGATGCACTTTCACCACTGTTTATGTTCACTTAAGACATAACTGACTGTGCTCAGGAGAATACTTGCCGAGACAGTCATTTTGAGATAATTTTGTGTTTATGTGTTCATTCAGATGCAAGGATATGTGCAAGAAGAAATAATTTTGTGTACGCACATTATCTGAAACGCAGCTCTGTGCGTGCTTTGAATGAGTGTGTGCAGCTCAAAAGCAATTTGAATGGTGTAAACATTTAAATAGGCAAGACACAGAAACCTGTAAATGATTAAACTATTATCAGTGTTATCAACAAAATGAAAAATTAAAAGGAAGGACAACTTCAAAATATATATGTGTTTGTGTAGTTATGCACAGTGTGGATCATTGTCAGGATGGAGATGGAGTATATATATTTGAGTGTATGTGAAACCAGTATAAGACATGTCCAGGTATTCGGTAATGCAATATATCACGATAATGAACATGCACAATATTTATTTTGTGGGCACTTAAAAATACTGAGAATAACTATTTATAAAAAAATATGCACAACACCACAGCTCATGGCGGAGCACATGAGAGATGCTCTGAATGAAAGCAAATTCACTCTGACAGATGAAGGCAATAAACATAACACCTGTTACCCTGGAAACCTGTAAATAAAGCAGCTGTGCTTCTTTCTAAAACACATTTAAATTATTTAAATAGCCATTCAGATTTGTGTATTCGCTATGGTGTTCACCACAGCGCCAAATATTTAGACTTAATAGACTATTTTCTTGTTTTGGAATACAACATTTTGATTCTTTATTGTTCAGTCACACTTTACATTCATTGGCTTCATTGGTTAACATTAGTTAATTCATTAGTTAACATAAACTGCCAATGAAAAAATCTTCAAAACATTCATTAATCTTGGGTAATTCCAATATTTAATAACACGTTGTTAAAATCAAAAGTTGGAACTGTGTTATTTTTATGATTTAACATGAACTAAAATAAGTTGTTGTTTTTTTCAACAAAGATTAATAACTTCTGTACCAAATGTAGCTATTGCTCAACAAGATCTTATTGTAAAGTGATACCTATTAGTCTTTATAATTATTTTTCACTTTAGGCTACGTTCACACTGCAGGCTGAAACGACCCAATTATGATTTTTTTGTATCTGTATCTGATCTTTTCATGACAGTCTGAACGACACAGATCCGATCTTTTCAAATGTGACCCAGGCCACCTGGATATGTGGTCCTGAATCCGATACGTATCCGATCTTTTGAAATGCGACCTCCATCCGAACGGCCAAGCCACATGTATCCAACCCGTACGTCATTGATACGCTACAAACGCCATAATTCTGCATTGAAGTAACGTTAGGCGGGAACGAGAAGAGCCACTCACATCAGTATCCCACCACTCCTGCATGTGACTCCGCACCCACACGTTTCTCTGTACCAACATTGCTAACACCGCTCCACAAAACGCCATGGCCAAAAACCTTCTTTTTAATTTTCTTCTTAAAACGAGAAGATTGTAATTGTGCTGGCTCCGTTGGTGAAATAACTTTAATATTGCAAAAAGAGCTCCGCTGTTGACTACACTGTTGTTGACATCCATGTTTAACGTTAACTAGTACTCTTCTGCTCATGCGGGTCACTTCTAGGTCATTTCACGTTCACACAGGAGATCACAAAAGGTCGCATTTAATTGGAAATGTGAACGGCCTTGCAAAAAAATCTTATTTTTAAAAAAAATCGGAATTGAGCATTAAGCCCTGCAGTGTGAACGTAGCCTTAGTCTTTGAGGAAAAAAAATTGCTATACAATTTTTTGTGTGTTTATTGCTTTATTGTTTTTAAATGTTAAATTATTTTTGCTATAAGAAAAATGTTATTAAACCTGTTATATTGTATTATGAAAACACTTTTTACCAGCCAAAATTTCAATATCATTATAAAATCATTAGCAATTAATTGCAACATGAAAATTTAAAACCGGCATATCCCTAATCAGTGTTGTGTGTGTGCACCCACATAGCCTCAGCAGGGAATTACAGCGGAGGAGTGAGGTATGTGCATTGTGTATGTGCTGCGCTTACTGAGAGGGACATGTCACTCTGTCACAGGTGTGCATTATTTTTTATATTTCAGTAGTCATTAATTATTCCCTACACATTCAATTGAGACTGCAAATTCACAACTCTACTGATAAAATATAGATTATTTTGCCTTTGCAATGTAGCTTCCATAAATTGCTCAGTAAAAAAAGAATGGCTGAAATCCTGAGATAGTATACAATCCCATAATTGCTTTATATCTGTCCAAGTATTTTTTTTTTAATTTTTGAATGACTCATCAGAGACACGACTGTCATGACCAAACTGACCAAACCCAGGTCCACTTGGTGTTTTCTACAAACCTCTTCCAAACTCTTCTATCCACCTTTGGAAGTTAAAGACCACTATATCTGAGCCATATCTTGGTCTTCAATTGTAATTAATTATATATATTTTCCCTTTGAGCTAATTATTAAAAATATTTATATTTGTTTTTCACTGGGAAAATGAAATACAGATTTGAAGGAAAGGAAGAGCAAAAGATATGTGTGAGCCATGAGGAATCCTCTTATTTTGCAGGTGACATTATTTGATGCAACTCCTTTGAATGCAGAATCAAATCTCAAAAAACCAGGAAAGTAGGGCAAAAAATATGCAAATATGTCAGTCGCAAATATGACATACAGCAAAAACTTGTTACACTGCCCTCGGGGGAAGTGTGGGGGAAGCACCAAAATCACAAGACACCCTGCAAAAAGACAAGTTCCCTGGAGTCAGAGGTTCAAAACGGAATCCAAAGAGAAGATCAAATCCTATCCTACAGTCAGGAGACTGATACAGTAATTAGCCAGGATTTCTAGGCCAACCTAACCGAGTCTTGGGGCTTGGGGATATTCTCAACATATTAGAAGCAAATGCTGTTATCCCATGGGATATGTTTAGGCTGTTATTCTCTCTTTTTAGTGAAGATGATTCTCAGTTTGTCACAACTCATAGAGAACAGCAAAACGTGAACATTCCTCTATATAAGATACAGGTTTCCAATTCTGTTACTTCAACTATGTACGTTTGGTAACATAGAATTGTAGAATAAATAAAATACCACTTATTCAAACAACTTCTCATATCACCATGGCATATTATTTCAGCTAAGTAATTGCTAATTATATTCATGATCTTACTAGTTATAAAATGTTGTATTCTTTGGCTATTTATAAGAAAAAAAATGCATGCAAGCAGTTCTAAACGTGTTTTAAGGACAAAAATTGTCTCAAAATAAAACACCTAAATAATAACTTACAATGGATTGTTGAATTATTGAAAATAATTCTGAGCTTTTACTTTCTGTATGGGGTAAAGTCAATGCAGAATATAGGCAACAACCAGAGACAGAGGTCTGGTATCCCTCTCTTTAAACTTATTTTTAATATGATAAATTGTAATTATGATATATGATAAGAAAATTTGATAGTGTCACTGAGCATAATTAGCCTGGTAATACCAGACTCTGCTACTTCACTTTGCTTCGTAGACAGAGTCTGGAATGGCATAATAGAGAAGTGTTTTCTCTCTCGCTAGGGGGCGCTTGTCTGAAGTTTAAAATCACTGGTTACCCATAGCCAATCAGATACGTTTAGTTATGACGTATGTTATGTGCCTGTACAGCTGCATCGAAGCACAGACATCATGCTTCGAACTCAAATCTATGATTGAACTTCCACTGTAAACCTGTTGTTAACACATGATGATGCGAGCGAAATACCGGAGTGAACATGGCTGTAAACGACTTTTGCAGTTTGAAAAAGAGTTGAATGTTCTCCATAACAGAGCGAATTGCATCCCGTGTCTCGTTTCCCATTTCCGCGCTCGTTTCGGTTTTCGATTTCTCTAACCTACAATGTAAAACTCGGCGCTAAGCATCTACGTCACGGCTCTCAGCCCGCCCTCTGTTCGTTGATTGGCCCGGCTGTTTCCAGACCGGTGGCAAACAGAAAGCTCTGATGCTGTATCAGACTGAGTACAGAAGCGAAATGAAATTGAGTGGAAGTAGGAAGTCTGACGTAGTCAGGCTAGAGCATAATGCCACAAATGAACAATGTTTTTGCCAAGATAGTTAGTTCATTAGAGGCTCTAAAATTTAGATTTAGAAGATGATAAAAATATGCATTTCATTACATCATAGCTCAAGGGTTTCTTTGAGAGATGGTCCTTCATTGACCCTCTGCTGGAGTTCAACTTGGCCCAGTATCCCAATCCCTTCATTTGCATGCCAAATACTTGGGCAAACTTGAAGTAAAATCGGGGTGAAGGGCAGTGCGATCATATTCAAGTTGGTAGAATTCAGAAGCACGGAGCACTTATGTATGCTGCTGATTAAAAGTTGTCTAGAACACTGAGAATGATGTGCAGCTTTGAAGCCTTATATTTAGCTGGATGAAAGGTCCAGGGGGCAAGAATAGCTGATCCATGGCCTAAATTAAATTACAGCAGGATGGCAAGCAGTCCTGAATCCAGTCCAAAATCTTTTGGATGGAGCTGAACCCTTTAGGGGTGGGTGATTTGGGGGAGTCTGAGTTGCTAGGGTGACTGACCTTGGTTCAGAAGCAGGATTTTTTCCAAAAGACATGCTCACCATAACTACACTTATTCAATCAAAAATACAGTAAAAAATAGGAATATTGTGAAATATTATTGTCATTTAAAATAACTGTTTTTATTGAAATATATTTTAAGATATAATTTACTTCTATGATGGCTAAGTTGTTTTTAGCTAGTCTTTAGTGTCGCAAGATCTTTCAGAAATCATTCTTATATGCTGATTTGCGATTTCAGTAGAATTTCTTGTTGTTATCAGTTGAAAGTAGCTTAATATGTGCCTATTCTTTTTTTGTGGAAACTAGAAACTGTGATAATTTCTTAAAGATTCATTGATAATTAAAAGTTCAAAAGAACACTGTCACTTTTGATCAATTTAAAGCAGTCTTGATGAATAAAAGTATACATTTATTTGTAAAAAATAAATAAGAAATCTTACAGGCACCAAATTTTGAAAACTGGTATATGCTACTTGCAAATTACTTGCAGGTAAGTAGGTCTATATAATATCAAGAGAAAACATTTTTATTAATATTAATGAAAGTTGTCTGGCCTCCACAGTCATCGGACCTGAACCCAATCCAGATGGTTTAGGGGTGAGCTGGACCGCAGACAGAAGGCAAAAGGGCCAACAAGTGCTAAGCATCTCTCGGGGAACTCCTTCAAGACTGTTGGAAGACCATTTCAGGTGACTACCTCTTGAAGCTCATCAAGAGAATGCCAAGAGTGTGCAAAGCAGTAATCAAAGCAAAAGGTGCCTACTTTAAAGAAACTAGAATATGACAAATTTTCAGTTGTTTCACACTGTTTTGTTATGTATATAATTCCATATATAATTCCACATGTTAATTCATAGTTTTGATGCCTTCAGTGTGAATCTACAATTTTCATAGTCATGTATGTATGTATATATATATATATATATATATATATATATATATCAGAGCCTAAATTAAATATTTTATGGCCTCAAAGCTAACTCATATGACTAAACCTTTATTTCAAATTGATTAACGTTTGTTCAGTTTAAAGCAGATAAGGTTACAAGACACCCAATTTCACAATGCTGAGAAAGTGACACAAATAAAACTGACTTGACATCACTGCTCATCCACAATCAATGCTATATATTTCTGATACTGATTAAAGTTGATACTTAAAATTAGGTATGCAATGATTAACTGCAAGCTGGTTGAAAATTGATTCAAATATGTGACAATTCAAATCAGTTGAGATGCTAAACAAATTCTGATTTAAACATAAACAGTCAAACCATTTAGTTTTTTGGTTCAAATTTTTGAAATTATACATTTCTCATTTAGATAAAAAGCTGCTCCTGTTGCATGTACTGAATGCAGCATCCTTGTTCTAATTTTAACTGGAAACAGTACATGAAAAGCCTTATTTTCTTCATATGAAAAGATTATTTTATTTTTGTTACTTTTTTTATTTTGGTATTGTTTTAAAATTTCAATTTAGTTTTGTTATTTACATTTACATTATATTTAAATTTGGTTGTTTAGCAGACACCTTTTTCAAAGAAACTCACAAATGAGGACAACAGAATCAATCAAAACCAACAAAAGAGCAATAATATGCAAGTGCTATTTTAGTACATTATTACAGTGTTATATTTCAATTTCACAAAAAACGTGCAGCATTTTGTCCAAGCCATAATAAAAGGAAATTTGTCCAGAAATCTAATTTCGTAAAAAAAAAAATAATAAAAAAAAAAAAATAATAATAATAATAATTGAGTGAATGTTACACCCCTATTTAAAATGTAAAGTCTGTAACCATTTATCGGAACAGGTCAAAAAGATAAACTATAGATTTCTGTAGACATCAGGTTCCTCATAGATTGATTATACAGAAATACAGGAATGAAAAATGCACAAGTAAAAAATGCCTCTTACCTTTAAAATCTCTCCTCGCTTGAAACTTAATTCATCATCAGCGGTAGCTTTGAAATCGTATTTAGCTATTGCCTCCATGGCATGGGCTGTGTGGATGTGAGACAGATATAAAGCTCCAGAAGGAAGTGCTTCTATAGGAAGAATATAATAGTCTCCTAATATCTGTCCTTGTCACTGCTGACCGTGGAGTGACAGATCTTCCTTGTCTGGGTTCTGTCAACCTGCAGACATACATAAAGATTTGAAGCAAATTTAGATATCTATGGACGAAGCATCAGGCATTAGAGAAAAACATATATTCTCTCTTTTAAAAAGGGCTGGTATGAAGCAGCTGTGCAATGTACGCATATATAAAGGGAACGGAATAACTGGGTCGAGCTGACGTTTTCTTGCAACTGACTATGAGCCAATAAGAGGAATCAGATGTAATGTGGGGTGTCTTGGGTGATACTGGATGCTATTGAAAGCTTGAGTCATGCAGACCTGACACACTGATTGAAATACAGAAGTCACAACAAAGGGCTTACATGTTAACTAATTACAATAACAAACAATTTCTTCATTCCTGAGTGAGAGGCATCATTATAGACATTCATGTCAAGATCAGGTTGCTTTTAAACTATTGGTTTAAGTTTTGATCCATACAAGTGATTCAAATCGTCTGAATCGACTCACTAAGATGCTTATTCAGTGCAAGTGTTTGAGTCAACTGATTTGTTAAAAAGTAATCTACAAATCTAATAAGAAGCTCTGGTGAGAGAGTTTTACTTGTTTACTGACAACAAAACAGATCATTCAACATTACTAACTGAAAAAATGACAAGCCCCTTCTCCTTTAGTTGGTCAGCAGATCCTTATTATTGAAAAAAAGGCCAATTACTTCAAATTCAGATCGTTTGCGAATTGTAATCTAAGTTGATGGATCAGTAATCCACCGAGTCTTGTTCAGTAAAAGAACGTATTCGTTCAAACCAATAAAAATTCTCCCTCCAAAAAGCCCACACTCTAATGATATTTGCAACTGCATATAATCCATCTGAGGCAGAAAATAACACCAATGGAGTCACAATATGAGAACGATTATGGAAAGCCGTTTTAACATTTAATCAATTAACCATACTAGTATTGTCATGCTATTAGTACTTCTTTTTTAGATACTAGTATATTTTCCATATAAGTACTATAGCTCTTATTAGCTAATAATTCTTTAGCTACCAGTGTTTATTCTTTAGGTACTAGTGTGTGTGTTTTTTTTAATTACTAGTACTTTTTCATTATATACTAATTCTTATTCATTAAAAAGCTTAATTTCAGCCTTTTAGCCCCAAGATATCCAGAACTTAATAGACAAGTTTTAAAATTAGCATTTCTGCCCAGTATGGTTATCACAATATTAATGAGGCAGCAACATATAGGAGGAGCTTAGACAGGAAACGAAAACAAGGAGACGGATATACTTTTTTGAGAAAACCATGTAGAAAAAAACTAAATAATTTGTACACAATAGGGCAGTGTATCACCAGCCAAGTTACAATACGATACGTATCACGATACAGAGGGCAAGATACGATACGTATCACGATAATGTTACAAACTGTGTATGCAGGCGTGAGAGTCAGGCGAGCGAGAAGGATAATAAATCCAAAGAGGAGTTTAATGAACATCAATAACTTCAACAGAGGTAACATAGACAATCGCAGACAGGGAAGAACTAAACAAACAGGGTTTTAAACACAGTGGAGGTAATCTGGGGAATGGAGAACAGGTGGGGATGAATCAATTAACCAAACAAAATACGGGACATGACCAAAATAAGGAAACATAAAAGGAACAGAAAGTCCATGAAGTAACAGATACATGACTGCACTGGATTTTACCTCAGAAGAATTTTGTATAACATATGGTTATGAAACCCTGCATACTTTAGGGCCAGTGCTAACTATAAGTTGACCTCTGCATTATGAAGGGCCTCCATAACTGTACCACAAAACAAAACAGGTAATGGCATATGTTTCATGCTTACATTGGGCTCTCCCCACCAGTCACAACATTAGAATGTACTAGTTCTAATACATTTACATTCTAATGTACTCATATTGATATATTTAAAATCATCATATACATTTTAAAAATAAAATACAAATAAGAAGTAAACTACAAATAAGTTCTAAACTAATGCGCTTCTGTATCTACTGCACACGTTCAGTCACTCTCAGATCACGGTGCGTCAGACATTAGGGAACAAACTTTTTAGTGCTGCTAAATGAAATAGCTTAATCGCTCAAGAGCTACATTATCTTTCTCAACAAGGAGCTGGTCACAACATTGTTTCTAAAGGAATTAAAGCCACAGCTTCACCGTTATTAGAAAAACATGGCAAAATTGTGGTTATTCATACATTCACAGCCCCTCTATCTCTGTCTTGCTTGGGTAAATAAACACTTGATAACAATATAATAAGTGGAGATCGCTAAACTGAAAGCTAACTGGTGTTTTCATAAAGCAAGCACGTTTAAAGTGAAGAGAGATCGCGTGCCAGGTTAACAAAGACAAGTAACACTTGGCAGAAATTTCCGTATTGCACAACTGAGAAGCTCTTTTTCAGGGATTACGTCTCTTTATATCAGGCAACCCAGTTGTGTTCCTCTGTGGCCAGTAGGGCTGTCAAAATTGCTCAAACATGACGTTCGAATATTCCCTCTAGATAAAACACTATTCGAACTATTCGAACATCTAGTTGCGCATGTCATCAATGACCTCTATGACCTATTGATGTATCGAACACAGCACTAGTACACAAGCACATTGACAACTTATTTTTTAAGTTTTGTAAACACTGTAAACATAGTACAGTGTAAACATAGTACACTGTAAACATAGTAGCCCAATGTATTTGTTGGTCACTTTAAGAGTGACCTCTGGAGACATGATGGAGATGAGACAACAGTTTTATTATCTATTATTTTCTTCTTTTTCCTGTAGTAAAAAACAATAAATATCATATCAGAGCTAGTACGTTACCTTCTTTGCATATAGCACTGGTGCTACAGACACAGATTGTTTATACATTAAGGTTCTGTACAGGGAACACAAAATTCAAACCTTATAGTTTGCAAACAAATGTTTCTTTTTTTTAAATGACAAAAATGAATAATAATAATAATAATAATAATAATAATAATAATAATAATAATAAAAGTTTGCTGTACTTGTAGCGCTGCACAATTTGGCCAAATATTTTAAAACATTAAACAAAATAAGCAACATTCCTTTTGTAATAACGCTATTTCACCATAATATACAAAAAAAAAAAAAAAATACACTTTTCTACACTGGAGAAAAAACATAATGATTTGCAAATGTTTACCTCAGAAAGTTATGATTTTTAGCCTGAAGATATTGAGATATTGATATCTCAATGATGGATCCCCATAGATGTTTTTCACTATTGAAATAAGTACTAGTATCTAATGAAAAAGCACTAGTACCTAATGAATAAGCAGTAGTACCTAATCAAAATATACTCCATAAGTGCTTGTAACTTTACAAAAGACACTAGTACCTAACAAATAATCAGTAGTAATGACTATTAATAGTAAGTACTTTTACTTAATGGAAAAGATAGTAGTGTTTTAAAATAAAAAGGACTAGAACAGTAAATTAGAGCAGTTTGTGTATTAAATGTTAAAATGGCTTGCCATAGAACGATTCACCTAAAATATTTGCTCATTCCACTATTCGACTCAGCTAGTGATGCAACATTCTAGCACTTTGCTGTTATAATGATGCAGTCAATACACTACAAACATGCAACGAAGACTGACCTCCGGGCAGCTCGTCCTAACTTAATTCAAGTAGCCCAGGATGTCAGTTACGTCGACTTTTAGACAGCTTCGTTGATTATGATAGGAGCAATATAGTTCGTCTACAGTTCCGTATGTAAATAGTTTGGGTTAGAAGAACGGATTAGTTTATGATAATGCTGTTATGGTGAAGATGCGATTTGTTTTGATACCAAACTTTTAAACCTTGTGAAGCATATACAAACACCACTAGAATTTCCTTCGCAATTTTTATTTTTCCTAAATCTAATCTTACAATTATTATTTTGTTTTACCAATCTGACTGAAAAGGAGTCGAACATTAGTTACAATGCAACTATCTGCTGATTAGATAAGGAAAAACACTTACTGCAGACCGTCTCCCTGTCCGACCCCTCTTACGCAGTGAAATAAAGAACTAACCTTACATAGAAATACCGGATTTTAACAACAGTAAAATCATGTTTATAGGGCTTACGTTTGCAGTTAATTTTCCTGACTCCGGAGTAACGTTAGCTCCGGGAAAAGCAAGCGGGTAGTTAATTTCCGCTTCCTTCGTGTTACGGTCCGCAAAGATGGAAAGGTCCAAACATAAACTTCACACACTGAATTAACAGTGAAGCTATCAACAGTGCACCATAGATCAGAAATTTGAGTCAAATGCGCTTATCCTCTTATCTAAACCTTTTAATCTCGCCTTGAAAACTGCAGTACAGATCGGTACTGCAAGAAAACAGAAGAGAATGGTTTTTCCAGTTCTCTATGAGAATAATGCAGCATGACACACAGATGAACGTAGTGGCATCTAGTGGATAAATAGTGACATTGCTGGACCTCATAATTCAGATAAATTTCTGGCTGCAGAACCCAATTTACAGTACATTTGAGTAATAATCCACATCAACTCTTGTTGGGTTGGTGCAGTAGTTAGGAAACACAAACAGACCCACACAAGACTCGCATCAATATCTGAACAACTGCAAACCTAAAAAAAATAAGACGAAATAGTGATGCCCTTATGTATAGGTGCAGTTGCCATTTCATAACTGGAGGTGTCATCTGGTGTCTAAGGACAGTGAGTGTTACCCATCTCTGCAGAAACACTGAGACTTGTGGATGCTGCTGCTCTTCATCTCGTGCGTCTTCAAACAAGTTTTCCGCGTTGTAGCCTAAATAAATCTGATAGCCTATTTGTAAAGCCAAATTTTTTATTAATATTTTTATTATTATTATTCATTGCATGAATCGATAAGGTATGTAATGAGTACGGTGGAAATTGTGTATAGAGTTATGCTACCATACGGTAACAAAGGTGTGACTTTCACTGTGAGACTTGAAGTTATTTGCTGCTTTGTCTGCAAAGGGAAAATGAAGATACGGTATTTCTTTCACAATATTTAACATGGATATTTCTGAAGATTCCGAAAACTCGTCTTTGCTTCTCTTTAACTCGTCGGGACTTATACCAGGTAGGCATATTTCAAAGAAACCATATTGTGGAAGTGAAGATGGAAATCCGGTTTGGTTTAGAGCAAATCAGCTATATGTCATAAGCTACTTCATGAACTGTTTTAAGGAAAAGTAACATGTATTATTATTATTATTATTATTATTATTATTATTATTATTATTATTATATAACTAATTATGTTATATGGTATGAATGCAGTCTTTCTTTCTTTTTTTCTTTCTTTCTTTCTTTCTTTCTTTCTTTCTTTTATTATGTGCATTCATAATATAAAGTATGTATTTTAGGGACTGTACATTCTTAAAAATAAAGGTACTTAAAAGGTTCTTCACAGCAATGCCATAAAAGAAGATTTTTGATACCACAAAGAACCATTCAGTCAAAGGTACTTTAAAGAACCATCTCTCTTACCTTTTTATAATCGGAGGAATCTTCTTTTGCTAAAAAGAAACTCTTGTGAAACAGAAAGGATATTTAGATGTTAAAGTTTCTTTATGGAACCATTTAAACAAAAAGGTTCTTCTATGGCATCATGAAACACCTTTATTTTTAAGTGTGGCTACCATTTCTTTTAAGTTTATCACCATAACAGCTGCATGAAAATTATTTAATTTGCATAAGAATTAACAAAAAGCTGTTTAATAAATGCTCTACACCATGTCAACACTAATCTCCTTTTTTATGTATAATTGTCATGGTCTTGTCATGATCCTGTCTCTATCTCTCTCTTCTTCTCCCTCTGTCTCCCCCTGCTGGTTTATCCCCTCCTGTCTCCCTCGCTCTTCGCTTCTGTGTCACAGCTGTCTTCACTTCTCATTAAGATAATTCCCCCTCCACCTGGTTCTCATCTTGCCTTGTTATTTGGGCTACTTCTACCCTCTCGTTCCCGTGTCTCATTGTCAGATTGTTACTTCCGAATGAAGCCGTTGCCTTTGGCGTCTATGTTAGCAGTTGGTCGTGTCCTGTCCTGTCCTGTCTAGTCGGGGTGAAGTTAGTTGTCTACTATCTCTATCTGTACATCTCTGTGCTCACCCATTGCACCCCACAGAACCTTACCTGCTGTTCTACGCCGCGGCCGCCTCCGCTCTGCGAGCTCCGATCCCCGGCTCTCCCCTGAGCCCGGTTTAAGCCTCCGCCTCGCCAGCCTTCTTGACGTTCCGGCCACAGAGGTTTCCTGTGTTTGTTAGATCCAGCCTTCGGGTCATCCTTGGTTTTCATCTTTGTACTCCTAAGTTGGATTTTCCTGTGGCTCTCCTTTGTTTGATTAAAGACTGTCATTTTGCCCTCGCATTTGAGTCCTCTCTCTTCAATACCCATCACAGAACAATCTGACCACGATGGACTCAGCGAGTGGCAGTCCGTTCCAGACCGCCGTTGAGCACCAGGGCGTCCTCCTCGGGAAGCATGAGGAGGACATCTCCGCTACCCGACACGCCGTCGGTTCTTTGGCTGCCCAAATGTCCGAGCTGTCCAGCCAGGTCCACAACCTGCGTCTCCAGCCTTCCGCCTCTTATTCTCCTCCGGGTCAGACGGAGCCTCGGATAAACAATCCTCCGGTCTATTCGGGTGAGCCAACTCAGTGCCGCGCTTTCCTTACCCAGTGTGAGGTGGTTTTCTCGCTCCAGCCCGTTACATATGCTAAGGAGAGGGCCAGGGTGGCTTTCGTTCTCTCACTCCTCCACGGGCGGGCTCGCGAATGGGGAACGGCCAACTGGGAGACGGAGGCAGAGTGCACCTCAACCTTTGAGCGCTTCAAGGAGGAGATGATCCGGGTCTTCGACCGTTCCGCCTACGGAGAGGAGGCGTCCCGTCGGCTTTCCACACTCCGGCAGGGAAGACGATCCGTGCCGGATTTCTCCGTTGAGTTCCGGACCCTCGCTACCACCTGTGGGTGGAACCAACCCGCACTGACTGCTCGCTTCCTGGAGGGCTTGTCTCCAGAGGTGCGGGACGAGGTCCTTGTCCGTGAAATCCCCGCCCGGCTCGACGACCTTATCGACCTGGCCATCCGGGTGGAGAGACGGTTTGAACAGCGCCGTCGTGCTCATCGCCTAGAGGAGAGTCTCTTCTCGCCGCCTCGAGTCAGCCCCTCCCACTCAGAACCGGAACCCATGCAGCTGGGTGGCCTGCGTATTTCGCCTAAGGAGCGTCAGAGGAGGATCTCTAACCGCCTCTGCATGTACTGTGCTAGTGCCTCTCACTTTGTGTTTTCGTGTCCAGTAAAAGCCAACGCTCGCCAGTAGGAGGAGGGTTGCTGGCGAGCGCTACCACTAAGACCATTCCTTCCACTTCCTGCACGATACTTCCAGCGCACCTCCAGTGGGCGGGGTCGTCAGCCTCCTGTGCGGCCTTGATTGACTCTGGGGCCGAGGGAAACTTTTTGGATGAGAAGTGGGCGCTCCAACAAGGTATTCCGCTCACACCGCTAAGTGACTTCACCTCTTTATTTGCCCTTGATGGCAGCGCCCTACCTAGGGTACAGAAACAGACTATCCCATTAACTCTAACCATTTCTGGCAACCATAAAGAGACCGTTTCCTTTTTAATTTTTCAGTCTCCTTTTACCCCTTTAGTACTGGGGCACCCTTGGTTAGAACTTCACAATCCACACATTGACTGGGCTAGGGGGTCTGTTTTGTCTTGGAAGTTGTCGTGTCATGTTAAGTGTTTAGCCTCGGCTGTTCCCCCCGTGTCTTCTGTTTCTGTGTTGCAGGAGGAGACGGGAGATCTGACTGGGGTTCCGGAGGAGTATCACGATTTGCGAGGGGTTTTCAGCCGTTCTCGAGCCATGTCTCTTCCGCCCCACCGTCCGTATGACTGCGCTATTGATCTCCGCCCGGGGACCACGCCCCCTCGGGGTAGGCTCTATTCTCTTTCTGCTCCTGAACGGGAGGCTTTAGAGAATTATTTATCTGAGTCTCTCAGCGCCGGCACAATCGTTCCGTCCTCGTCGCCTGCCGGCGCCGGATTCTTTTTTGTTAAGAAGAAAGACGGTTCTTTACGCCCATGCATTGATTATCGGGGGCTGAACGACATCACGATTAAGAATCGTTACCCCTTGCCACTGATGTCCTCAGCCTTCGATATCCTGCAGGGGGCAAAAGTCTTTACCAAGCTCGACCTACGTAACGCCTACCATCTCGTACGCATTCGGGAGGGGGACGAGTGGAAGACCGCCTTTAACACGCCCCTCGGCCACTTCGAGTATAGGGTCCTCCCCTTCGGATTGGTTAACGCCCCCGCTGTCTTTCAGGCTCTGATCAATGACGTCCTTCGGGATATGCTCAATTTATTCGTTTTTGTCTATCTCGATGACATTTTGATTTTTTCGCCCTCTCTCCAGGTTCATGTGCAGCACGTTCGCCGCGTTCTCCAACGTTTGCTTGAGAATCGACTCTTTGTTAAGGCCGAGAAGTGCTCCTTTCATGCTTCGTCTATAACGTTTTTAGGCTCCGTTATCTCGGCAGAGGGGATCAAGATGGACCCTACCAAGGTCCAGGCCGTGCTCGATTGGCCCGTCCCTGAGTCTCGTGTCTCGCTACAGCGCTTTCTCGGTTTTGCTAATTTTTATCGCCGCTTTATACGCAACTTCAGTCAGGTGGCCGCGCCACTCACTGCCCTCACTTCGGTTAAGTCTCGTTTCAGTTGGTCCGGTTCTGCGCAGGAGGCGTTTGACCGGCTAAAGACCCTTTTTACGTCCGCACCCATCCTCCGCACCCCAGATAGCTCAAGACAGTTTATCGTTGAGGTCGATGCCTCCGAGGTGGGGGTGGGAGCCGTTCTTTCCCATCGGTCAGCGTCGGATAATAAGATACACCCTTGCGCGTACTTCTCCCACCGCCTTTCCCCCGCTGAACGTAATTATGATGTCGGGAATCGAGAGCTCCTCGCCATCCGCCTGGCATTGGGTGAGTGGCGGCAGTGGTTAGAGGGATCCTCTGTTCCTTTTATTGTTTTGACGGATCATCGCAATTTAGAATACATTCGCTCCGCCAAGAGATTGAACTCGCGTCAGGCTCGCTGGGCCCTTTTCTTTACGCGTTTTGATTTTGTCATTTCATACCGTCCGGGCTCTAAGAACGGTAAACCAGATGCGTTGTCTCGACTCTTCGATCCCTCGATCGGCCGCACCCCCCGAGAGGAAATTATCCCTTCCGGTCGGGTGGTGGGGGCTACGGTCTGGGGGATCGAGAGACAGGTTAAACGCGCTCTCTCTCACGTCGCTACTCCCCGTAACTGCCCTAGGGGCAGCCTTTTTGTCCCTATTCCCACGCGATTAGCGGTTCTTCAATGGGCTCATTCTTCTAGACTAGCGGTTCATCCCGGTGCTCGAGGCACTGTCGCATTTATCCGCCAGCGTTTCTGGTGGCCCTCTTTAGAACGTGATGCGCGCCGCTTTATCGCTGCCTGCTCCGTCTGTGCCCAAACCAAAGCAGGCAACTCTCCGCCTGCTGGTCTTCTCCGACCGCTTCCTGTTCCCTCTCGCCCGTGGTCCCATATAGCTCTCGACTTTATCACCGGTCTTCCGCCCTCAGCCGGCAAGACTGTCATCCTGACGGTAGTCGACCGCTTCTCAAAATCGGCGCACTTCATTCCTCTTATCAAACTGCCCTCTGCGAAGGAAACGGCCCAGATTATGCTTGATTATGTGTTTAAGTATCACGGGTTGCCCACCGACGTCGTGTCCGATAGGGGTCCGCAATTCGCCTCGCAGTTCTGGAAAGAATTTTGCCGTCTCATAGGGGCCACTGCTAGCCTTTCCTCGGGTTTTCACCCCCAGACTAACGGCCAGGCCGAGCGAGCCAATCAGATTGTTGCCCGCATGCTCCGCAGTCTAGCCTTTCGCAATCCCTCATCTTGGGTCGAACAGCTTTCCTGGGCTGAGTATGCTCATAATTCCCTCCCCTCCTCGGCCTCTGGTATCTCTCCCTTTCAATGTTGCCTCGGCTATCAACCGCCCTTATTTTCGTCCCAAGAGACCGATTCTCACTGCCCGTCCGTTCAGACCTTTATCAGTCGCTGTAAACGAACCTGGAGGAGGGTGAGATCCGCACTTTGTCGTTCTAAGAGACGCATGTGCGTGACAGCCAATAAATCGCGTGTCAAGAGTCCTCGCTATGCCGCGGGTCAGAGGGTTTGGCTTTCTACATCTAATTTACCCCTCCAGTCTGACTCCCGTAAACTGGCTCCCCGCTTCATCGGGCCGTTCCGCATTATCAAAATCGTTAACCCTGTCGCCGTCAAACTCCGGTTGCCGCATAATCTTCGTCGTGTTCACCCGGTGTTTCACGTCTCCTGTATTAAACCGACCTCTCGCTCCCCCCCTCCCACGTCCTTCTCTGCCGTTCGTATCGAAGACTCCCCGGTCTACACCGTCCGCAGGATCATAGATAGGCGGCGTCGGGGCCGTGGATACCAATACTTAGTCGATTGGCAGGGGTATGGTCCTGAGGAGAGGAGTTGGGTCTCCCCTAAGGATATCCTGGACCCCTCGCTCATTGATGATTTCCTCCGGTCTCGCCAGCATTTCCCCGCTGAAGCGCCTGGAGGCGCTCTTTGAGGAGAGGGTACTGTCATGGTCTTGTCATGATCCTGTCTCTATCTCTCTCTTCTTCTCCCTCTGTCTCCCCCTGCTGGTTTATCCCCTCCTGTCTCCCTCGCTCTTCGCTTCTGTGTCACAGCTGTCTTCACTTCTCATTAAGATAATTCCCCCTCCACCTGGTTCTCATCTTGCCTTGTTATTTGGGCTACTTCTACCCTCTCGTTCCCGTGTCTCATTGTCAGATTGTTACTTCCGAATGAAGCCGTTGCCTTTGGCGTCTATGTTAGCAGTTGGTCGTGTCCTGTCCTGTCCTGTCTAGTCGGGGTGAAGTTAGTTGTCTACTATCTCTATCTGTACATCTCTGTGCTCACCCATTGCACCCCACAGAACCTTACCTGCTGTTCTACGCCGCGGCCGCCTCCGCTCTGCGAGCTCCGATCCCCGGCTCTCCCCTGAGCCCGGTTTAAGCCTCCGCCTCGCCAGCCTTCTTGACGTTCCGGCCACAGAGGTTTCCTGTGTTTGTTAGATCCAGCCTTCGGGTCATCCTTGGTTTTCATCTTTGTACTCCTAAGTTGGATTTTCCTGTGGCTCTCCTTTGTTTGATTAAAGACTGTCATTTTGCCCTCGCATTTGAGTCCTCTCTCTTCAATACCCATCACAATAATAAACGCACACACACCACATTTGGATATCGTTCTTATGTGTGATTTCATTGTGTGTTTAGTGACCATGGGGGATCAGAATGGAAATGCCATCTTGCCCAGTATTTTTGGGACCATATGTTTTTTGGGCATCATTGGAAATTCTATTGTCATCTACACCATCATTAAAAAGACCAAATGCCAGGCTAAACAAACAGTACCAGACATTTTCATATTCAGTCTCTCTATTGTGGATTTGCTTTTCCTCCTCGGCATGCCTTTTCTTATTCACCAGCTCTTGGGCAACGGATCTTGGTGTTTCGGAGCCACTATGTGCAAAGTCATCTCTGCCCTAGATTCGAACAGCCAGACAGTGAGCACCTACATTCTCACAGTTATGACCTTGGACCGGTACGTGGCTACTGTCCACCCGTTCCGCTTTAACCACATCCGGACAACCTGTGTCGCCGGTGGTGTGGTGGGGATGGTGTGGGTGCTTTCTCTCATCTCCATTACTCCTGTCTTAATGTACACTGGCTTGATGCCTCTCCACAACGGCCAGGTGGGATGTGCTCTCCTGCTTCCAAATCCATCCATCAACATCTGCTGGTTCACTATCTACCAGTTTGTGCTGGCGTTCGCCCTTCCGCTCATGATTATCTGTGTGGCGTTCTTTAAAATCTTGAAGCACATGTCTACCTCAGTGGCACCTCTTCCACCAAGGAACCAACAGGTGCGCACTAAAAGTGTGACTCGGATGGCTGTGGCCATCTGTTTGGTTTTTTTCATCTGTTGGGCTCCATACTACATCCTTCAGCTTGTCCATCTGGGAATACAGAAACCCAGTGCCTCTTTTTATTATACCTATCACGTTGCTATTAGCATGGGTTATGCTAACAGCTGCATCAACCCTTTTCTTTATATAATTCTGAGTAAGACCTTTAAACGTCAGTTTATAGTGGCTATCCAGCCTGCACACAATCACTTCCGGGTCAACCCGAGCAGCATAGAGGCCACTGTGTCCCTCCGTCTGACTGCAGAATGCCAAAGACATATTCCTGCTAACACCTCAGAGTAAAATACTAAGGTTTTTTTTTTTTTTTCATTAACATAACCCAATTTTAAGAATACTATGGTTATTTAAGATGATTAAAAGCTGAAGAATTTAATTGAGTAATTCTTGGTCCAGTGGCAAAGATATATATTTAGGCTTATGACAAGCAAAGAAATGCCAAGAACAATAGAATGACTGACAGTCAAATGGAACAGTCAGGGTGAAGAAACTTTGAGCAGCTGTGCTTTTACATGCTGACAGATGACAGTAACCATCACTGAAAAAACACAAAACAAATGCAGCTGCATGTCATTAAAACAACATCCTGCTGCATTACTGTATATAATGTTGATTAAAGAAAATAAAATAAATATTAAAAAAAGAAAGGAAAAAAAAAAGTGATAAAACAAGAGATCAATATTTTGTCATGTGTGATATGCATGTATATGCATTTTCTTTATGTATTTGCATTATGTTTTTATACATCATCCCATAAGGATGAATACTGAAAAAAAACTGTGAATGTAAATATGTGTGAAATTGTGTTATTCTATCCACTGAAATATCACTGCAAGTTATGTAAGTTGTGTGTGTGTGTTTTTTTTATTTTCTTTTTTTTTTCTTTGTAGTGAGACAGTTACATGTAAGTGTTGAGTATGTGCTTGAAATTTTATTGTGGTGATTGTTGTTTTGACAGACACCCTTGGTATATAAGAGTCGAAAGCCAGTGTTTTTAAATCACACACAAATAAAAAATAAAAAAAATGTAAAAAACTTGCCATATGTTGTTAAGCATTAATATAAGATATAATTTATATTACTATTTTTTCTTTTTTCGGTGAAACAATCAATATACTGTAAAACATACAATTTCATTATTTAATCCCAGATAAAAATTGACACTCTCTGTTATGCCATTAATATCAATCAAATGTACTTTTTTTCTGTTGTTTGTACTTTGATCTGTTATATTGTAGATTGTTTGCTTGTCTTGAATCACTTGAGAATGTGTACTTAAAAAGTAATGCTAGTTTAATAAAAAAAAATGGCAATGAGAATTTTCCCTCAAATTTGTACCGACTACTGATATTTTGCTTTTGTGACAATAATAGATAGATATATTTTTACTATTTCCTTCAGAATCATAATTGTACAAGTACCACATTCCCTTATAAAAGACACGTGTTCAAAAATTAAGTGTTTGTCTTTTTGAAGCTACAAATAGAATTTTGTAATGTTGTGATTCAGCTTGTTTCTTGAAATTCCCTTTGAGAAAATGACATTCGTGTCTTGGTGTTTTGTGTAAACAGAAAGATCCTTAGAGTCATAAAAAGAAACTCAAACATTAAGAAACTTAATGTGTAAGAGATGAATACATTTAAATCTACATTTAGTCATTTAGGAGACGCTTTTATCCAAAGCAGCTTACAAAGTAGAAGCAAGAGAGCAATAATATACAAGTATTGTGACAAGTCTCAGTTAGTTTAGCACAGTGCACATAGTAAGGTATATATATATATATATATATATATATATATATATTAGACCAAAACGAGTAGAATAGAATTGCTAATGCTAGTATTAATAGGTCAGGTGATGGCGAAAAATATGTGTCTTAAGATGTTTTTTGAAAATGGCAAAAGACTGCTCAGACTGGGATGGGCAGGTCGTTCCACCAGCTGGGGGCAGTCCAGGAAAAGGTCAGTGAGAATTATTTTTTGCTTTTTTGGGTTGGCTCTTGCAGAACACAAACTTCTGGAGGGCGCGTTGGACTGAAGTAGCGAGTTTAGGTATATTGTTGCAGTGCCAGTGGTTGCCTTGCATCAGTACCTTGAATTTGATGCGAGCGGTTATTGAAAGCCAGTTCAAACTGATGAAGAGAGGTGTTACGTGAGCATTCTTCGGGCTCTCTGAAGACCACTCTGGTTGCTGCATTCTGAATCAGTTGCAGAGGCTTGATAGTACATGCAAAAAGTCCCACTAAGAGAGCAACACAATAGTCCAGTCTGGAGAGAACAAGGGCTTGGACAAGGAGCTGTGCAGTCTGCTCTATTAGGAAATCTTCTAAGGGATGTGCCCGAATCAGAATCCGGTATTCAGAAAGGTAATGACGTGTACAACGGCACCCATAATAGGAATAAATACAAGATATACGAGAAAAAAAATGTCGGTAGCACTTTATTTTACAGTCCTGTTCTCCATGTACATACTATGTACTTATTATAGTAATTACAATAACTATGTAATAACTAGGTACTAACCCTGAACCTACCCCTAAACCTAACCCTAACCCATGTAGTTACCTTGTATTACCAGAACTTTCTTAGATAAATACACTGTAAGTACACTATAAGTACATGGAAGTACACGTACTGTAAAATAAAGTGGAACCAAAATGTCAATGCTTTCACTCACAATTATATCGTTTGGTAATTATGCTGCATTAATTGCGGGCATCAGGGAGCCGTTACTAATATACAGAAAAAAAAAATATCTATGAATGTGCGTTTGCCAAGTTACGATATCACATATCATTATCTAGTCTTGTGTAAACGTGATAGAACTAAAACTGTTAGAACCATCACTTCTACCACAAAAGACTGCTTTGTAACTATTCTTCCTGATTTATCTCAATTCCTTAGCATTTCCAAAAACTCAGAACAACTTGATGATATAACAGAAACAATGGACTCTCTCTTTTCTAGCATTTTATGTTACTCCTTTATGCTTATGGACGATAAAGAAAAACAGTCTGACACTGTGGTATAATGAGCACACTCGCAACTCAAAGGGAGCAGCCCGGAAAATGGAGTGCAACTGGAAGAAAACAAAACTAGAGGTATTTTGTATCGCTTGGCGGAAAAGTACACTACCTATGTCCTACCACTATCCTACAGAAAGCATTAAAAACTGCTAGATTTGACAATTTTTCATCTCTTTTAGAAGAAAACAAACATAAGCCCAGGTATTTATTCAGTTCATTGGCTAAACTAATGAAAAAAAATAAAGCATGAACAGGTGTTGACATTTCCCAACAGCACAGCAGTAATGACTTCATGAACTATTTTACTTCCAAGATCGATATTATTAGAGATAAAATTGTTACCATGCAGCTGTCAGCTACAGTATCACATCAGACAGTGTGCTACAGATCCCATGAGGAACAGTTAAACTCATTCTCTACTATGGGGGAGGAGGAATTGTATAAACTTGTTAAATCATCTAAACCCCCTTTCCTCAAATCTTACCCTGGAGGTCCAATGCACTGCAGAGTTTAGCTCCAACCCTGATTAAAGTCACCTGTTTGCCATTTTCGAATGATCCCAAAGACACTGATTGACACTGATTAGCATGCTCTGGTGTGTTTTATTAGGGTTAGTGCTAAACTCTGCAGGAAAGTGGACCTCGAGGTTCCAGATTTGAGGATCCCTGATCTAAACCAACAACATGTATGTTAGACCCTATTGCAGGGTTATTCAAATCTCGCCCTGGAGGGCCAGTAAACTGCAGAGTTTAGCTCCAACCATGATCAACCTCACCTACCTGTGATTTTCTAATGATCCCAAAGACACTGATTAACAGGCTCAGGTTTGTTTGATCAGGGTTGGAGCTAAACTCTGCAGTGTACTGGCCCTCCAGGGCAAGATTTGAATAACCCTGCCCTATTCTATCTAAGCTCCTAAAAGAGATGCTTCCAGAAGTCATAGATCCTCTTCTTTCTATTATTAATTTGTCATTCTCATTAGGATATGTTCCCAAAACCTTCAAACTGGCTGTTATTAAGCCTCTCTTTAAAAAAACACTAGACCCCAAAGAACTAGTTAACTACAGACCGATCTCGAATCTTCCTTTTCTGTCCAAGATACTAGAAAAGGTGGTATCCTCACAATTATACTCCTTCTTAGAGAAAAATGGTATCTGTGAGGATTTCCAGTCAGGAATTAGACCATATCACAGTACTGAGACTGCTCTCCTTAGAGTTACAAATTACCTGCTCTTATTATCTGATTGTCGTTGTATCTCTCTCTTAGTGCTACTGCATTAATGGAAGTGCATTAGCATGGTTCAAATCTGACCACCATCAATTTGTTGCAGTGAATGAAGAGGTATCTTGATGATGAAGAGCCTGGAATTGAACTGTGGGTTTCATCTGGCCAGAGGAGAACTGGTCCTCAACTGAACCTGGTTTCTCCCAAGGTTTTTTCTCTTTTCTTACACCGATTGAGTTTTGGTTCCTTGCTGCTGTCGCTTCAGGCTTGCTTAGTGGGGGACACTTAATTACCAGCGATTTCGTTTGACTTGATTGCACAGATACCATTTAAAACTGAACTGAGCTGGATGATGATATTCTTGAATTCAATGATGAACTGCCTTTTTGCTTTACTGACATAACTATTTTCATGTTCAATTCTGCTCAGTTGCTTTGTTACAATCTATATTGTTAAAAGCGCTATAGAAAAAACGGTGTCTTGACTTGACTTGACTTATTATGTAAGTGGATGGGTAAACATGGCTAAAACGTAAAAAAAAAATACACAAACAAAACCATATTAAACCCTGCGGCTCGTGACGATACATTGATGTGTAAAGACACAAAACGATCGGTCTCTACAAGAAACTGAACAGTATTTATGTTTTTTTTATTTTATTTTATTTTTTTTTTTACCTTTGATTCACGCAATGTTTGAACAGTTAGAACTCTCCTGAGCATGTCCTGTTATGCGGATTCTCAGCAGCAGGCGGGTGAGGCATCTTTGTCTTCTTGCTTTACAGCGGATAGCTGACTTATTAGTGCATTACCACCACCAAATTGACCATTAATACTCTGTCTACAATCTCAGTTAGGAGTGTCAATGGTCAACTTGAGAGATAGGTGGTGAGATAATGTCTGTCAGAAGAGCTACTGTCGGATCATCTGGGGCCTCAGTTATAACTGTTGCATATGCACAAAACCAGTCAGTCGAAAAAAGCGTA
Organism: Carassius gibelio; assembly: GCF_023724105.1. Taxonomy (NCBI): domain Eukaryota; kingdom Metazoa; phylum Chordata; class Actinopteri; order Cypriniformes; family Cyprinidae; genus Carassius; species Carassius gibelio. The sequence continues at coordinate 17,251,008 of NC_068401.1, read as the reverse complement.
TGACACTTACACGAAAGTAGTGATTTATAATAAAAAAAAATTGACTAGAAAATTTGCGCACATGCAAACAAGCTCTTTTTCCTGGAGTGAGAAAATTAATGAAGTAAAAACAATGATTTTAAGCTCTGTTTTCATGTTGATATAAACATTTAAATTAAATATTTCACTCACATTAATGCTATGTTATGAAGTTTTTGTCAGTTTGTGGTGTGGAGAATTGGTTGCCGATGGTTCTTGTTTTATTTATGAGAAATATTGGTAAATCATCAGCAGTATGAGACGATGAATACATAACATTTTGTCATAACAACAGACAGTCTCATGGTAACAAACGTACCTATTCTCTATACATTGCCCTTTATATACCAGATGTCATTAAAATAACCTTAACTGCCGAAGTCCATAGAGGAACAGATAATTTTCTTCCACTAGGTATAACCATGTACAACACGTTGTAAACACACACACACATAGGTTATATCATTTGTAGTACCAGCCTTTTACTTTAAGTAAAAGTTGTATTTTGCCGCTAAAAGGCTGTAGACACTTCAGCAATTCTAAAATATCAATTTATCATTACAAATATTCCTGCGAAAGTCATTAATATGGCTTTTGAGAGGCCTTTTATCTTAAAAGCAAATGCATTCTTTACTATAATCACACTTCACTCCATAAATTCTGTAGTGCACATACAGGTGCACTCTGTAATCAGTTGTTAATCCATAACAGGTAACAAAACAATATTAGGGAAAAAAATAGGGAGGACGATCAGTGAATAAATGCACTCTGACTATTCATGTTGCAAATGGTTTTTAAAAACATTCATACCATTCACAATAAAGGTTTACATTTAAGGACTGTGTGTCATGCGGTATAACCAGGAAGTAAAAGGTAATAGCATATTTTCCTCACATCTTGAATACGTGATTGTGAACTGAATTGTTAATTTCTGTCACAACTTTATCGCCTGGGATGAGTAAGTGCTACTCCAAACACCAAAGTAAACAATAAAATAGATTTTCAAATGTTAACAGTTTAAGCACCGAAGCCATTTGGTTATGATGTTCAAATATATATTAGATAAAAATAGATAAAAATAAATGTATACCAACCTACTTTTTAAGGTTTTAATTTTCAAAATGTTATTCATCAGACAATTTTTTTTCTTCATTGTGATTTCAGACAATTGTATTGCCCTGACATTTCTGACCTATTTTGATAAGTATTAAAATGAATTATAATTCAGAAATTAAAACCATATTCATTATAGTCTATTCAAGTCACACTGATATTTTTTTAATTCATGAATGAATAATGACATAGTAGTGTCATGTCATTAACCGACAGGCTAAATTAAATAACAAAATCACAATTTGACACACACAGCAGTGATCACACACCAGGGAGTTTGACTCTTAACCCTAGGGTTGTGGGTTCGAAACTTGGGCCGGCAATACCATGACTTAGGTGTCCTTGAGCAGTTGAGGGTTCGGTGTCTTGCTCAAGGGCACCTAAGTCATGGTATTGCCGGCCCAAGATTCGAACCCAGAACCCTAGGGTTAGGAGTAAAACTCTCTGACCACTAGGCCATGACTTCCTTGCTTTGTGTTCAGTGACCCATTATTGTGCTGATTTTAACATTTGTTGTGGAAGAGCCTACCACAGCCCACTAGAAGATTTCTAATGGAGGCAGTCAGGTTTAGATTTTTTATCTTTTGGTATCTGATTGAATACATTATGCCATGTATCTGAAAATGACATCTACAGTAGGACCTCTGGCCGTATATTTTACCCTGGACATGGGGTTCTTTTATCCCTGTTTGTACTGAACCCATCTGGTAGGTTTGCTTCTCAAAAGCTCTTTTTGTTTTGTCTGAACATAGAAGCCAGTGCCATTTGAAGTTCCTGTAGTGTCTGACAACTGAATATGATGTTTTTTTTTTTTTTTTTTTTTTTTTGGATGAGCAAAGATAATTTTTCCTTGAAACCCTCCTGAACAATGTGGTAATGTAGGGGTTCTTTGATTATTTTTAGACCCCAAGTCTCAACTAATCTCTGCAATTCTCCAGCTTTGATAGTTGAAGAGTCTTTAGCCACCCAAACTCTCCTCCTCACTGTGCACTAGGTTGATATAGACACATGTCCACTTCCAGGCAGATTTGTAAAATCTTTGGTTGTTTGGAACACCTTAATTATTGCTCTAATCGTGGAAATTTGGATTTTCAATGCTTTAGCTCTTTTCTTACAGCTACTTTCTATTTTGTGTAGCTCAATAATCTTGTTCTGTACATCAGAACTATATTTTTTGGTTTTACTTCTTGTGATGGATGTTTAATGTGTATTTGGCCTTTGTGTTCCTCATATGTATAGCCCTATGGAACAGAAAGCCATGTCTGGACAATGACATGCTTCTAGTCACCTGGTGTGCTAGAAAATGTAAATATCAATGGTAATTGATATTTAAAAAAATATATTTTACTCAAAATAATTTATAGGAGTGATAATAATTGTTGCCAACATTCATTGGAGAAAAACAATTATTTCATCATGAGATTTTCTCCCCACTTTCAATTAGTTTACTTAGTGATATGTTACAATTTTGTGAATTTTATGAATGAAAGAATCAAAGGATAAACGCAGATTTATTTTCACAGCCACATTTGCTCATATTTACCAAGGGTGACAATAATAGTGGAGTGCATTGTAATATCATAATAAAGCAAAAAAAGAAAAAGAAATACATAAATTTAAATTAATAGAATTCAAAGTTTTAACTGATAATTCATGTGTGCATTATGAATTTACCTTTACTCAAGGGTATCCTATTCGTACAGTCCATTCTGTAACTTGCTATTCACTCAGGACTCCATTTCCCATAATCATTTGTCCGGACTCATCAGCACTCATTACCAGTTCACAGTTGCCTCATATTAGTAGGACTATATGAATAGCATGCACACATCTTCGCTGGTGATTGAATGTTTAGCCCCTTTCCCAGTTTCTGAGATTTTGCCTTTCTCGTTTTTTGATTCATCGACTGTTACCTTGTTTTTGATTTATTGCTGCTGGCCGTGACCTTTGCCTATCTTGTGGATTACTCTTTTGCTTGTGGACGTTATTGTTTGCTTGTGTTTGACCCTGCCTGTTCAGACTATGCTCTATGAAATAAAGCCTTGCTTTTGGATCCCCAACTCTGTCGTCATGACTCCCTTTTTTACATCATGAACGTCATCAACGTTTATAAGCTTCACCCTCAAATCTCTGTTTCACCTTATTAGGAGCTGATGGCCAAGGAAACAATTGCAGTAAATATTAAATAATATGTTTAAATTAGCAATCTATTGTATGTCTCATATGATCCTATTTTTTGTCCTTTAAATGTAGCAATGCTGTAAACAGAGATGGATGAAATATCAAAGATGGACATTTTTGATGAAAGTTTCATCTAATCACCCTCATGTTGTTTCTAACCTGTAAAAATGACTTATGTGTTTCCATTAAATACAAAATGAAATGTCAAGCAGAATGACCGCCTCAAAGTGCAGTCACATTTACTGTTGCTATGGAAAAAAATAAGTTCCTTAAATAGATTTAATTCATTGTACTTACCGACAGAAACCTTCTCATTTTGAAAGTGACTTCTGTGCTTGATCTGCTCCTTGCATCGACACTGTGGACAACTGTCTATTGACCGTTTCTCGCCACACAATTGACCTTCATTATGTGGAAAAGAGCTGTAATGAATGTGAACGGTGACTGAAATGATCAGTCTCTAACATTCTATCTAACCTGCTCTTTCATATTCTTTAGAAGAAACTAAGATATAGATTTATATATAACATATAAATTTGTAACATGAGGATGATGACAGAACTTTCATTTTGGGGTGAAGTGATGTCTGTTTTTAAAAACACCTACAGAATGTTATACAGGAAAAGTAAGAGCTATTTGGCAGTTATCCAAGTTTGTATGTGTGGATGTTTTCAGTGGTCCCAAACATCTCAGAAATAATTACAGATTTCTAGGGGGCAGACAAATCAAGCATCACTTTCTTGTCCTTGCATTCCTTGTAATATTATAACAATTATTATATAATTCTGAAGTGCATAGTAAATGTCTTAGATGCAATTTGCATTCAAAATAATGTTAACCAAGCTTTGTGAATGATTACAGAAAAATACCAGAATTTAGATTTCTACTTGACACAGCAGAGATACTGAAAAATTGACACCAATGTCTTCAAACTGAGGATGGAGACTATAGGGTAGTGCATGCTGATGAGGAATAGATCAGGCTGCTCTTTGCATGCTCTGTGAAGACTCCCTCAGGAACTGGAGCTATTGTAGCCAAAGCAAAAAAAGTTTTTCACAAAGTGCTGCACAGAGTGGTGACAGTTTTAGTGTCATTCAGTATGCAAACACACACACACTTTTAGATGTGAATCAACATAAACGTTGAAACTAGTATTTTTAAAAGAGTCTAAGAAACGTGCTGTGAATACCAATGTCTTTTTAATTTCAGGAATTATACAAAAATATATGTTTATTGTATAGACACAGGTCCACACAAAACTGAATATAAACCTGCACCCTTGTGGAATAATTCAATGATAATTTGAATTGTACATATAATCTATCCTTACATATACTGTTCCCAAATATATTATCCATAGATTTGTTTGGTATAACACACACACACACTCACAAAGACATTACAAAATGTTTATAAAAAGTTGCATATAAAACATCTCAAAAGAAACAAATAAAAAAAAGAGAAGATTTCAGGGTAAGATTCCTTCATTCATTGTCTTGTCAGTACAATAATTATTTCAAGCATAGTGAAAGCAGGATTATTTTGAAAGGATGGTAGTGGAAAAAAACAAAATGCCCTTGGGGAGCAGACCTTTATGTCTACACAAATCCTGTTACATGCTGTGTGTAATTGCTGCTTTTTACATAACCCCTTTGACATATTCAACAAAATAACAGAGATGATTAGATGTTGACAGAAGGAAACAAAAATGTACACATATTTCAACAAAGCTGATTTTTTTTTTTCAATTAATGCTGAAAACTTTAAAACTGAATTATCTCTTATCTGGTACAATGGTATAACAAATTCTACAGCACAGTAATGAAAAAAAAAATGCAATATAAAAATATTAAAAAAAACTAAAAACAGTGATGTTCTTTGTTCTGAACATATACAGTAGGCAGAAGGTGTTTGAGCACTGAAACAAATAAACCTTCATTTCATATATTTGCTTATTCAGATCAACAAAAACTAATACAAACTATGTGATATAGAAACAGCATATCTATAAATGTATCAATTATTAAATCTTATTCTACAGTGCAATTGACACTTTACTGTATTTACTGCATCCCAGGTTCACTGGAAAAATGTGCCTGTGGCAACATCTCAGCCAGATTAAATTATGTTGCTTCTTACACTCAAGAATGCGAGAAGCACTGCTAACGTTTAATCCTCCTCCAAACAGGTGGATGTGAATCTGGCAATGCTTCATTACACTGGTTGTAGTACAAATTGTCACAGTTTATAATCGAAACGTTTGTGGCGCTACATGTGAATGCTCTATCACATCTGACATATAATACCACTCACAATAAATTGTTAAAACCATGAGATAAAGACACATTTGCCATGTAATTTAAGTCTTTGAGCTCTCTTGCTGCAGAAGTGCTCTGCATCACATTTGCAGTGCTGTACCAGGTGAGTTACAGAGCAAGTTTACTATACTACCAGATCGAGCATAACCTATGGAACTGGTCACATAATGCAAACACTAAGTACAGTACTAGTTTACAAATCATGCAATGTGGTAAAACGGTTCTGAGGTCATAACATAATATTGTGCAAGGAGCTGCACAAAAAAAAGTCTTTATTAATAAATAATCTGCTCCTGTAATAATAATTTGTGTATAAAGAATAAAAGTTAGTGTTTTACCTCCACTAGTGTTCATTTCAGCTGGAAACTGTAGTAAATATTATGTATAGGTACATTTTTGGAGTTTTTCAAAAATGGAGGTAGAGGCACGGATTTCTAACGAGCCTAGATTGCAAAGAGATAAACATAGTATTTTACATTTGAGGAGCTAGTAAATATTCCATATCATGTGCAATAATCAACAGGACACTTTCTGTTTGGTCCATGACTTGTTAGATTAATTTAACACACAGATGTGTGATTTTGATTCAGTTTGATGTTTGAGTTTTGATTCAGTCACAATCATACTGAGAAAAAAGTTATTTTAATATTTGATAATGCATAAAATGTTTTATTTTGCAAAAGAATGAGCTTTGCAGTGCATGTAGAGTTAAATGAGCTGCATTCAGAGTATTTAAATGCTTCTAGAGAGGGATACATAAAAATGACTGTTTTTCTTGTCTTATTCTTCAGATTAATTGACATATGGACCCAATTAGTCCAAATAAGAAGGTGACAATATGACATGTTCTGACTGTTTTTCCGAGCAATTAGAGCCAAACACAATCCGTGTCATAGATTTCTACTCTTTAAGGTCACTTTACTGGTTATATTGAGGCTTTTCTTTATTCTGCAGTCATTGGTATTGCTAGATCATCACGTTATTTGAACACATCATACATTTTCAGATGAACTTGATTAAAGGAATGAAAAAAACATTGTACATTGTTGTTTCAAACCTGTATTATCAGTGTCTAACTAGTCCGTCCATTGAAACTGTGTGTATGCTATACTGTCCATGTCCAGAAAGGTAATAAAAACATAATCAAAGTAGTCCATGTGACATCAGAGGGTCAGTTAGAATTTGTTGAAGCATCGAAAATACATTTTGGTTTCAAAAATAAAAAATAAAAATGACTTTATTCAGCATTGTCCTCTCTTACGGATCTGGTGTGAGTGCGTTCGAACACAAGACTGCAGTGACGCTGTTGATGTATGATGCTGCTGACGTGTTATCTTTGTTATTGGAAAACACGTCAGCATCATATGTCAGCAGCATCGTGAACACGCTCACAACAGACCCGGAAGAGAAGACAATGCTGAGTAAAGTCGTAATTATTATAATTTTTTTGGACCAATGCTTCAACAAAGCTTACCTTTCTGGACATGGACAGTGTACCGTACATACGTTTTCAATGGAGGATCAGAAAGCTCTCGGACTAAATCTAAAATATCTTAAACTGATTTCCCGAAGATGAACGGAGGTCTTACGGGTTTGGAACGACATGAGGGTGAGTCATTAATGACATAATTTTCATTTTTGGGTGAACTAACCCTTTAATGGTGTCATCATTTTGGAGCTTGATAGTTGCTGGTTACCATTAACTTTCTATGAATGGAAACGAGCAGCATGAACATCTCTGTTTGTGGTATATTAATAAAAAAGTCAAACATGAACAACATGAGGGTGAGTAAACAATGACAATTTAATTATTTTGGTGTACTATCCTTTAAGCTAAACAGTTTCTTCTTACTGCATTCAAACTAGTTTTAGGTGATGGATTAAACCACTGGTGACAAGGTGAGGTTGTTGTATTTGTGCTTTTCAGAATGACATTGTTTTACTAAGGGTTTCTGTCTAATACATTGTGTTGTCAACATGCCATCCTTGTACATATGTGATAGAGCATTAGAAATATATCTCATCCCTTTAGATTCTGTTAGATTTTATAATTTTCTAAAATAATTTTCTTATACAAATGTGTTTTGAGAGCACGATTAAGTCAGACATTGGTGTAATAAATTCACAGAAAGTGCAGGAACTGACATCTTTGATAAATGTCATGAAAACCCTTGAGAGGTTAGCAGCCAGTCAGTACAATCTAGTACAGAATCATAAAAGATGAAACTAAAAAGTTATATATGTATATATATATATATATATATATATATATATATATATATATATATATATATAGCAATTACATTAATGTTTTACAGCTGATAAATTTATTTAGTGGCAGATCTGAGGCAAATCATTTTTCAATTTAAAATCCTGGTGCTGAGGCCAGTGTGCAATGTAATTCCAGTGCCAAAACACAATCTGACAAAAAAATAAATAAAAATTTGCTCTGGTTCAGAGGCACTTCATATAAGCAGAGAAAAGTGAACAAAAATATCATCCACTTATTCCAAATGTACAGTATGTGCAACTTCATAGTGTGCTGCCATAATTTCAAAGCTTTCTTTCTTAACATAGTTCTTACTTGGGCTTTTAGATATTTGCTACACTGTTGTGATATTTGGGTGTAGTGAAGTAAGTCTCAGAAGCTTGATTCAGGGACTGCCTTCTTTCTGCCCAGCGAGTTTGTGCTATAGCGTGTGCGTTGCAGGGTGTTCTGAGAGCCCCTGTCCATAGGAACATTCTGCAGCTGAGCTGCCAACGTGCCATTCCTGTGTAGAGATGCTGTCCTCCTTAAGCTTAGATCGGCCTTGCTTTGAATATTGGAAGAACTTTGCGAGCGTTTAATGTCTGATGACCCACGACTCACCTTGCCATTTGCAAATTCATCTCCAAGTCTGCTACGAGCTTGGTTAGTGCTATTAGCTTTACCTTCTGAATTTTTTTTGTGTGTCCCATTGGAGAGTGAAACTCCAGATAGGCTTTTCAAATCTGTGTCACCACTTTTCATAGATTCACTGTCTCGAGACCTCCGAAGCGAGTCTTTCTTCATGAAACCACCTTTAAGAAAAGCGAAGACATTGTCGTGATGTTTTGTCTCCGGTCCCTTCCTCTGTTTCTCCTCCAGATGGAGTCGCTCCTCACCTGGATCATCCCATCTGCTTGGACCACTGGAACTGGATTGGATCCCTGTGCCGGAGCTGTTTCTGGACTGTGATTTGTCCTGTTTTGATTTTCTGTTGCTCCGTCTGGTCAAAGTTCCATCTTCTCTTGGTCTGCTGCTGGGTTGTTGGCCCATTGCTTTCTCTGAGCTACTTTTTTCTTGACCCTGTGGTATTTTGAGAAACTCTGGAGGTCCGAGGCTGCTGTGGCTTGAAGATTTGGCTGTGGATTTTTTCGTAACTTCTTCTTTACCACTTGTTTTATCAGAAGGTCGATTCATTAGGGCAACAATGGGGTCTTTGGTGCATCTTGGCCTTCTGCCAGACTCTAAATACTCCACCAGTTCTGCAGGAGCCTGGCCAGGAACTTGGGCAGGTTTGTGGCGTTCTTTGTTTCCAAAGGACCATCGGAGTGGGAGCATTTTGGTCTTGGTGGGACTTTTCATGCTTACGCTACGCCCTTGGATTCCTCGCACGAAAGGTCTGCTTTCAAACCCACCTAGAGACATTGATATTTACACAATATTTGATATTTACCACATGGTGGAAAACACTTTCCCACAACACAACAAAAGTGAAGAAATATAATGAAATCTCTGTCAAGGAACATCCTTTTTGTATTTGCAATCATTATTTACAATGACGAGAACAAACTGGATGGGAAGACTCACCTCTCTCGTCCATTGAGGGTACATTTTGAAAGATGGGAGACTCTGGGGAGTCTGGGATGGAAGAAGGGCATGTTGTGGAAGACCGTGAGACCATACTTCCTCTTTTACTATCACCATTCAAACGGATGAGCCAATGATCTGACATAGAGGAGCTGGTGGAACCTGCACAATGAGATAATAAAGACTGTTTAGTGGCTGGTCCATGTTTCTCCTAGACATGGGCTTAAAGCATGCTGCACTCTCTCACTGCCCCTACATTTTTAATAACTAAAATTCATCATCTGCACATGTTCTGTATTATCGTTTCCATGGCGACCAAGTCATGCATAGGCAGTGGCATCTTAGCCACCAGTCAAAATGAACTCGAACTCAAAAAACGCTTCACTCAGTTATTACAGTTCAGTCATTTATTTATTCAAGATCTGGGTAGAGGTAAGTGGAAATTTTAATATTTCGCACACTGCAAATACTGTCAATGTAGCTTGTTAGAGAAAATGACTTTTCCAATGGTAAGAAAATCTGTTGGACATTCACATTGCAATATATATGAGGAAAAAAATATTTGCCTTATGTTGATCCACTGCAAAAAAGGTCAATCAGCTTTCATCTGCAGTGTGGCCACAAAGGTTAATTTACTCACCTCTGACCGAGCTGTTGGCGGACCAGGGTGGGATGACATTTCTTCTCTGGTAGAACAGGATATATGCCCCGCGTGTGCACAGTTCATCCTCTGGCACAATCTCCACACTGCTGTCGTCATAACTGTACCAGTGGCCGTCCACGGAGTTCCTACAATAGGCTGTTTTACAAAGACATATACTGTAATACACACACACACAAATACTGCCTTTATGCCATTCAAAAGAGCCAATCTGTAATCCTCCCTTTTTAATGAGTAATGGGTGTTTTTTGGATTTAACGTGCAATAAACCAATCAGTTTAGAGTCTCATCTTCCATTCCCTTTAATAGTCAGTTGCACTCGTGCCATGACGGATTTGCTATTTATATGGTGGAATTTAGCAAGCGCAAAGACAAAACGCATTTTC